>NC_081539.1:24108191-24445691 GCF_030273125.1 Centropristis striata
GTAGACCTTTGTTAGACCTTTTGTTAGTAAAATTACTGTTGTTGTAAATGGAGTCTGGTGACTACAGAAACTCAGGGCCTGCTGCTGACAATGGATAAGTAGCTCATACAAACCCACTTTAAAAAGTCCAAGTTATCCTTTAGAATTATTTTCAAACTGTCAGTTTTTGTAGCTAAGACAACAACAATAATAGCTTCTTAAGGTTTTTTGTGTGTTGGGCTTTGTTGCAGTTTTTCTTCATTGTTTTGTGCCCACTTTTCTGGCGAACTTGGTCAACAGTTTTTGTTGCATGTTGCAATTATGGTCTAGTCTATTTTTATAGCTTCACAAAGTGACACATTGTGTTGTGGTGTGAACGACTGTCTTGCAAAATAGGACTACCTACTTTAATATAGTCAGTATACAGCATTTTCAACTAGTTCCTATACAGGTATGGTTCCCCTTAGTCCAAAGTAGCCCTTCATTTTAATCCATCAGCCCCCTGATCATGTTGATCAGGTCTCTATAAACATATATCTGTGTATGAATGCAGAATCTTTAGAATGATTGCAGAATCTTTAGGCAATAAACACTCCTCCAGATACACGTTTCACACACACACACACACACACACACACACACACACACACACACATTTTGAGGTTAAAGGGCATAGATTGCTGTATAAATAAATACTTGAAAAGAAATGCTTGTTGTAGGTGTGCTCCTTGTATTTATATTATTTATATTTTGGTATTGAAAGTGTTCTGGCTTCCATTTGTAGTCCAATTAGAAGTGACCAATCACCTTTGAGCAGGCTTTGGTTGACTGCAGGGGCACGTTCAACCAGAAAACCATAGCAAAACCACTTTGAGATTGAATGTGGTATAGAGAGCAAACAGGGTGGAACGTATCAGCCGAAATGCAATCTCTGAACCCATTGGCTATATCAGGGGTCGGCAATCTTTACCAACAAAAGAGCCATTGTTGGCCAAATCTCCGAGAAAAAAATCTCAGAATGGAGGTTTTTTTTTGCCTTAAACAACCTTAACTGAAGCCTAATTAGCCTACCAATATTACTAATAGGTCACAATGAGCAGTTATTAAGATGGTAGGACACAAGTACAAATAAGAGGCGAGACTCCTGAGAAAGATCTCAGGAAAGCTAGCCTGGTGAGGGAAACTCAAAACTAGACTTGACGTCGGGCCGCAGACTTTCAAAAGCTATGATACACATTTAAGTTGACTAAAATGTTTTGCTGCTGTTTATAAATCACATTTTTACAATTGAAGAATACAAATTGATTTGGGCATACATCAATGATAAATTAAAATTAAAATGTAAAAAAAAAACCCAACCTTTTATTTCATATAAATGCTCTAATCCTCTAAATTTTGCCAATTGGGGCCAAGTATGAAAGTCACAAATTTATGAAATTTAAATTGGCAAATCTGCCGCATACGGCCCGCACCCTCACTTGAAGTGGCCCTCAGTACAACTACATGCATTTCAGCATGAAATCTTAAAAGTGCAGTGTAGAAATGCACAAAATGACTTCTTGCAATTAATGTTGGTCTGCTGTTCTTGCAACCTTTTGTATTCCTATTTATACTGTTATATGTGCATTTGAGCATGAAATATGTTAAGTTACTGCATTGTAAACATATTTAAAATTGCAGTTTCATCATATCTGGTTACGTGCACGGTCCTATATGTGGCCCTGTGGTAGTGTCCATGAAAAACTGTGGCCCCCTCCAGCATTTAAGTTGCCCATCCCTGATTTATGAGATTAAAAGTGGCAAATCTAGGAGAAAAAAAGGGAGCCGCCGTAGATGGCCTGAAGAGCCACAGGTTGCCGACCCCTGGTCTATACTCTAATGATGCTTTAGCTTTTTCTTAGCATAGGTTACTTAGCTTAACTGGTTACTTGTCAAACAATCCAGTTGTAAGCATCATCTCTGACTTCATTTTCTTTGTGAGAAGCTTCATTCTGAAGAGTCAGCTTTTTCAAAACCAACATGGCTCAGTTAAAAATTTTGTTTCAAAACAAAACTTCTCATCTCTTCTCTGACATGATTTTGACATCAGATGATTTGCTACCACTACACTACACTCTGTTCATCCTCACCAAGTTCCAGACGGCTGTAGAGCCGTAGATTACAGGGGATATGTTGTATCATGTGTCATTCCACTGTGTTGAAATTACAAAAAAAAAACAACTGTCACGCCCACTGCCCCTGTACTATGTAAAACTTGATGGACTTGGCACCATTTACCACTGATTCATGGAAATAGTGAACCCTGCCCTTGCTTGTAGTGGCTTATAGGCACATAGGCCTACAGAGCTGTACAGTTTAATGATTAATGAGATACAGTCGCTCAAATTCATCTCTATATGAAAAAAATCTCAAATTTCACATGTGCATTCAAATATGGCAGCAGTTTTTTCTTCTTTCCTGCAGATGTTTGGGCTGACAAAAGGCTATTCATTCCCCCTCTGTGGTTGTTGCTATTAATCCCTCTTCCTGCATGAGTTTTTGCTTTCTGAATAAATAATACTTTTTTTTTTCAGCGAGTCATGGGACGTAAGAGTGAACTCAAGTCTCTTAGAAGACAGGCAAACAAGTCAGAAATGTCCCAATCCTTTTTGGTGTTAAGGATTTTCACCCACAACAATGTCCACGGTTACAGCGACACTGATACAAGCGTGTGGGGGAGAAATAAATAAATAAAAACAACTTCAATAATACCCGACCTCTGACCCCAGGCTGAGGCGTGCTGTTGTGAAGGGGGGTTTGCACAGACACAGGGCTCGTGGGTAATGAGAAAAGAACAGCAGAGGGGGTTTCTCTGAATGAGAACACGGAGCATTGTGACCCCCAGGACGGCCTTTCTCCATCTCCGGAGCCCGGGGCAGGAAGGCTGGGAGATTGAGAGCCAGTAGGGACCGTTTGATTGGCGTCTGCACCGTGTCGATCTGAGCGCACACAGGAAAACCAATGTGTGGAATGTAACCAGTTGAGTAGCAGCAGAGATAAAGCTTAACATGGGAGCTGTGAATGGAAATACGTTAGATAACAGAAATCAGGCTGTAGGTAAGAAAGACAATCGATTAGAAATGTATCAACTGAAAATTTACAAGTGAAGTTACTGATTGCAGCAAAGATGGTTGCACTTGGCAACAGGGAGTGCTGCTCTTTGTCTCGAACTTATTGTGCCGGAATAATTACACAATCATGTTGTCATCTGTAAGTACAAGCCCGCACGCTTGGCCAAGGTCCATTAAAACTATTCAAAGGGCTACACCTCTCAGATAATTATGTGGCAAAACAACAAATCAATAAAACCATTTATTTGGATTGGCTTTTAAAGCGGAGTTCATTCATGCATTTTTGTAAACATCACAGGGCAGAGAGCAAGGTGTAAGATGTCATGATTGCTGCTATATGTATGGACGGTAATGATGATGAACTCTCTGTCTATTCCACATGCACTTACTGAATGTGTGCTATTTTTCACAAACTTATTGGATGAAACAGATGCAGTCAAAGCAGAGTCATTTCCAGAATGTATCTGCAAAGGCATAGAACTACTCTCACTGGACTAAATTATTAAAATTTGCTGAAAAAATATTGGTGGCAAGCAATTTTACAGCATTGTAGCATAATGCTTTGAATTGATTGGACTGAAAACTGAATGGGTCCCTTAGAGAACAACAAAGCTCACTCATTCTGGGTTTGTTGAATAGTAGGAAATTACAGAGGATGATGGAAATAACTAAAAACTCAATAGCATCTGTAAATGTCTTTCTTGTTGTTGTCTGGTTCTCACAAAAGAATATATACTTTTTGTTCTATCAGTCAATAGATAACTGCCGTTTAGATTCTGCTGTTGGATAAATTAGAAGTAAACAAGCTGAGGTGCTGTCACTGCTAATGTTTGCTCCCTTGTCTCCTGGTCGAGGGCACAAATAATGATGGGCTACATCGCCAGAAATATCACGCAGCCTGCTATTATTCATATCGGAAATGTATCTGTGATTTTAGGTCAGGGCTCCTGACAGGCCTGTCTGCTTGGCATTCGATGTGTGAAATGCAAGATGATCGCCATGAACACAGGGATGTGAGAGGAGAGAAAGAAGCACTGTAAAAAAAAAAAAAATGTTGTTGCCAGAACTTTACTGTAATAAATACGGTAGAACTTTTTTTAATTTTACGGTAAAAAGATATTGGCACTGTTGATTTCACGTTTAAGATTGCTATTTTATTCAATTTTTTACTGTATAAATAAAAGTTATTCCATCAAAATAAACACTGTTTTTCAATATAATTGACAAGAAAATACTTTATAAATGAAAATGCATGAATTAAAGATTTTATAATTAAATATTACAGTATATTTTTGTTAGAGATATGGTGTTTAGTACATTTAACAGTGAGAAAAAAGTATTTTTTACCAAAGGTAAATGCAAAAAATTACAGTGGTGGCTTGTATATATATTACTTTAAAACATATTACAGTGTATTTTTACAGTGGAGTAATGTATTTTATAGCAATGGATGGATGACTTTTTAAAGATCTGGGCACCCTTCTTTAAATATGCTGGTAAACAACTCACAACTATTGTATTAAAAGGGATGATAAATGGCAATGAGGGAAACTTGCTAACTGATGATTTTGGGTTATAAGGCAGGACATTTATTTAATTATAATTATTATTATTTTTAATTATCAAAAAAATATAGCATTTTCTCTCGAAATGGAAATTGAGATTTTTGTATTTTTTTTTTAGTTACTACTTTTCACTTCTTTCCAGATGTGTATTAGCTACATCACTGTCAATTGTAATGGGGCAGAGCATTTTCATTGTATTGTCTGTATTACATAATAAGTAGTTGGATATTTGTTTTTTGTGGCCACAGTGTGTTTGTTGTTTTTGTCTATGTTGGGAAATGCAATAAAAAATATTACAAAAACTGTAAAAATACTGTTTTGGCTGATATATACATTTACAGTGTTTCTTTGTTACTGAAACTGAATTGACCCCATTCATCATTTTACATCTTTTACTGTCATGGTTTAGCAGTTTTTCACCATAAAATCTACAGACATGTTTTACAGTGAGGAGGGTGTGAGTGCGCACGGTGAAATTGTGTGTCGTTTTACTCTGCTTATCTCTGTTAATAATCATCCCTGTGTGGATGTATGAAAATGTGCTGCTCAACTGTCAGAAACATCTATCAGCATGTCTAATGGAGCTCCTGGTCAATGAAAAATGCATCAGCTGATTCAGATGTGAGGGGGCGAAACATAAGCCTTCGTACTTAGAATTATTTATGGTGGTTGCTCTGTGAAGAAGAGGAAGTGCAGCGGTTATTGTAATTCATTTTTTACATTTTTGACCGACCCACATCAATTGCTTGACAGGGAAACTTTCAAGTCGAGTCTTATTCCTTTAATCTTATTTTTTATAGGTTTTGCCATCAGTTTATTGGTTCTTGTAACATTTTGCTCACCAAATTGCTGAAGAATCGTCATGACATCGAGGCAATAAAACCAATCAGTCACATGAGTGAACATTAATGCTCACCATACTTTGCTTCTTTGAGTTCCCTCAACAAAAATGATGTCACTTCCTGGAAAAGGTCGAGATGGAATTCATTTTGAAGGCACAAACTAGAAACTAACAGAAAGGAAAATTACTTTAGAGACACAGTAAATATTGTGACAATGTATATAAATTGCCCTACTAAATAATTCAAGAATATTCATTTATTTAGTGTGTATTCATTTTTGATAAGATATATAAATAAATCATTACTTTTATTAATTTAAATGATATAGAGAGATATTTATAGTTTTACGGCATATATCTGTTGTAGAAGTTCATTACTTTGCACTGGGAAAATTTTAAAACATCATGCACATGTACCCAAAACATAATAATTTAATGTGAATGTAAATGTGTTTATGTGATAAAGAAGAAATTTCTTTTAACAAGTATTTGACACATTTTTAGAGAAAAAAGGAAAATTGAATTCATTGGGAGTTAGGGACAGAAATGTGCAGCTGTTTTCTCTTTGAGGAGCCAGATATCCCTAAAGATCCAAAAATGTATATACATAATTTTAATAAAAATGATTTAATATATGATTTCAATTTATTTGTCACATAACAGGCACTTAATTCCTTTCCCAATATATTGAGTTTTTCTGAAATGAGCGAAACAGCTTCCCCTAGGTTGTTGGATGTCAGTGAGAGTTGTGGGTCAGAGGCCAGAACAGGTAACGCACCCAGTGTTCAAAGGCAACACAAGAAAAGCTGCCATCCTCTGATTAAAACAAATAACATAAAGGGTGTTTCCACTACCGCCCAATACCTGGAATGAGGCGGGTCTCACTTGCAGACACGCCCCTAATTTGAATACGAGCTGTCCGGAGTGGTCTTTTGTCTGGACTTTTTTCTCCCCTGAAAAAAGCCTGGTTACTGATTGGATAGAACGCTAAGCAGGATGTGACGTAGTACTCTACATGACAACAACACACTCCATTTGTAAAAGCCGATAAAGCAGTGTTCCCAACTTAGCAACTTTGTTGCTATAATTAGTGACTTTTCAGACCCCCTTAGAAACTATTTTTTTAAAAAGCGACTTTTTCTGGTGTTGTTGGAGACTTTTTCTTACTCTTCTTAACGAGCCGCCGCCCCCCAGGGCTCGACAAGCACCGAACACGAGAGACACAACTTCATCGCATCGCTAACTGTGCACAGAGTATCCGGTGCTTGTTGTAAACAAACAGAGATCGCTAAGTGAACACCTCCTGTAGCAGCAGCACATACACACTGTACTGCTCCAGTTAGCTAACTGTTAGCCTATTAGCAATTTGCAGACTGGACACTAAGGGGTTAACATCCAAAAGTCTCCAATAATACCAGAAAAAGTCGCTGGATTTGTCGCCAGTCGTTTTTTTTGAAAAATAGTCGCTAAGGGGGTCTGAAAAGTCGCTAAATATAGCAAAAAAGTTGCTAAGTTGGCAACACTGCTTTGCTGGCTTTTACAAATGACGCGTGTTGTTGTGGTGTTCAGTACTAGGTCACATCTTGCTTAGCAATCTATCCAATCAGCAACAAGGCTTTTTTCACGGCCGAAAAAAGTCTGCTCCGGATGGCTCATATTCAAATTTGGGGCATTTCGGCGAGTGAGGCCCACCTCATTCCGAGTATTGGGCTGTAATGGGAACACCCTTATATTAAATACTATGTATAAGCTATATATATACAATGTATGTATATCGAAATGGAGCAATTCTACAAATCCTAATTTGTGAATATGATTGGAAATCCACATTGGGGATTATCAATGACAATTTAGATGTCTCTTTTACCTCTACATGAAGTGGTTTAGGTAAAGTTATCCCTATAGTCATCACTTATTGAAGAAAGGAAGGCCTGGTTTTGGAACCAGTGAGGCAGATCATCCTTATGGCCTTGGACTGTGACATTAGGAAGTTAACCAGTTTTTATGGCATACTTATAATACTGGATCTTTTGGAATAATATTTTTTTTAAATCCAATGTCCTCTGTAGCCATTTCAAGAACATGCTAACTGGAAATTGCCAACAGCTTTTGAAGCAGATGGATTAACGTTCATCTCCTTTTTTTTTTGCATAAACTGGTGTTATCATAACCAATGAGACCCAGGTTGAAATGACCAGAATTATCCTTTAATTAGAAGTGGGAAGGCTTTATTACTGAACTAACTTTAAATATAGGCAGGTCATAATCATGGCTGTGGGCCGACACATTAGTGGGTCGGTCCTGATGAGATACTTACATAAATGAAATATATGAGATACCTTTAAGGCAAGGATTATTAGAATAATTATCAAACTACCATCAGCATGATAAAAAGTTCCAGTGTCCTCTGTAGCCACTTTAAGAACAAGCTAATGGCCAATACCTTTTAAAGCAGGATAAGGATTAGCATCCGTCTCCCTCTTTGCAAAGAGTAATCCACTGATAGGTGAGGGTGATCAGATTCTATCACTCGGGCTGAGTAATCCACTTCACATGTTCCTTATAATAATTTTCGGCAGGTAATCAGCAATTTACAATGGATTATCTTTTGAGAGTAACCTTGCAAACCTTGTTAATCTATTACGATTCACCCTCATGTAATTTCATATTAAACTGGGTGACAATTCATTAAGGTGGGTGCTGTGGCTCCTGAGTGCTCAACGCGTGGCAATTACAGCCCATAGTGGAGGGCCCTGACCCTGGAATGGGCCCACAGTCATGACGACCAGTAGCGCTAATGGAAGTAGAAAGGTGAGGGGACAAGATGGCTGTCATGCTCTCAACGAAGGGCCCGACCGCCCTGACAGGTGAGGATGGGCCTCTGGTAATTATTTAGCGAGGACATGGGCTGGAACATTAGGGATGACCAGAGGAAATGGAGATCAGATGGAAAGTGAAATGTGCACAGAAGAGCTGAGGATAAGGTTGCAAAGTACCCGAAAAATAAATAAGGGACCCCTCATTGACACCTCACTGACTCATTGAAATTATTTTTTAATGATTTGACTCAAACCTGAATTGAATTACATGCATATTTTTGTGTGACATGAATACATGGGCCCTGCGATAGTCTGGCGTCCTGTCCAGGGTGTACCCCGCCTCTCGCCCAATGACAGCTGGGATAGGCTCCAGCCCCCCGCGACCCGATTGCGGATAAGCGGTTAATGGTAATGAATGAATGAATGAATGAATACATGGAAAACAAACTATTATCCAGCAATTCACTTTAATACAAAATAACAATTAGGCCCTGTTCTTCAAAGATGTAGTGGATTTTGCTGATAACAATTTGATTAACTCTGTCACAGTTCAGCTCTGTCTCCCAGTAATTTTCCACTGAGCCTGCCTCCTCCTCACTCCACCTGTCAGCCACTCCCTCCTCATCAGCCAGACTTTCTTCACCTGTTCACCCAGCTGCCGCTGATCACTAATCAAGCCACTATAAAGACTCCTGCCTCACACACACCCACTGCCAGCTTGTTCTCAGCTCTTTAATGACAGACTTTCCAGCGATTTTCCTCGGACTGATTTCCTGTTGCCAACCCTGCCTGCCATTTGTAACCTACGTATGCTGCTTTGTTGTCTTCTGCTATCTTCTCCTCGACCAATGGGATGAGCGCATTCTGTATCGTCATACTGGTGTGTGAATATGCTGTCAGCTCATTGGTCACAGAGCAGGACGGGGCCTGGGAACAAGTTTACCGTCAGTTTACATATAAAGCGCCCTGTTATTCATTTTTCATTGGTGTGGGAGCTGAATGTGGTTGAGTTTTGAGGTGTGGTGTAATTCACTCAATGTATGTGTGTGTGTGGGGTCTCTGTGCTGTTACCTGGGGAGCCACAGGTGCATATAGGTGGCATTGTTCACTCTCTTTGGGAGGGTTTGACCCGGAAGGGCAAACGTTTTTTTGACCACTGTAGCGCTGTGGCGCGGAGGCTCATCATGCCAGTATTTTGTTTGTTTGTTTAGTTTTTTTTACATTGCACAACAATAAACGCACTGTGGTGTGGAACAGCGTGGACATTTATTCAATGCGGTAGGAGAGCATCAGCCAAGGCAACGCGTGTCAACCAGGTTATTCCGGGACTCAAATACCTCAGTAGCTCTAGTATAAGACTGAGCTCCTTTAATAATTGGAATTTACTGACTATTTTTTGACTCTCACAATAATACGGGACAAAGTGCATCCATTTTCAGCTCTATACGGGACGGCTGCTTTTGTTTCTAAATATGGGTAGATTCCGTTTTTCAAGGGACGGTTGGCAACCCTAGCTGAGGATGAGTGCTTGTTGTGGAATGAGGCTCAGATGGTTACATCCTGTGCAAGAAGGCAGTTTTTAATGGCCAGACTTTTCCTTTTGCCTTGGGGTACAGTATGTTCAAGCAGAGTTAAATGACTTTCAACATGAATGCCTTGAAAGCCGAGATAAATGAGGCCAATACAGGTTTTATAGCTCAATGACATTAAGACGTTTCAACACCTTACGTGTGATAATTTACTTTTAAGTATAGCAATATTCCATCAAACTACCATGTCATGGGTTTTTATGTGTATTGCAGCCTTTAATTTCAACAGCTGAATGTTCTTGTCGTTTTTTTTCTCTGTTTATTCAGCTGCACGGCCACACAGTGTTGCATTTCACTCCAGAAAATTAAGTGAGATCAGTGTTTGGACTGGAGAATCCAAGTCTTTGGTGATGGGTTGCACACTCTGTGTCAAGCAGGAGACTTATTTAAATTAATAAGGATAGGAATTCTGATTTAGAGTTGTCAGAATGTGAGAGTCTTGACCAGATCAGTCTGGTGTGTTTTTACCAGGATGGGATGGGATTTGTTGCAAGTCCTCTGAACCATTTGAACACATATGTCATTTGTTTCCTCAAACACATCACACAGCAAAATAAGCCCCATTCTGCTGACATGTGCTCAACATGTGCTCATACCTTAACCCTCTGGGGTCTGAGCCCATTTGCCCTTTATTTACCACATAATATTTACTATACCCATGTTTGGTATTTGGTGTTTTCTCAGCACAACTTCAACATGATTTGACAGTTCTTTTTTCACTTTAACCCACTTTATTAACATATTGAGTGCAAAAATACACAAAAACATGAAATCTGAAATAAAATACTATTTATGACAATAAAAAAACACAAATATGCTCAATGAGACCTCAAAAACGTAAACATAGGTTACAAATATGAACATATAAAGGTATGATTCAAATATAATAAAACTATACATAAAGAAATTACTATAAAAACATGTTTATTTATAGAAACAGTGTTAGATATTAAGACCCCTTTTTTCCATTTTTACAAAATGCCATGCCTGCCTCGACGCATCCTCCTTTATACTTAGATAAATATTTTTGTACTATCAAATTAAAATGATCATATATTTAGTTTTTCATGACCTCGGAGCGTCAAACAAAAAACTGGAGAAAGTTTTAAGTCTGTAATTTGGAGTGAAGTCAACTCAAGTGACCTCGTTTTTTTTGTTACAGCGCTTTTAAAATGCCACGTTATCTGATCACGCCAGTGTGATCATAGACCCCAGAGGATTAATGTAGTGGTCAAAGTTTAAACATATCCTTAATATTGTCAAACAGTGACAATTTGGCTTGGTGTTGGTGTAAAAACTACTACTACTATGTTTAGGTACCAAAAGTACTTTTATACTTTATATAAAAAGGTTATTTTTACAAATAAATATTGGTTTGGGTTCATACTTCACATCTGTATAAGCATGTGACATAATTACGCACTTGATGTAGAAAGTGACATATTTATGTTTGGTACGTAAAGTTAAAAACCCTCATCGGTAATTGTAACAGTCACCATTTTAAACACATCATTAACTTTGTTAAAAGTTGGCAGTTTGGATAATTTTAGGCAACAAAACTACTTGCTTAAGGTTAGGAAAAAAAGCACAAATTTAAATATTTGTTGGAAATTTGTATTTTCAATAAAAATATGCAGTTTCACATTATTTTGAAGCATTATTATTAACAATATCTGTTTGCAAAAATTTGGAAAGCAAGAACAGATAATAAACAATGCCCAAAAAGCTTTAAGACAAAACTTACGAATGAAGTCCACTTGGGAAACTACAATCCCTTGATCTGTGAAGTCATTTTACAGAAAAGAGAGGAAGATAATTAGAAAAGTAAAATGCATGGACCTAGATGACATAGTGTAGCTATGTCACAAGACATAGGTCACACACAGGCCACACACAGAAATGACATTGCAATACTTTAAATCACAACGTTGATGTTTGGATAAACACGTGACACGAACACAGGTCTCTTGGATCAAAGTCCTTTGCTTGTTTGACCCATTCACCACCCTTCCCAACTTGGGTTGGGTACTGAACTCTACACCGAACAAATTCCATCAGTACTGCTGAGTACCAATTCATGTTAAATCAATTGGTACCTAATTTCGGTATCTGACGGTGCATCTGGTTGCCTGACTACTATCGCTTTCAGCACACGTGTTGTGTCCACAATGGCGTTTTTTCCAGCATATTTATTTATCCTACCAATGCGCCACATGTTTACACTATACTACAAATGCCTGCAGCGGATCAAATTCTCTGTTTTGGGCTGATCGGGGCACTTTTGGTGTGCATTTCTGGTCACCAAGATTTGAAAATGGCTGCCACTATCGCTCATCACTGTCACCCAGACAACATCAATGAAGAAGAAATGAATACTGCTAGTCACAAAATCCAACACCGGGTATGTCCTTAGAGCCAGTACTCTACCTGGTGCTGACATTTTTCCTACTGCGTGTAATTCATCATATTGTCATTGGTGGGATCATCAGCCAACTGACCACAAGCTGTCAGCCCTGACGTAATGGCAGTGACCAATGTTTATCTGTTTTGTTGCATCAGTTGTACACTGGTTCAGTGTTGAGTTGATTGTTTGTGGTCAGACTCAGACAACAGTATCTAACATGTTTGCTCCAGCTGCTGATTCAGAGCAGAAGTCACTGGCTAGACATGATTCAGGCATGACATAAGAGGACAATGGTCCCCTGAGCTCATGTGCTTTGTTTACAGACAAAAGTGAATAAGAGAGATCAGTGACAAGAACATTTTATTCTGTATGAAAAACACAAGAAACAGATAGGCCTGTTGATGTTTCTAATACATACACTTAATTGATTTATTATTATTATTTTATTTCATTTTATTTTTTTTTACAAAAAATGTCATTGTTGGGTTATGTAAACAACAAGAAAATATATTTTTTTAATGCACTGCAAAAAAAGGGTGTCTAAAACAAGATGAAAACACTAAATCTTTGACAATATTTCTTAAATTAAGATTGTTAAATCTAGAAATAAGCATGTTGAATGCTTAAAATAAGATATTAAGTCTTAAAACAAGATACATTTGTAACACTTCTAAATCTAAAGTTTTTTTTATCTTGGTAAGAAACAAATAATTTGCAGTGCACTCTGCTCGGGCCAGTTCATCAACTTTAATTTATCTTGTTTTAAGAGTAAATTTCTTATTTTAAGCGTACAACATGCTTATTTCTAGATTTAATCTTAGAAATATAAGAAATCTTTTCAAGTGAAATTATCTGTCCATGCAGCAAGATAATTTCCCTCAGATTTTGTGTTTTTATCTTGTTTTTAGACACACCTTTTTTGCAGTGTATAGATGTACAGCAGCTAGAAAGGATTTGGAAGCAGTTACTTTTCAGAAACAATATTTTTTTTACAGCACTTACCCAAATAATTGGAATCAAACGGTATTGGTTCAAATGTGAATGATACCACCTTACTTACTACTTCGCTTTTACACTCTGTTACATGACTTCCTTAGCGTCCTTCATAATTACTACGGCCACTAAAAAGGCTGCTGTTAAAAATGTAAATATGGGTTGTATTAAACTGCTGTACAAATGACGAGGTTGTATGGGGTTGCTTTTTTTGGGAAAAAGACAGTCTGATAGTGTTTTGAAATTCCCTAAGATAGAACATGTCTGCATCCATAGACAGGGACACAGATGCACACACATTTTCCTTTAGGATCAAGCCTTCTGTTCGCTCTTTCCATGTGCTGAGGGAATGTGATGCTGCATAGTGTAGCAGTCACTGTAGAAGCTACAGTCTGTTTTGAATTGTGTCTCATGAGTGGAATATAGATGACATCCTTGGCACCATTCCAAAGAGATAACTGAGTCAGACATAAGGAACCCCATTGAGGTGGAAGGAAATGGGAAGGAAATGGCTCCATGCAGGCCTTCCAGGCTGCTGTGTGTATCATACCTCTGTAATCAGGATGGGATCTGTGTTTCTCTTTCTCTCTTTCTCTCTGGTTGCCAAGTTGTTCAGCTGGCTTAATTTTTTCTGTGGATAATGCGCTAATACTTAATTGGCTTAACTGTACCATTAGCACACAGAAAGCAGTTACAGACAAAAAATGATCTCTAAAGTCAAAAGATATTTACAGGCACAAAAATACACAGCAGAAGATCTTTATCTTATCAGGCAAAGTCTATCGTTGAGTCTTAAAACCAAGTGAGATAAACCTGCCAGTCCATTATATATACTTAAGTTGGGCTCCAACAGCAGATATTTGAATCACAAAAAAAAGAGGCAGTTCACTGCTCTAAAACAACATTTAAATATGGATAAGGAAATAGGGACAAAGACGTAGTGATACAAAAAGGGTTTTTATTCAAAAAGTATGAAATGAAAACAAATATTAGGATGTATGATGATCAAAAACAAGTTGATTGACGAAAACCTGGAATACTGAATGATGAAATCAATTTCTTGTGCTCTTTAACAAAGACAAAGAGCACACCTTAGCTTGTATAGTGGGTTAACATAAATGTACAAACATAAATGAAACTTTTCTAGGCTTTGGATACATTTTGCAAAATGGCTTAAAAAGTGCTAATTGTGTAGTAATTTCTAGGTTTGTTGAGTGCTGTGAAAAATGTTTGTACATGGGGGAAATGTACAGGTCTCCACCTGGAAAGATTATGTGTGAAGGTGTTCAGTAAAGAGCTGGGTCCTCAGTCTCTTCTTAGGCCCCGTTTACATGAGGACGCTTGCGGGTAAAAACGTCAAAATATGTTATCGCAAGTGCCTTTCATTTAGGGGGTTTTTGGGGCTTAAAAACGCAAAAATCTGAAACCAGCCTCCAGAGTGTTAAACTGTAAACCGCTCCACCGTAGCGTGTCCGTCTGCACTGACAAGACACAAAACTCTGCTCAGATCTGCTCATCTGCTCTCGCGTTTGCATAACATACATGCTCCAGTACAGGGAAATAAACAAACATGTGGGATTATTTCCATGCGTCGGACCTTCAAGCTGCTCTGGCAGCTCTAATAAACTTACAGGAGTCTTTCCACCAAATGTACAGGATATGTACAGATAGTATTAGTGAACAGAGAAGGATCTGTAATTACCTCTATCACATTTTGGATGCACCAATTGGTTGGAGGCGAGCCAGGCGGCTTTGGACGAGACCTGGGAGATCTAGTGGATGGTGGAGAACTTTGTGGAAGGAGTAGCTGATGAAAATGCGTGGCGTGAAAACTTCCACATGCCCAAAGATGCTCTTATCACTTTAAGTGATGCTGCCTGGCATGCATACCCAATCCAATTCACACACTTTTGCGTCACCGTATGCACGAAGATTTCCTCCCGAGCGGCCGAGGAGCCAGATGTCTTTCTCTAGAACAGCGTAGTGAGCGGGAGGGTTTGTGGACCTGAATAAAGGAGCTCAGGTAGGCAGGAGCTGTGCCAGTTGCTGTTTTGTAGGCAGGAGACAGGGTTTTGAATTTAATGCGGGCTGCAACTGGGAGCCAGTGCAGAGAGATGAGTAAAAGTATTGAATGTAAAAATGAAAAAGGGGTTCTACTGGCCTCAGTTAAAAGTGAATTGCCTTGCAGAAGACAATAGTGCTGCAGCAAAAACAGATAAAACTTCTAAAATCAGTAATTAAAAAGGGAACATAAATTTGAAAAGATGGCACGGCACACTGTCAAGAGAATAGCAAGAGAAGAAGAAAGCTGACTTCAGTTATATCGCTGATGGCAGCAGTTACTGACACAAGTTTAGTTTCTACCAAAGTTTAATTATACTCAAGCAGGCACCCATTGGGAGAGACGTGTCACACCACCTCAGGGGGTGTTGAATCTCACAGGTTAAACATAGAGCGAGAAGCGTGGGCCGCCACTCCACCTGCTATTCTCCATTATACTCAGCAGAATGTATCAGGGAACAAGCAACGGACAGACTCTACACAGACACAGTCGAGCAACAGTACATACTGTATACACAAACATTTACATATACACGTGAAGTGAGGGATTTGTCTGGATACTGGTGGGAGGCTGCAGCTCTCCACATTCACTTCACTCCAACATGTTCAGTGCTTAGCAGTCAGTGATAGAAGGGATGGGAAGTAATTGTCTTTCCTCCAGACAGCCCAGACCCCCGACAGCTGCCATGACCATAATATCTAGTGTAAGAGCAGAGGGAGTGGAGTGTGATGAGAGGGACACGGAATGAGACACAGCAAGGCCATGTTTCTTTGTACTTTCAAGCAGATGCTATGTTGGAAAAACATATTCAAGCAAAACATGCAAAGTGTCACCAGACTTCAGTGGTGCTGTCACAATTTGTCACAAGGGGGGCACCCATACTGTGGTTCAACCAATCCTTGCTGACTGCCATCATGCTATCAGCAAAGAAGTAGCTAACCAAAAAAATCTTGGTTGACTGCTCTTCAACCACTCTATTGGTTGATTAACTCAATCAACCACAGTCTACTGAGCGTTGTGTCCACCAAATCGTTTTTTCCAGCATGTTTATTTATCTTACCAATGGGAATGCCACATGTTTACTAGGGGTGTAACGATAGATGTATTTGTATTGGACCATTTCGGTACGGGACGTTCAGTTTGGTACATCGCTCTGCACGGGTGAGTTCCCGAACCCGGAAGTTGCATGTTTACTTTCTGCTTTACTTTCGGTCTAAAGTGACCCGACTGTTTTTATTTCCTATATCTTTGCAATAAAGAATGTCATCATTCAGTATTCCAGGTTTTCTATTATACATCTTGGAAATAAATGTATTTTATAATTTATTAGTGAAAGTATTCAGTATAAGTACAGTACAAATTATTGTTATCATTACAGTATTAGGTACTTTAATTTTAAATCAAATTTGGATGAGTGAAAACTCAATGTAATAATACAAAAAATATTTTTCTTCATAAAGTATGAAAGGAAAAATGGATACATATAATCATCTGTTGTAATAAAAAAAAAGATATTCAAAGAATACTTGGACTATTCAATCATGAAATAAAAAATATATATTTAAAAAGGTAGAGCAAAGAAACGAAGCCAGCATGAAATAACATGGGAAATGAATGCGGGTCATTTGGGTCATTGGGTCCCATGGGTCATTTTTGACGCATGTTGTAGATTAGAAGGAGTGTCCATATGTTGTGCATCAAAGGGTTAAACATCAGTATCAGCTCAGGATTTCAGGATTGGTACATTATATGTTCTCTGCTTCTTTGTATACAAAACAGAGAGCACCTTACTTGTGATTCCCGATCATCACAGACTAGAATTAAGCATTTTATGATTGAATCTCTTAAAGAAAAGGACTCTAAGTTAACATACTAGTGAGCTGTCTAGAGAACACATTCAAGGCTAGAGAATGGCTAATGGCGTTGAGTAGTCAATGTGTTTTGAAAGTCTTCAACAAAGACTGTAGAAGTAGGGGATTAACAGAAGACTCGGGCAGGCAGTTGGTTTGCTGCTTGCTGTCACCATTGTTAGCTACTCCAGATGTTGACAACAGGGTGGAGCACAGTGGAGCTGAATTGGGATGAGCATGTGGCAACCACCACGCCTTAGAATGCTAGAATAATAGCCTGGCTTAATCAAGGCAAAAGCCCCCCCAAAATACTTCTCTTTAAGCCTTAATAGCTCTGTGATGGGAAGGAGATTTTCCACTGATTCTGATCATTTGCATCTTCTTAGGCTCAGACAGTCTGTCGTTTTAATTTTATGCAATACATCCTGGTTGGGGGCTGCACAGTGGTCGCTGGTTCAACTCCAGCTCTTCTGTCTGGAGTTTGCATGTTCTCTCCGTGTCAGTGGGTTCTCTCCAGGTATTACGGCTTCCTCCCACAGTCCAAGAACATGCACTTAGGTCTAATTGGTGACTCTAAAGGTGTGAATGAGAGCGTGCTTGTCTGTCTCTATGTGTCAACCCTGCGATAGTCTGGTACCCGCCTCTCACCCAATGTCAGCTGGGATTAGCTCCAGTCCCCACGACCCGAGTGCGGATAATCAGTTAAGGTTGATGAATGAATGAACATCCTGGTTGGTTTACAAGGCTTGTGTCTGAATGGGTAGACCTAATTTATTCCAACTTGTGTATTATTTTAGAATTAGTATTTGAATGCCATTTTTGCCCAATGTTGATGAAGAAATGTTTAAGATTTTGTACACTTTACACTTAGCTTGTTAGTCAAATGATGTAGTTTGATAGTTTGAATTTTTGTAAACTGGTTGGTAATGAAAGAAATCTGATGGTCGTCATGATGAAGTTATTTAATAGAATTTCCTGTTGGCTGCAAAATCAAGTATGTTACTTCATGTATTCCATTATAAGACAAGATGGCAGGTAGTGCAGGTGATAGGAATGTATGGAATGAAAGGTAATAGGGTGACAGAAGAAAAGCATCTTATTAAATATAATTCAATATCTACCATTGTACAACTGTGTCTAAAGCTAAATAAAAAAATAAAACTTTCGCTCAAAAGCAGTGGTTCTCAAATGGGGGTATGCGTACCCCTGGGGGTACGTGAAATTTGAAAATATACATTTAAAAAGTAGCATCCAAGCAAAAATCCTTTTAAAATATATATTTAATAAATATTTTAGCAAAATATAAGTATATACATATTCATAAAGATGAATTTTTTATTCAGTAGGCTATTCAATTTCATGATCCTAAAAACCCAGTGTCCACCATACCAGGATGGTTGGACCCAACCTGTCATATGCCATCTGGCATCACCTGTCAATCACTTGAAAAATCAAAGATGGAGTCGTGGTTGAAGCGTAGCAGCAATTCTTTTGAAAAAACAGAGGGATTTTGGGCTATATAAATAAAATTGACTTGAATTGACTTGAGGGACAAGTGGCAAAGAAGGCCAAACCAGAATTGGATTTACTGCCACAAGTTGCATCCCACCCAAGGCACTGTGTTTTTTCTGTGTGGAGAAATTAGCTAACAGTAGCATGAAGCCAGCACATCTGCAGCGTCTAGCGTGCAGAGTCTAAAGTACGGCTGCTGGAAAAAATCCCAGGGCAAACACTGGAGTTCACACCCCATGTGTCCAGGGCAATTAAGTCAAACTTCAGTTGGATTGTGCAGGTGACAACACTCAGGTAACTGCACCAAGAGGCATGAAATGCACATCAGAGAACTGTGGTGTAGCTGTGAGTGAGATGGTAATCCAAGTCAGCGACAGGAAACAACCCAAAACACAAGTTTTTATGAGTGTAACAAGGCAGCTGCTGACACATGAGATGGCAATTACTCATGTTTGGACAGCACAGCGTAATAAGGGAAAATCTGGGCTGATGCTCAGTTTCAGCTCTTTTTGGAAAAAAAAAGCTAAATTACAGCAAAGAATGCAGCAAAGTCCATCATGCTTATAATCATGTGAGACAGACAGAGGTTGAGACTGAAAGTGGGAGACACCAGAGCCGATGAAACTCCTCCACCAGTGATGCTGAGCCCCACTTCATCCAGACTCTGAGTCATGTGGAGGGTTTAAGGCTAGCTGCTGCAGCTAAGCTTCCACCACTGTTGATCTGTCTAAGAGCAACAAGACAGCTGCACGGAGAAAGAGAGGAGAGAGAGACAGGGGGTGGCGGTGAGGGGGAGTGAGGCAGGATTAGGAAGATGGATTTGGATGCTGGTGAAGGGTAGCCAAACGGTGAGAATTAAGGGAAAACAGTGAGCAGTAAGGCTTATCAAGGCAAGTGAGATTTAGCAAGGCCTGTAAGCGGTCTACTGCTGGATGCTGGGCAGTAAAACCTGGCTGCTGCTTCAGCTGAGGCCCGGTGTGCTGGAGTGGGAGGAAGACCCACATCTAACCTCCCACTGAACCCAATATTCCTTAACATTAAAGCCTTTATTTGTCAGACAGAAAATGGAAGCAATAGAGAAATATTTACTTCCTGAAAATAAGTGATGTGTTGAAAAGGTGCGTTCAAGGAATATACAACACACACAATCAGTTTTGTCCATCTCTGAGTGTCCATGTTTACAGCAAAGTGAAAATAATTCCACCAATGATTGAATAACCATGAACTGAGCAAATGCAGGGGTCATTTTGGAATGTGGCACTCTAAGAGGTTTAGTTGGAAGTCTGTTTAGAGATTTTTTTATTTATTTTATGTTTGTATTTTTATCATTTAAGAACATGACTTTAAATGGCAGTTTTGGGATGGCTGCAAAGAAGCTAGTTAGCTACACTAGCATCTTTAGCAAGGAGGTCAAGTGGGTGAATCCAGCACAGAACCTTGTGAGTTGAGGAGAGTCCGACTCTCTGGCCCATAAACAACACATTACTTTATTCACGGATGGTCCTCTGGCTTTCTACCAGACATACGTGTATGGCCCACAGTTTGATTTATCACCATGACAGGTTCAGCTATTGAAGCAGACGGTGAGAATCACTTGTGGTGTTTTCCATAAAGATGAATTCAAACACATAACTGTGCGTGTCGGCCCCAGAGGGCGGAGCTTCAAAGTCGATGTTTGAGACGAGCAACAGTGGAATTACAACTTCCAGGCCATGGGGCCTAAAAATACTTTTTCCCTATAGACTTCAGTGTTTCCCCTAGAATTTTTTTCAGCAGTGGTGTCTGTGGCGATGAGCAGTGTTGCCAAGTCCTCAGTAAGGAAAGTAGCTATTGGCTGTCCAAAAAGTCGCTAGAAGTTGCTAAATGACGTCATCACCTAATTTGCATAATGTACTGTGTGCATGTATTGGATGCTGTAGGAGAGAGCAATAACGTTGTGGGGAAGACAAAAAGTGAGTAAAAACACCCTAAATGATCCAGCCTTGGCTAAAGTGACCCAAAAGAGACACTGACTGTAAACCAGCCAGCGCTGACTTCGCGCATGCACGATTTGCAGACTAGACGCTAAGGAGTTAACATCCCCTCCGGCTCTGTGACTACAGCTGGGAGAGACTGCTGCAGGAGGACTGGGCTGCTTCGACTTGTTCTTACTACTCTTAACGAGCCGCAGGGCCGAGAACGAGTCTCCAAAAATCTCCATTAACACCAGAAAAAGTCACTAGATTTGTCAGTAGTCGCCTTTTTGGCAAGTGACAAATCTAGCCAAAAAAGCTTAGCTGGCAACACTGCCATTCACTGCCTTAAAGAGCTACGCTGTTACGCTGAAGCTACGTTACGTTACCTGCGCTACTCGCTATATAGACCGTGTATAAGCTTGAACGTTACCTTTTACTCTGATGTCCTAAGAGGGTCCAACAGGATTTGATGCGCTCGTTGATGACTCAAAAGGAGTCGAAAATAACGAGTAGAAATCATTAGTGGCGCATTGATATTAGTGATCATGTGAAATTTCAGCAGCGGCACACGTCATTCAGCATGAATGTCGAGGAAGCACTGGACTTACATTGGGAGAAGAGACATCTATAAATCAGCGAACACATTTTTTTCACAACCCCAGCGAAATAACTTGTTTCACTGTCAGAATTTAATTAATTTGGTCCAGTAACATTTGGAAAGTCAAGAAGAGCCATACATTTATAAAACTTTATATCTTATATAAGTGATGTGAATGGAAGTCGCTATATTGGCTGGTGAATGTCACTCTGGTGCTGTACTCCATTGCCTGCTCTCTCTAGCTTTATCGCTATTCAAGCTGAACACTGTATGGTAACCATAGCAACCCCTCACCACTTCCTCTATTTGATGTCCAACACAACGAGGTCTCTGACCTCGTCTTGAATTGCTTGATTAAAATTAAGTTGTGTTGTTTTGTTTCTCTACAGAGATCTTGACATTTTAAAATTGAAATAACTTAAATTAAAATAAATTTGAAAAGCCTTATGAAGGAGTTGTCATTTAAGTTGACAAAGATTTTCGTCCTTTTCAACATTTTAATCGCAAAACTGTTCTGCTTTCTGGCAGTTCGGCCTTTTGCTGGTGTGTCTATTTTTTTATTATTATTTTTAAGATGATGGCACATAAACCAAGACTCTTTGTGCTTAGTTTCATCTTAGTTCATAAATTCTGTTAAACTGACACCAAAATACAGTTAATAAATTCATAATTATGTTTTTTTTCTTATCGATAGTATCATATGGGCAGTTTTTCTGTGATTCTCACCCCCATTCTTAATCTGTGCTGGCATTCGAACAGACAGAAGAGGTCACAAAACAACCAGTGGAACACTGTTTTACATTTAGTTTCAAACTGACAGCCCTCTTGGACTTAACAAAAGATTTGTTGAATTTCCAGACATTGCTGTCAACCTCTGGGTATTAGCGTCAGGGCAGCACGATGCGGAACACTGACCCATTCTTTCCTTTGGCATAACAAAACAGCAAAGAGGGCATCTCAAACATGCAGGATTAGGCTCATTTTAATATTTAGCACATGCTCTGCTTCCTCGAACGACGGAATGTGCCAAAAAACAAACGTTTTCCATAATTCAGCCGAGTGCAGCTGAGAAATGATCCATAACCATGTTTTATGTTTGTGAATCACTATAATTCCACCTCAGAAAGTGGATTGTTTTTCCAAGACTTCCTAATGTTTCATCTGTAGTCTGATTTCATCCCTTTTTAATGGATTGCTGCATGTCCCATCTCATCACTGTAACATTTCTAGGACTGCCCATGCAACAAGTTTGATATCCTGTACGTGTATTGTTGCATAAAAAGGCCTCAGAAAGTTGAGCAAATGAGAAGTTATTTGAAAACCAAAGGTTTGAAACTAATTTATGCTGTCAGACACATCACTCGTCTCATGCAAACTAGCTTGTCTTGTTAAAAGAGCTTTAATTTTCACCTCACTTCTTTACTAAATAAAGAGTGTTAGCTTATACCTGGAGGCATGCAGCAGGATAATTTACACTAGTGAGATGAAAAGGGTGTCAGGGAATTAATTATGACATTAAAGGTGCAGATAGCAACAGTCTCAATGCCTCTGAGAGACGAAAACAGACAGAGAAGAAGAAAGAGAAAAAGAGATCGGTGTGTCGAAAGTTATCTCTACCCTGCAGCACAATGGGAGTGTTAAACACAGCTAAACACTTCAAAGTGTGATTCGGTGCAGTGAGAAGTGCTCAGCGGAACGACCTCTACTTTACGTCTGGATGTGAGTACGGTTATAGATCACCTCAACCCTCTTCCTCTCTTTCTTTCATTCCGTTCCAACTTGAGCACATGTTGCAGAATTGAAATTCTTCCTTTTTTTTCTACATGTGAAGGTACACAGGAAGCCGAGCGCTCCTCCATCTCCAGCTGATTGCTGGGACGTTATTGCTTTGACTGAGGGTGACAGTAGCTGTCACGGCTGTCAAACGGGCCGGCCTGCAGCATATCAAACCGCAGGTTATAGTGTGACTGGTGACATGCTCAATCAGCCATTAAAGAGAAATCACTGTCAGAGGTACATGGCTGCTGACAATCAGTCATCACAGGGTGGAGACTCATAGGCCAAATTGGACTCAAGGTGATGGCAAGGATAGTATGCACTTTATGATCAGAACAATATATGAGTTTTCTGTTTTGCAGTGAGAGTATTGGTCTTTTATTAAATATTGAATGTCAGTCAATCATATGGTCCTCTTCTGACATGATGGAGATTTCTGTCTGGGTCCTGACAGCCCTCGCTGTTTGAGGGTCATGGTGCGTGTTCTGTGTCGTCTCCCCCTGTCGGAGCATGTGAGGAGGAGGTCAGCAGTGGAAATATGGTACACCTGGGCTGGACAAATTACCATCATATTGTGTTTGACAGTAATGTTAGGCCTACATGTTTGCAGACTAAATTGTAAATGCTGTGCAGAGTGTCAGGGGTTTTTTCACATGTATGCTCCTGCACTGTTTTGTTCCTGCAGGCTTACATGAGTTCATTTTCACTCAAACTTCAAACTTTTTTTCTTCCTGCTGTACTTAGAAGGGACATAAGTCTGTAAGTATTGTTGATGTGTAACTTGTTATGGTGCCCAGTTTATTATAATTTGTCCGATGCTAATGCGCTAGCCGGTCAATTGGATTTTCCATTTTATGTTGGCATTGAGCTAATCGCTAACTTGGTGTATATTTATGAATGTATGAGAAACAGACAAAACGAAGTCGGACATACCTTTTTTATTTGTGTATTGCAGTTTTACAGCTCTTAAGTAAAGCATCAAAAAGTAAGCCATTCTTGCAAGGGCAGAATAAATGCAGTGAACAAATTCACTTCTCACTGTTTCAGTGTGTGAGCAAAAATGAATGTAATGGTAGAACAAGTCTCTTAGTTGAGTAAAAATAATAATAATAATACCACCATGGGAAAAAAAATATTTTTTACGGAAAAGTCTTAAATATAACTGAACTAAAATTCCATAAGTATCAAAAGTAAAAGAACTATTCATGCAGAACAGGCCATTCCACAATGTTTATTATTAGTTTACTTTATTCTGGTGGGTGGTTTAATCTTTGACAAAGAGGCAGTGTTCTCTGACCCTTTGTCACTGTGTTGTGTAATTATACTCACTCTCGTTATTGTACATAGGTATTTAAATGCTCGTATTGCTGTGCCTGTATCCTGATTGACAAGTTGCCATGGTAGCAACTTGTCATTCATAATGTAGCCCAAAAGTAAGTTGTGCTTTGTCTATTTTACTCTAAATGGGGCCACAGTTTAGCAAATTAACATCATGCTGGATTGAAAAAGACTATGAAGAATATGTTTACTGAAGTGATACAGTTGTAAATTAAGACATTTTAAGGCAATTTCTCATAGATGTCTATACACACAGACTCATTTTTGCAGATGATGGAGTTTTCAGGTTTAAGGCACATAAGCCTGGGAACCGACCTGGAGGTTGGTTCTTGGCTAAGTCTAAAGCTACTTTCCTGGTATACCAACATGTGTCAGGACTCTTCAGCAGCCCATTGTTGATTTCAGTGGCTTTTACTGCTGACAGTTTTATTTTGTTTTGCATCATAGCTGCCATATACATAGATGACTATCCTACTTTCAAAACTGTGTCCCCTCTTTGAGTCTTTCTTTCCATTCCAATGCTTGTCAGCTCTTTGTTTTGTTTATTGTTCCCAAACCATAAACTTTTTCATAACCACTCCATAAAAGTTTTACATTGAAGCAGAAGTGAACAATTTGGGGTCGCACATAAATCCAAACCAGTGCACACAAGACTGATGTAAGAGACTGAAACAGCCCACAGAGAAATACCTTCAAATGCCAAGAGCTGTAGTCAGAGATTGAGTCCAGGTCTGTTCACAGTGGAATATTACAGTTATGCTGTAACTCTACACAGAGGGCCATGCTCCTCATAAAACATCAATTGAAGCTTTCCGAATCACCCATGACTTACCCAATAGGTCAAATAAAAACCAGCAGAGAGGGGCCTTTGAAACTACAGGTTTGGTGTTTCAATTTAGGCCAGCCATCACGGAAAGTTTTCCTACATGAAAGGAGCTTTGGATGGAGTCAGGTGTAGTGTCACGCACTGCTGCCATGCCACTGGTCAGTAAAAACAGATGGACAAGAGGTGATGAGGAAAGCAAAACAGTGTCCAGTCACGATTGTAAAAAAAGAAGAAGAAAGATGTGGAACCCTGGGGGTAAAAATACAATGTGTCTGTCAAACATATTGCAAGGCTCATAAAAGCTCATTCCAGGGGTTAACAGCTGGCTGGTGGATGAAGGATGAGGTAAGGTGAGGATGAGGTGCAGGTGGAACAGAGGGGAAAAGCGACTAACCTTAATCCCCTAAACTTTCTCCTGAAGGAAGCACTTTTTTAATTCCAGACTCATCCTTCCCTGGGGAGGGACTGTTATCAGCTGATTCTTTCTTCCTCCCCCTGCCCCCCATTTTCCTTTTCCCCTTCCCTCTCTGCGATGCATCTGCGAGGTGTGATAAGGCAGACAAACGTTACCTTTACAGGGCTATTAAAACCATTTCCCCCCGCAGTTTTGAAATGATTATCGCCTTAGGCCCACGGTTACAGGTTAGCTGATAGCTCACCTCCATCTGCCCATATCTGGGTGACTCTTTGAGGCTTAGGGCTGGCTGGGTGGTTGAAGATTATACGCGTTGCTTAAACCGCTTGAATACCAGGGGAAAACGGCAAAGGTGGGAGGAAGGAGAAGAAAAAAGGGGTGGAAGAAATGAAAAGAGCAGGAGTCCTGACATCCACAATGCTGTGGCGGATGATAAGGGATACAGTGACAGCTCTTCCTGCCTATGTCTGGGCCTTGGACTGACTTTATGTGGGACACATTGTCAGGTAAAGGGCAGTCAGTCTTGAAGGGAGGCGGGTGATCTTTTTTGGCTTTCAAGAATTCTCTTTGTTAAAGGATATATCCTTAATTTGTTATAAATTGGATTATGGTACGATATCAGTCTTGACTGGAAACACCTTAGGCAGTGATTGTTAAGTGAAAGAACGCATTTCTCATACAAAATAGAATAAAATTCCTCAAAAGACTGAAGCCGTCTCATTTACAAACACTTAAAACTGCTTACAGTAGACATTTGTTAGCCGCTGAGACAGCTACAGTATCTATCTCCCTGTGTGGATGCTTCCTGCCAGCCAGGCTCCCAAATCCTCTCAAGCATCACGTCTGCTCCATAGAGATATCACCACCAACGCCAGCCGCCGCTGGCTTCTTCCCATTACCTGCTCTTCACTTATCTGTCTGTGGCTGACTGATGGTCTCCTTTATTTCTGCCCATTTCCTCCTGCCCATTAGAATGTGTCACTTATTGGCAGTCGATCTGGGTCAAATTTGATCTTCTTTTCTATTAACATTTTCAAAAAAGACAGACTGAGAGCACAAAAAGCGGTGTCAGTTCAGATTGAAAGGGAACTGTTTTCTTTCTTTGAGCAATCAAGAGAAAATGCTAAGTGACTGATGCTGAGCTGAAGTGTTCATTAACTCTGAAGGTGGAAGGAGCCCTCCTTTAGCCACTCTGACACCTTCCTAACAGAATAATCTGACAGCTGAGGCACTTAATTGAGGTAGCAACGAATATATATTAACATTAATTTAATTGCACTCAGAGAATTTCCTCTCTAATTGACCTTGGCCCCTTTACAGCATAATTACCAAGACCGTCACTTTTGCTCACCGTAGCCAGACACATCCTGTAAGGTCACTGACCCTGCAATCTGCATAAAGAATTAAACAGGTGATAAAGCAGGGCTTACAACCGCCTAATGACGAATTATCAGCCGGTAGAACCTGCAAATTCATTTTTAATGTAAACCCTGATAACAAGTCATGTGGGAACTAGTAAGTATGTGGTTAATAAGACCAACTGGGAGGCATAAAGGTTACTGAAATAAAAACCAGCTGTCTTTTGTGTTGGTGCATTTGCTCACACACATTATGCCAAATAGAAACTACCGGGAGCCGGGAAGTCGACATGAGTTACGGATAAATGTTTTTATGGTCGATGCTAAATGCCAAAATCACTTGTTACTTTGGCATTTAAGACAAGAATAATCATTCCTTTAGGGGCAGCTAGTTTGCCCTTACGGAGGCAGTTAAGACACCTAGGTTTATGATCAAGACTCCAACTGTAAAGTCCACTGAGCTAAGAGTAGATCAAGACAAGTTCTTTCTCTGTGAAGACAATAATTTGTCACTTGAGATGTCCACTGCTGTTTCCGCTGACCTTGCGGCAGGCGCTAACTTGTTATTTTACACAATAACATAACAAAGCACCTTTGACTGGAGTAGCTCCTTTAACCAGAGCTTCTAGCCAGTGGTTCACTGGAGGTGATTGGAACTGCTCAGCCATGCAGTCGAGAGCCAGCCGAGAGCTTTTCACCCCAGCATTTAATGAGCTATGTTCAGGTCCACTCCACATCCATCCCAGTCTATTATTGGCTCCAAAAAGCTTTCAAAATGTCGTTTGAGCACTCAGTCTACTTAACCAATAGCCTATTCATAAGGGTGCCAACGGTCCTTCTCAAAAAGGGCCATTTGAATTGTGAATGCAGATTAAACAATTGGGAATAAAAAAAACATGTTGGCCAGTTCACTTGGCACAAAGACTTGATTAATTGCTGGAAATTAAAAAAAATGTCTGAGTGGTCTCATCACAAGTCAAATACACTACGAATAGTGCTGGGGGATATGGCTCATAGATAATCTCACAATATTTTAAGGCTATGCTGCAATATACATACATCTCTTGTCATTTTTAAAAATATTTTTTCTAATTCTAGTTTTATTTTACCCTTTGATGCATACCTGTCAAGTTTTGGATTTGAAAATAAGGGAAATTTTCCGGCGCCCTCATTGCCTATCAAGGTCCCTGGAGGGTCACTTTTATTTCAAAGTCAATTCTTATATGCTCTTACCGTAATGCTTAGTATACTAGTATAAAAACATTCTATACTAGTATAGAATGTATACTTGTATACTAAGCATTACGGTAAGAGCGTATAAGAATGTACATCTTCCGCCGCAGGCTAAAGACCTACCTTTTCCAACAATACCTTGGTTAAGTCATGGTCACCTAACATATATATATATATATATATATATATATATATATATATATAAAATGCTCTTCTTCTTTTCTCTTCTTCTCTTCTTTTCTTCTTTAACATATAGCACTCCTGTTGCAATTACAGTTGGCTCTTAAACTTGATTCCTGTGGTCCAAGGCTAGAACCTTCGGGTTGAATGCACTTTGTAAGTACAAATGCACATTGTAAGTCGCTTTGGACAAAAGCATCAGCTAAATGACATGTAATGTCATGTAATGTATACATGCACCTCTGAACAATGTAGGGGGTTAGACTGACCATCTTCTTTGAAGTGCCTGATTTGTAGTCGTCCTTACAGTCACACAGAGAAACAATCGAATAAATACAGCCCCTTTTTAATGCATGAAATATTACTGAAATGTGCAAGGAATATTTCTATATGATGATATAGTTATCTGCCATATAACACATACAATTATATCAGAATATATATCGAAAATATTCGATAAATTGCCACCCCTAACTCCAAGACATAAAGTATATTATTGTGCCTGACCTGCTCTGTAAACTGAAATGACCAGGGCAATAACTTGGCCATAAATTCAGCTCCCATCGTCATTCTCAGTGCTCCGCTTTTAGGCTGGACACGTTTTTATTGAGTGAACAAAAACTGAATCAGTAACATGCTCTCAGGATTAATTGGAGGCCTCATAGGTGTTTTAGAGCATCGTTCTCCTGCGTCGGAGCCCCCAGGGGTGTTGTTTTCGCTGCCGTGGTGTTATGAGGAAATTTCTAGTAATGAAAAAAAACAACAGTGTGGACCTAGCCTGCAGTCCTGTGCTGGCTCCCCGGGGAGATGAGAACATCTTATGAGTGAGGCCTTTCGATAATGGAGTTCACTATTAATCATCTCCCTCACATGTCCGCTTTGTGTTTCCTTTTTTTTTATTGAGGAGCCATTCTTCTTAACCTGGGGAAAAAGCCACTGCAACTACCGTTCAAGTTATTCTCTTCCTTCCTGCCTCATAATAAAGGTTTATTGGCAAATGTATCTCTGCCCTCAATGCCCTGGAATCCATGGAGTCCATCAACAATTAAACACCAACATGGCACAGAATGGCTCTGCAGCCAGGTGCTGAATCTCGCCTTGATACAATAATTCAATTTTGAGGAATGGATGCAATTAGATTTGGAAGCTGGCTTTCATGGAAATAGGAGAAATCAATGGTCCTACTGTTGACTCTGAGTCCAATTATATACATCTTCATGATATTAAAATTCATGTTTTACAGGCAAACAAAGAGAAGTAGTACTGGAAGTTGATTGCTGTGAAACAAAAATGCATTTACATAAAAAAGAAGTACCTTAATTCACGTTTTAGCTTGATTTATTCATGTTTTATTTTAATGTGAACCAAATGGCAACATCCGGAGCTGGAAAATGAAGCCAAGATGGAAGTGTCAAAAACTTATGTTAATGTTAAAATGTCCAACTTTACAGCAGAAATAAACATGTTTAAAGCATGGTACAAAAAACATTTTTGGTCTCCATAATTTACCTCTTTGTGACAGCTGTATGGTTGATTTATTCATACATGACTCACCTGCCGAGCCAATGTATTCGGTGAGCCTCAGCACCAGCCATGCTCAACTTCTTTGCCCATTTTTTAATTAGCTTGGAGTTAGGTGGAGTCAGGCAGTACAAAGGGGGCAGAGCCACCACCCTGAGCTTCACAATGGCTCTTAGGAAACCAACGGGCGATATCATGCAGAATGTGTTCATGCTTTATACATTCTATGGGAGCTATGTCTATGTTCCCCGGGTCCTATATGTTCCCCGCTTTCTATGAGACTAGGGAAAATAGGTCTGTTACTTTTCCACCATTACTGCCAAATTCCATGGCAAATAGGCCTATGTAGGCCTACGAGCTGTTTGACGCACATGTGCAGATAACCTAACCCTAACACTAACCCTAACCCTAAAAGGAAAAAGCTAAGCCTCGATGCAAGACAATATGATTATACAAACATGAGTTTGTAAAATGAGATTTAAAAAGAAAAAAAATGAACTGCAAAGTAACCAGAAAGTAGCTGCTCTGCTAATTTAAGTTTTGGGCTGCTTGAGCTAAGGTGGGCCATGTGACGGTAGACCTGCTGGCCATGCTGAGTCTACCGTAAAGATTGATAGTATGTATTGCCACAGGGGAACATAGGACCCTTTTTTAGAAAAAAAATGTTCCCCTGTAGCAATACATACCGGCGAACGTAGGACCCTTTTGGGAAAAACGGGGAACATAGGACCCTATCAAATTTAAAATTCTTTGCACATATGATGACTCATAATATACCAGTGCATTCCTTCCTTTGGATTATGAGTGTCCTACAGCCCAGTGGCCCTGAGAATTATGTCCTTGTTGAACAATTATGTGTTTCACAATTTATGTCCAATGTTCGGTTCCACAGTATTGCCCTAACCTTGAGCCTATACCATAGTTACCATGCGTAGAATATAGTAGAAAGGGAGATTTAAAAAAATACTGGCATTAGACTCAAAAAGATTATGTCACAGAATGTAACTGGGGGCCTGATTATTGGACTGGCTTCCACATACAAGACACATACATATGTGAATGACTATTGGAAAGTATTTTCCAGCTTGTACTGATAAGTTTAAGCCTTCAAGAATGAGATATTCAATCAGATCCTTTTATTAAGCCAAGTTATTTAGCAAAACTCAATCTGCCAGCACTTGAGTGGCAGCTTTATAATTGGCAAGCATCCAGCCCTACTGTCTAAACAAACCCAGAGGAAATACATTAACTTGTTTGCCTGCATATGATTGGAAATGAAACATAATGGATTTACTCATCCACCAGAAGAAATCAGATTCATGATCATTTATAGTAATGTTTGACATAGACTCTAGTTGATATTTGTAATCTCCAGTGTGTTTCTCTAGCTTGCTTTCCTCAGATTGTTTTTAACTAGCTTGCTGAGAGAATGAATCTAACTTTGACAGCTTGCACAGACAAATGACCAAATATCTGAGACTCTCCTCCCCCCAAAACAACCTTATGTATATTTGTACAGCAGTGTAATTACCCAACACATATTTACATTTGTAGTAAGTGCCCCCTTCTTGTGGCTGTAGTTGTTTAGAAGGAAGCCAATGTGGAGGTCATGTTATGGAATGTAAAAGCAAAGGCAGAAGCGGAAATTACGAGTATAAAGAACCACAAGGTCCACTTAACCCTTTATGGGGCAAATACCATATTTGGTAACTCCAGTGGACATCCAAATGCTCTCTGTTAATAATAATAGTAACTCAGTTGACCTTGATTTGCAACATAACAATGAAACAGTTTGAAAAAAAAGGCACAAAAGTAAAAGTCTTGTAATATCCTCCAATTACACTTGGGTTGAAATCTTTCTTCAAAATTTTTTTCAACCCAAAGTATCTTGTGAGTGCCCTATAAAGGGCTGTGGAAGGGATGGTGGAAGAGTCAGACAAAGAAGACCTCCTTGTAGGGCAGCAGGATTATGGCCAAAATGATAATCACGATTATTTTTGATCAATATTGTAATCCCATGTTACGGAAAACTTCTATATATTTATTGCACTACTTTAAAACAAACAATACAGTTTTTGCAGTTACAGATCAGTGTTTAGTGTGTGCACAGAGTGTCCGATGCTTGTTTTAAACAAACAGAGATGGCTAAGTGAACACCTCCTGTAGCAGCAGCACATACACACTGTACTGCTACAGAGCTATCTGTTAGCCTATTAGCAATTTTCAGACTTGACGCTAAGGGTTCTGCAGCTGGGAGAGACTGCTGCAGGAGGACTGTGACCCCGTGGCTCGTTAAGAAGAGTAAGGAGGAGTCTCCAATAACACCAGAAAAAGTGGCTGGATTTGTCACACATCCAGACTAGAAAACAAAGCAGCGAGGAGCCCTACTGTAAATTTACCTCTAAAGTTCTGGCTGTAAACTCCATGAGGCCAGTTTCAGTTTGATGATGATATACCAAGTAAAACTGGAGACAAGCTCAAATATATTTTGTATAAAATGATAGAACTGGATGTAACCCTCTTATATGTTATATTTGCAACATTTGTTCACATTTGGAACATTTAAAATTATTTATTGAGCATGATAGTGTTTTGAAAGTTAAAAAAAAAAAGATTCAAAATCACATTTTATGTTGGACTAAAGGACTAAAAAAGACAAAATGACAAAAAAGGGTAACACTTTACAATAAAAAAACTAAGTGATGTTTTTAGAGGGTTTATAGACCAATTATTAACAATTTACAAAGTGCTATTCATGTTCAATCTTTAAATGTTTTCAGCCAATTTCTTAAAGGTATATGAATCATTTCAAAATCATTAACATACTTAATATGGTGATAAAATGTTAAAATGAGTTCAATTAAAACTATTAATTATAATTTATTGGTTTGTTAATGGTAAAGTAACTATAAACTTACATTAATATACCATCTATTTGACATTTATAAATGATTAAGTTAGTTAAACATTAATAAAATTATGTATTTACAATTCTAAATGGCCGATATACAGTTTATAAATGATTATTAAACATTAATAAACTATCTGTTTACCATTTATAAATGATGTTGTTATTGTAAAAGACACAAAATGACAAAAAAAGACACAAAAATGGACACAAATGACCAAAAATGACATGAAAATGATTAAAAATTGGACAAAATAGCCCCAGACTCCAAGGAGTTAATCTAATCACTGGATTTATTATCAACCAACACCTCACCACAGCCTTCTCTGCTAGACTGAGGGTTGCATTGAATATAACATTGTAACAGGTTGTGTGAGCATGTGCCAGCAAGTCCTGGTAATCATGACTTATTTACATTGTTTACACTGCCTGTTCCCCTAAGAAGCCAAGCAGGGGCATGACTGTAGAAGGAGGGGGCGGCTGAATGATTCACAGGCCCAGAGCTCAGCAGGGGCCCTGCAACATGCCAGGGATTTTACATATTTATAGAGTCCGAGGTGTTGCTGAGCTGTTTGTGTTGCCCCAGAGGTCAAGCCACATAAGATCATGGCATAGTGTTACCTCATGTATGCTTTGTCACACTGTAGAACCTGATAATGTAATAAATTCCAGATAATGTAATAACCCTGAAAATGTAATAAAAATCTGCACTTGAGTCCATTGAAAATGTAATAAAACCTGATAATGTAATAACTTCCCGATAATGTAATAAAGTGCATTTCCCAATAATTTAATACACTTTTTTACCAATAATGTAATAAAGTACAAGATTAATGGGAGGTTATTACATTATCAGGTTAGCCTTCATTTCCCAAGTCCTGATAATGTAATAATTCCCCAATATTATAACAATTTAACAGCAGACCACCCATTACTTGGGTTCAAGTGGTGATACTGTGTAGGCAACACTAGCTCAAGAGCTCTAGCGCCACCAACAGGTCAAAGCTGAATGTTTATTAACTTTTGACCCGTTCATCTGTTTTTCACAAAGGATGTATCACTGGAACCCTTGGGCCAATCTGAGCTCAATGAGGTTTTTCGGCCATATTGGATTTTCCGCCATCTTTGATTTGATCAAAAACCTTCCATTAATGATATACTTTATTACATTATTGGTAAAAAAAAAAGTGTATTACATTATTGGGAAATGCATTTTATTACATTATCTGGAAGTTATTACATTATCAGGTTTTATTACATTTTCAATGGACTCAAGTGCAGACTTTTATTACATTATCGGGGTTATTACATTATCGAGAATTTATTACATTATCAGGTTCTACACACCCTTTACAAGCACTGGGAAGCAGAACAACAGCTCATGTTTTTGTTACACTCTCACCCATATTGAATGCATAACGCTATAGCATGTAAAGTCTTTTAGGAAGTCTTTTTTGGACAATGACAGTGGAAAGGTTTTATTTTAAAGCTCAAATTCCTAATTATTTGTTTGGAGAGACGATTGTTGGAAAACCAAACTGAACAAAAGTGTATCTACACGAGCCAAAAGCATATTTATGCTGCCAAAATTTGAGTGTTGTGCTATCACATTTAAGAGGTTACCACCACAGATACAGCAGTTTCACATATGTTCTTTATGTCTATAGTGCGCGCCAACAGTTAATCGCACTACTTCCTGTAATTCCAATCCCCTGGTGAGCAGATGACTGATGCCCTAACAGCACACTTTCCAGAGAATGTAAAAAGAAAACCAATTCACCATATCCTACACTCTGCTGATGAGGAGCACATTTTCAGAAAGATTGATCTTGCAAACATCAAAAGCCTTCCTTAATATTTTAGGAAGGGGGAGTTTTATATTTAAGGGTTTCAAAGTCCTATATGTCCTCTGAATAGGTTTATCTGATCAGCGTCCAAAAAGCTGGATTCCATCAAGAGTGATTGTGGTAATTTTGCATGAGCTGCTTCCATTTTGTCTCTTGTAGGGCTCAATTGCTTCTCTGAGGAGGGAGGTCTGAGCTGATGCTGCTCCTGCAGGCTTCAAAACAAAAAAAGAGAACCCACATCAAGTCTTACTTCAATTAGATTACTTAATTTACACATGACATGATATAGTGTGTTGCTGCTTGTAGAAGAACCCTGTTTTTTCTGCCAGTAAGCAACTTTGGTTTTATCAGCTGATGTCAGTCTACACTGGTATGTGTTGTGGTAAATCATTACGTGTATAAAATCGCTTTTATGTTGTGTTTTTATTGTGTGTGTTTATCGTAAACCGTGTCTGTGAGGCATATTGTCTTTACGGGAAAATAAAATTTGAATTAAGTTAAATTGTTTTGTTTCAGTGGCCAGCCGATGTCAGAAGCTAAATGTTTATTACTCAGTTTTTAAGGAGGCAACTTGAACAGACCTTTCCAGGCGAAGTTCTATTCAGATCATATTTCCTAATTATCCAGACATACTCCAGACTACATGGTGCTAATCAGCAGTGGAGAGTGTTCAGGGCATGAAAGGGGAAAGAAAAAGAGCACGGTGGATAATGCTCACCTTCTTAACCAAAGGTTTATTCTCAGCCGTTGTTGCCTTGGTGAGCCAGCTCCCGCTGCGAGCAAAAGCGTGCTACATTGTCAGTTCACCAGGCTTTGAGAAGCTGCAGCATCACACAGAGCTCAATGGGCTCCCCTCTTAGCGTGCAGATGGCTGTGGCGAGGCCCTGGTGGAAATAACACTAAATAAAATTCTCTGAAAATTCTCTCTCAGGGTGTGACAAAAGAAAGTGGGGCTACCTTACCACCTGCAACGTCTGGCACCTCTCTCTCTTCTCTGCCAATTAAAAGGCTGAAAAAATAGCCAAGCCTCCGGGCTTAGTTTAGCATAATAACATTTGCATAAAATGAGACCATCTGTTTTGAAACCTTTAATTTTTTGACTGTGACTTTAATGTGTTAATGCTGTGAGCTCTGATTTGCCATGCCGTTGATTTCCTTGTGGGCAAGGCTACTGAACAAAAAAATGAAAGAGGTCTAGATCCCTATTAACTACAACACAGCCAAAGCCACAGCTCAGTTTGCAACAGCATGGCAGTTTGGCACATAATCCTAATAAGACAGTGACCTGATTACTTACATGCAAATTATGTATGTCAATATTGGCTCAGAGAAAATGACATGCAAGTCAAGATAATAGTTTTTTTTTAAATTGGTTTCATTATTTTAATCTACGATGTGCTTAAAGGATAGTTCTGCTCTGTTACTTATTTGTATTATTTTAGCTACTGTTGCTAAAGTTAATGATGAGATTATAGTCACCAAGATAAAAGTTGAGATCTAAGAACACCTGATAATACTACAGTAAAGTCAGTTAAACAAGCCAAGAGTTCACTGTAAAAAAAATCTGTTAAATTTACGGTAAAATACCGGTAGCTGTGGTTGCTATTTCACGATAAAAATACAGTGAGTGGGTTTTCCACTGTAAATTTAAATGGAAATATCAGCAAAAACTGTAATTTTGACTGAATAGTCCCTTTATTTTCAGGGTAATTGTGTCCTAGTGAAATAATGGTATTTCTCCTTTAATTTTAGACAAAAGAAACTGTGTGTTTTCTACAGTTTCAAAGTTTTGTCCTATTCCTTGATTTACGGTTATTAAAAGCATCTACTACGGTGATATTCCATTTTTAATTTTACATCTACACTGTAAAAAAATCTGTTTAATTTATGGTAAAATACCAGCAGCTGTGGTTGCCAGAATTTCACTGTAAAAATTACAGTGAGTGGGGTTTCTACTGGAAATTTAAATGCAAATATCAGCACAAACTGTTATTTTCACTGAATGGTCCCCTTTTTTTAGGGTAATTCTCCATTAATTTTAGATGAAAAAAAATATATTTTTACAGTAAAACTGTGTGTTTCCTACTGTTTTTCAAAAGTTTTCTGCTATTCCTTGATTTACGGTAATTAAAAGTGTCTATTATGGTGATATGCGATTTTTTATTTTACGCCCTATTTTTACATGCAATTTGACAGTGTTTTACTGTAATTTCTACGAATGTTTTTTACAGTGTTTAGTCAGAATATCTAAAGCAATTTATTTGGAGGTGAAAATAACAGTGCTGCCCTGTCTCATGTTCATCTTAGCAATACATATATCAGCAATTTAACTTTATAAGTGCAATGTTACCAGTTGGAGTGATGGCTAAAACTAATTGGGGTTGTATGAGGAACTTATCCATAGTGTAGTTGACGGTTGATTGCTGTCAGCATGCCTCCAGTTTGGAGAAAAAGGAGTACTGAATTGGAAGCTAAGTAATGTGCTGCTGTGAAAAATAAAAACTCTTCAAAACCAACAGACTCCGTTGTTAAAAATGGTAATTTTTCCTCACAGAACATCAGAGTCACTGGTCTGCCATTGAGTCAATCAGTAAGTTTGTTTGTTATTGTGTGACTTTGGTGAATCCACACTAACCCTTTAAAACACTAAAATCACACAATTACACAAACAAATTAACCAATCAAGTCAGCGGTAGATAGCAATTCCCACATTCTCCAAAATGAAATGACTATTTGGTGGCTTTGAAAGGAGAAGGAAAGAGCATGGTATTGCATGGTAAAGCAGGTAAATTATTCTTAACTCTATGGAGTCTAGGCCTATTTTGTCCATTTTGAATCCTTTTCATCCTGCCTGTATACACCACTTAAAAATGTTTAAATGCCATGTTGGTATATTTTTTTTTCCAGCACAACCTCACCTATATGACCTGATAATAATAGATTTTTTATTCTGACTTACTGGATCAACATTTTTGAACCAAAGAAACAAAGAAAAAACAATATAAATGTGATCTTGTGATTGTGTGTGATCCTGTCATCCAACTCTGGTTTTTATTCTAGTGTGGCTCTATTTTATTTGTGTCTTGTGTGTTTACTGTAACAATTTTGGTCCTTGTGTGTCTTTTTTTATTTATTTTGTGTCTTTTTTGGTCATTATGTGTCTTTTTTTTATTTTGTGTCTTTTTTTGGTGATTTGGTGTGTTTTTTAGTCATTTTGTGTCTTTTTTAATTTATTTTGTGTCTTTTTTAGTCCTTTTGTGTCTTTTTTGGTTATTTTGTGTATTTTTTAGTAATTTTGTGTCTTCCTCTGTGTTTTTTTTGGTCATTTTGTCTTCTCATTTTGTGACTTTTTTTGGTTATTTTGTGTCTTTTTTTATTTATTTTGTGTCTTTTTTGGTTATTTTGTATCTTTTTGAGTCATTTTGTGTCTTTTTTTGGTAATTTTGTGTCTTTTTTAGTCATTTTGTGTCTTTGTTTTGGTCATTTTGTGTCTTTTTTATTTATTTTGTGTCTTTTTGGTTATTTTGTGTATTTTTTTTGTCATTTTGTGTCTTTTTTTTAGCCCTTTAGTCCAACATAAAATGTGATTTTGAATCTGTTTTTTTCTTCCAAAACACTGTCATGCTCAATAAAGAATTTGAAATGTTGCAAATGAGAACAAAGGTTGCAAATATAACATATAAGAGGGTTACATCCAGTTCTATCATTTTATACAAAATATATTTGAGCTTGTCTCCAGTTTTACTTGGTATATCATCATCAAACTGAAACTGGCCTCATGGAGTTTACAGCCAGAACTTTAGAGGTAAATTTACAGTAGGGCTCCACGCTGCTTTGTTTTCTAGTCAAGATGTGATGAAGAAGTCATGATTTGGTGCTTTTGGTGACTCCAGAGGGTTAAGATATTACTCTGGTCACACTCTATGTGACACTCTGTGAGTCACTTGAGACTCATGTTGTGCATCAAAGGGTTAAAGGAATTTTCAAAGTGGGGTTGTCATGGGGTACCTATCCATAGTCAACATGTGTCATTTTTGACCCATGGTGTGCATTGGAAGGGGTGTCAATATGATGTGCATCAAAGGGTTAATAGCCAGTCGGTAGTAAACTAGCAGTCTCCAAATGGTGACTCAGTTTTGGCACTGGCCTCATTTTGTTTTCACTGACTCTAGTTTGTTGTCATTGGCGTGCAGTGAATCCATACATCCGCAGCGCCTCACACAGCCTGCCTCATTCAGAGCCTCTACCCTCCTCTTGGCACAGCAGACCCATGTTTAAGACCAGCCAGCGTGCCACTGGATGGAGAAGAGATGATGGCTTTACAACAAATGACAAATTAAACAAACGACAGAGCGTGGGCACTTCCAGAGGGGTTTGATGGGAGCTGATGACCACTCAGCGGAGGCCCACTGCCATGCGTGTCTGTTGAAGTGCCAGGAACTGTGTAAATGTGCCTGGTAGGGATCCTTAACAGATGGTGGACATGTGGGACAACTCTGCCTCACAATCTTCCCTGGTTTGCAGTACATGCAAATCCTTTTTATGAGTAATAACTCCCTCGTCATGAGTGTTTATTATAACTCACTAAGATTTAGTGCATTTCCAGGCTTTTCATATTCATCGCTTGCTCCAACTCATAGTAAACATGTCCTTGCCCCTGGCGACCCAGCGTGCATTTCACCTCAGGATGCCATTACTGTACATCCAGCAGCGAGTTGCTCTTTTGATAAGAGAGACTCACCCAATTAAGAAAAGATCTGATTAAGAACACCCATCTTGTGGTTAGCAGGAGAGGGGTGAGGGACCATCTTCTTCTCTGCAGCAATCAGTCTGACAGCCTTCTTGGTGAGTCCTCGTCCACAAAGCTTATTTTGAGATTTAACTTTGCATTTTTTATTTATTTCTTTTTTTTTTTCTACCACAACAAAGGCTCAAGTTAAGCTCTTTACTCAAGAAGAAGCATGATTTGAAATAGCTGGCGGTTGTCATCACCACATTTCTAGATCTGCAATCAGTTTATCTTCTATACCAGGATACCCCCCTTAAAGGATTATGGCACCATATATTTAAATATATCAGTGTAAAGTCAATCAGAATGATATATTTAATCCCCTCTCCCTTTACTTTTCGTATGAATTGCTTGTATCTGCTATTACAGTTATTGATAACACTTTACAATAACCATCATTTATAAATGGTAGACAGATTGTTTATTAATGTTTAATCATCATTTATAAACCGTATATAGGCCATTTAGAATGGTAAATACATAATTTATTAATGTTTAACTAACTACATCATTAATAAATGACAAATAGATGGTATATTAATGTAAGTTTATAGTTACTTTACCATTAACAAAAAAATAAAAAAATATAATTAATTGTTTATTAATGGTTTTAGTTTCACTCATTTTAAGATTTTTAACACCATATTAAGTATGTTAATGATTTTGAAATTATTCATATTCCTTTTAGAAATTGGTTGAAAACATTTAAAGATTAAATATGTATAGCACTTGTAAATGGTTAATAACTGGACTATAAACCATCTATCAACATCACTTAGTTGGTTATTGTGTTACCCAGTTATTCATATTAATTTTGGACACTTCTCCAGTTTCACACAAAACTAAATTACTATAATTAAACAAATATAATTAGTGTAATTGGGAAATCAGAATGGAAATAGTAAACTCCACAGTTCTGCCTCTCCAGCTCCAGTTTGAGGGTCTCTATTACTGACACTATTTACCACCAAGGTGTCTGACTGTTTAATTCAATGATGTAAAGACAGCTGCACCACATTCCTCATAATCCCCTGTAAAACAATTGTTACCATTCCAGTAATTATAATAATAACAATTAGGCACGGGCTTACTGTGCAGAAAATAAGGATGCGGGCCATACTGTGAGATTTCATCAAAAATTCTGAATATGAGATTGACTTGTCAGGTGGCCTGTTGGGTGCAATTCAATTATCTCTTAGTTTTGCTGCGGGGAATGAAAAGACTAGAATGATACGCAACACACAGTGAAATAGCAGGAGACTGCTGGTACCGATAAAAGGTCAATAAAAGCAACAGCGTGAAAGAGAAAAGTGATTAGCAGTAAAATTAATAGATTGTGGAATATTGTACTAAGGGAGCCATTTGAGTTGTTTTGTTTCAGTTGGAAATGAGAGTTTTTAGGGCATTTCTCGACTAGTGTCTTTTGGAAAACACTTCTATTCATTTCTAATGGGAAATTGCAGTTTCCCTGCTGGGTTTCCTGCATTTTGATGTTCCAGATCACATGCCTGCACTGTACTTTTCTCATTCTTCTGTACAAACTCCTGGAGAAATTATCCCCGAGTAGTAGGGCTGGGCGATAAATCAATATAAAAGTTTTAAAAGTGATATGGAATCAAACCATATCTCATCTATCGACATACTTATTTTTTTGCTTTTTTTATATATAAATGTTGCCCTTACTAGGGTTTGTCATATTTCATTTTTTTGTAATGTTCGTTGTTCTTTTCCCATATGAATTTATTTATTTCGGAAAAAGATTAGCCTATTTTGTTTTATAGGTTATTTTTGTTTAAGATATTTTTTTATTTAAATGTGCACTTTATGGAGCTTTGATTTAAAAAAAAAAAAAAAAAAAAAAACTACATACAGGTACTCCTGTATGACTGACGGGTATAAGGGCTGGGCGATATATCAATATAAAAGATTTATCGATATATTTTTAAATGTGATATGGAATTAGACCATATTGCATACATCGACGTAGTTGAAATTTGCACTGATCCTTGCTCCAGGCAAGCTGCAGCTTTTAATTAGGATATTTTTTTTTATTTGAATGTGCACTTTATGGAGCTTTGATTTTTTTAAAAAAGGTTCTCCTGTTGTTATACATTATTTAAGTTCACTTAAATAAACAATTTTAATAAAACTACTTGTGACATGTCATATTTGGCTTTGACTGAACATTTGCTCTCACTTTGTGATAAAAATATCGGGATATATATCGTTTAACGTTATTCAGCCTAAATATATCGTGATATGACTTTTGATCCATATCGCCCAGCCCTACTGAGTAGTTTCGTCCATCGAACACTTAATACTTGTGTTCAGGCACGGATATCAAATTTAGTCTCTTCAACGAATAAACTAAGAGAAGTGGAAGTTGTTAGAAAACAGACAGGAGCTCCATCTTATTTTTCTTTGCACTTCCCAGAACCCCGGTCATCTTCCAAGAACCTCTGATGTTATCCGAGTCCACTCTCCAAATGCAGATCTCATTCAATCACCCTGTGATCGTCTCCTCTCCTCTTATCTCCCAAAGCTTTTCTCTTAGAAAACCCACAGGAGCCGACCCCGCACCGCTCACAGTGATAAGGGGGAATAGAAAAAGAGGGGGATGAGTTTACCTCCGCTGTATTGTGCCAGTGTGAGCGCATTCCTATTGATGTCTTGTCTGAGACTGGAAACGGTGGGCATATGGGACACACTCCTCTGCAATGCAATATTCAAAGAGATCTTACATAATTCATCTTTTTTTCTCTGTTTTTGGAGAGCCATCCTCAAAGTGTCACTGGCAGACCCTTTTAATTTGACAAGCCTGTGAAGCTGGAGTGCAAAATCTTGACGGCTTGGCTTCGCAACTTCTCGCGGGACGGGTTGATATTGGGATGATAATGAGGCACTCTTTTCAAAAGAATGGATGAATTAATAACCAGTCATCAGTCTGGGAGGAATAGTTCAAAGGCCGTCATAATCCATTGGCTCATATAGCTCCGCTTCCAAATGAGAGGAACCATGATTTATTTAGGTCATGGACAGTCTGTTCGTGAATAAATACTGAGAGTTTTTTCAGTCTGGAAACAAACAGAAAACAACATAACTGAGAGTAAGTTCACATGGGAGTCAACATTCAGCAGCCGTGATTCACTACAATTAAGTGACAACACATTTATGACTTCCAGGAGGAATCTGCACATGTATGTTGATTGTTATTGTGGGCTCATGTGGCATTGTTTTGCAGCATGTAGATGTTTTTGTTTAGGCAGATGGTGAACAAGACAGAAATGGAATGCAACTCCTAAATTCCCATGGTTTCTTGGGAGGCTGAATGAAGTGTATGTGTATTACAATGTGAAACTTTTCTGGCTTTTGCTTGTACTTTTTGCAATATGTTAAACTCCCATACAAGAAATATAATAAATACAAGGTCCAGACGAGTGGAAAAGACATGCACTATGCTAGTTGAAGTGGAACTTTGACGATTCTGGAGTCACAAGAACTATCTCCTACTGCAGTGATTCCCAACCGGGGGGGGGGGACCGACGCCAAAGGGGTCGCGAAGCCCTCTTTATTTTAAGGGGTGTAATAAATCTAATGGGTTAAATATATACATCTATACCTATAAATTTGAATGAAAAAAAGCCAATCTACGAGCTCACAACACATGGCAAGGCTTCATGCAAGTTTGAATGTCTTGCTTTTTTCAAAAGTAAAACATGTAACATATGAGTGTAAATTTAACCTCTTAAAACCGAAAGTCCACACAAACTTGGTGTCCCGTGAAAGCAGAAACTACGCTGATAACAAAGGTCGCCAAAGTTTACAATGGCAAAAATGTGGGTCCCTCAAGAAAAAGGTTGGGAATCACTGTCCTACTGAACACCTCAAAGACTACAGTAAGGAAATGATCATAGATTACTGCAGGTTCAAGCCCCCTCTTCAGCCAGTGAATACCTGTGGGGTGGACATGGAGGTGGTGCCAAGTTCTAAGTATCTAGGTGTATACCTGGATAATAAGTTGGACTGGTCCCTAAACACTGACGCTCTCTACAAAAAGGGGCAGAGCTGCCTCTTTTTCTTCTTGAAGCTCAGATCTCTGGACATCTGTAGTGAGATGCTGCAGATGTTTTATCAGTCTGTGGTGGTAGTGTGTTGTTTTATGCTGCAGTCTGCTGGGGAGGCAGCATCAGACACAGAGATGAAGGCGGTTGGACAAACTGGTCTAAAGAGCTGGTTCTGTGGTTGGAGCCAGGTTGGACACACTGGAGGAGGTGGTGGAGAGATGACCTGTCAACATGTTACAGGCCATCCTGAAATACCCAGATCATCTTCTACACAAAACCTTTATTTATGTTCACTTAAATAAACTGTTTCAATAAAACTACTTGACATGTCATATTTGACGTTGAATTTCACTGAAGATTTTCTCTCTTTGCAATAAACATATCGGGATTTATATCGTATATCAGCCTAAATATATCGGGATATGACCTAGTTTGGTCACCCCTTACTCATTATTTTGCATCTGTGACCTAGAATAAGCGTTCTTCCCTTTTCACCACAATGGAAAACGGGCTGGGGAATTGTATTTGTAATCTCTTATTTATATATGTTGTTTTGTTTTTGTTTTTATCATGTATTAATTATTACTGTTATTTTGCATATGTTTAAAGAAAACAAAAGAGAGCATACTGCGATCTACTTGCATATAGCCTATATGTTTATGGATATATGGGCTCATGTATATGTATATATATCAACTAGAGCTTGGCCCTGAGGGGTACTTTCTCAAATATAAAACTTTATTCAATCATGTTTAACATTGTTATACATTATACAAACAAGCCAATTCTATAATAATTGAGAAAATAAAGAATACATTGGAATAGAAAAAATAGCTGAATAAACAGCATTACTGGTCAGCTGATTTAAAAAAAAAAAAAAAAAAAGAATAGCTAACACCATTTCTCAGATACACCAAGCAACATTCTCTGCATTATATATTGTGTAAAAAAAAAAAAAAAAGTATATCTCTAAACCGATGAATCTTCCAGGCTCTAATATCAACATGCTCAAATACACAACATGTGACTCTCAGACCACAGCTGCTGTTTCATCAAATATTACACCACACTGAGTTGGTGAGGTGCATTTGTAACCAAGTAACTGGTGCTGCTCCAGCAAAGTGGACACTGGGGACATATTGATTTCAGCTGCATTTTAAATGCGATATGTTTATTGAAAAATATGATTAATGATTTCATATGATTTTTTTTCTTGCAATGTTTAATCTTATTGATTAACTGGTGCTCATTTGACTGTTTTTGAAATGTTGTTACTTTCAGAAGTATAGAATTATATTTGAACGTCAGGGAAATTAGTTATTAGGAACATCCCTGGTTTAAATAACTAAAATAGTTGCTTATACTTTGATTAAAGAAAAAAAAAACTCTAAATAGAAGGCATAGTACTTACTTCACTGACTCTGAACGTTGGCACTGAATATAAATCTTAGGGTATGGAATATGAACTTAATATGACCATATATTTTGGTATTGGAAATAACTCTGGTCTCTGTCTGGTCTCTGCCAAGTGGATTTCATTCTTATCATCCATTCTTTTACTGTATGCCAGTGAGCTTCTTCTAGTGTCTTTCTAAATTCAATCCAGGCACTCTGGTTATAAGAATGATTTGGCCACAGAACTGATAGCAATGGTTGCAGATTATTTTTCTCTTTTGATGATCTAGGAGTGATTTTTTTCTCCCCCCAACCAGCACGGAATGTACTAGTTATCATTTTCATTCCCATCATCCATACACTTTCTCCTCTCTCCCTTCCAGTTTTTCACAGCCATAATTTCTAGGTCACATTGCGTCGAATCACTTGTAACTGGAGCAAATATATTTTCAACTCGCCCAACTTTTCAATCATACATCTACTTGATAGAGCGGCCGCGGCACACTGAAAATACATTACATGTTTGTTAGCCAACACCCCGCTGTATCTCGTTCCTTCCCAAGCGGTCCGAAATTAATTTGTTGTGGCCAAATAGTGTGCAGGGGAAAAATGTGAGCTGTTGTCTGGATGCTCTGGTCCCCACATGAGCCACCTCTATTTGTCTCAGCACCCCCAGACAGCTGCAGCTCTCACAGCTGGGAGAGAGAGGCCATTAGCAGGCAATTTCACCCCTCCACTCCCTCATGTCTGTCCTCCATTAGACAACTTCCTTCATGCTTTCCTGATGGACTGTTTTTTTAAAAAAACTTCTAAATCCAGATTCTATTGGACTCCTTCTAGATTATTTAGATTTGGATTATAACCCACATCAAACTGTTGGCGATGCAAATCTGAGGAAGGTACTTTACTTCATGTTTTATGGTCATGTGACAACCTCCAACAATTTTTGACCAATATTTCTGATAATCTATGTGAGATTACAGATGACCTGGTCTCACAGAAATCCGTGGAATAGCCACGGAATCACTGAAATTTCCATGAAATTGACACGGATCATTCACTACAATGCAAGTTAATGACAGTCATATCCTGTGGCTATTGCATTGTTGAGTGATTGATTTATTGAGTGATTCCGGGGCTATTCCACGGATTTTGAGTTAAGCGAATCCGTGGCTATTTCACAGATTTCTGTGAGACCATGTTGGATTACAGAGATGTAAATTCCACTTAGTCCAAGATTATTTGTTTTGAGTGATCATTCAGTTTTGACAGGACAGGATAAACATATTATAAGATTTGTCCAAACTAGTATTATCATAGACAAAAAAATACATGTCAGGGGATGGAAGACGGAGGGTGTGACCTCTCTGAGAGAATGGGCTGTTGAGATGTCACAAATCGCAGCATTCGAAAAAATGTCATGTAAACAACTGGGTAGACTGGTTATATGAAGCAAAATGGGGTAAATATTTACACTTTTTAAAAGAAGCCCAGAAGGGGGTTATATAGTGGAGAGACGTTAGTTGTTTTTTATTTTTATTTAATTAATTATTTTTTTGTTTTTTTTTATTATTATTTTTATTTATTTTTTGTATTTAGTTATTTGTGGATAAATATATACCAGCGCTTCTTCTTTTTCATGTATGTATTTATGTTTGCTATTGTTATTCTTAACCTCTTTATTTGTTAACAAATTATGTCTTCCATGCAACGACTATTTTATTTACTTGTTGTATGGACCTTCCTTGAGTCAGTCTTTGAGTCTGAGGCTAAGTTTATTTTATGTTCTGGGGCAGGGGTTCGTATTTTTTATTTTATTGTTGTACACCAAAAAATTCGAAAATAAAAAATGTTAATCACAAAAAAACCCTTCTAAATCCATGTTTGGCATACCAACACTTGGAGAGTAAAACCATGTGCTAACCAGGTACAGAGAGCTTCGAGCTGTTGGTTTTTAGGTCAAGTGGTCCAGTAGAAAGAAAAAATAGAAGGTGATTAAACATACTGGGTGCAGAAAGGGGCTTTATCCCTAATCCACCCACTTGGAAATACTTCAACTGTATGAAGACGTACAGTGGGACTGTTTTTGAAGCTCAGGGAAGAATAGCATCTCGCTTATTAGACCACTTTAACGATTTACTCGCAGGCAGCAAACAATAAGCCAAAAATAAACAACCCAATAGGGACGAGCGACAGCATTATGCACACTAAGCCTTCATTCAATCCATCATAATTGAATATCTGCACTATCAAGCACAATCATCCCACATTGTCATTGTTGACTTATTGTCAAACGCAGTGAATGAATGTTGTTGATATTGCTGAATTTTAATTCGGAGCCATGCTCATGTATAGCTTGTGGACAGAATTAAAATGGATGTGGGTTTGCAACTTGTGAGATTTGGCTTGAAGCTCAGTAGTAATCATTGGGCCTCTCTTGGTTAATCATTTCCTTGGGTGTGAAGCAGGATACTTGGCCAAGTAGGCAATATGAATGGCTACTGGGAAGATAAGCTTGAAATGCAGTTCCTCCGTCACTGTGTACAATAATCCCATTACTGCATCTATCACGTCTGCTATTGAAATGAACAGATGGACTCCCACACATGCAGCACAGAGGGGATAGATAAAGCATTTTTCTACGTGCTGCGACAGTTATTTATTGACTGCTGGGCACACAGGAAGTAGTCTGCACAAACAATATCCAAACAAGTTTGGATATTGTTCTAAGAATGTCATTAAAATATGTAACATTTTGCATATAATGTAATCAGTATAATTTATAATTTAGTAAGTATAATTAGATTTGGTTCGGGTTATTGAATTAAGATTTTGGATGCCGTAGTGGCACACAGCCATGACATTTTTGAAGTTAAAATGGGGACAATATAGAAGGACCTGTTGAATCTTATTCAGATTGCACAAGTATAACCCTGTCACCTGGAATATATATGTAAAAACTGCTAATTTTCCATATAGATGGCCCAGTCCAGGGATGGGCAACTGGAGGCCCGGGGGCCACATACTGCCTGCACTCTCACTTGAATGTGGCCCCGTGGTTATGTCGATGAAAAATTGTGGCCCCCTCCAGCATTTAAGTGGCCCATCCCTGGCCCAGTCTCTTCAATCTGCATACAAATAACACAACTTTAGACCCTCAAATTATGTGCAATGCATTCACCAAAAATACAATTTTGCATGCATATGATATGCCAATCTGTCCTATGTTTAAGTTTGGAGGACTTGACGCACTCTGTCCGCCGTAGTTATTTTTAAAGACGCGGAAGCATCAAAGTTGCACCAAGGCTGGGCAGGAGAAGTGGTGGATCGGTCAAACAAAATCCAGGACTTTCACTCAAGAGAACGGCATTCGTAACTCATGTGAAAACTAAAGTAAACAATGATGTGATTCAAACATTAAACTTCCATGCATCATATTTTTAAGTATGTTGTGCTTATCATATGCATGCAAAATTGGATTTTGGGGTATGCATTGCAGGTAATTTGGAAGTATAAAGTTGTGTTATTAGAATGCAGGTTGATAAGACCTGGTTGAATTGACATGGGTTAGGGTTAGGTTAACTGGCAACATTTTTTCCCCCTTAAATAAATGTCTTGTCCCCTCAAATCAACATTTTAGAAGTTTAGAAAGCACATTTTAATACTCACAAAATTAATATACAGTACAATTTGATAAAATTATCTGCAGTAGCAGAAAAATCTGCCGAAAAAGGGATACAAGATTGTTAGTTGAAATCTGGATGAAGGATGTTTTATTTTATTTTATTTATTTATTTTATTTTTATTTTTCAATTACCCCCCCTGAGGGATTGCCACTTTATTGTGGTCAGGGGGTTGTGTGCCTCAGTGACCTTAAGAGCCAAACCAGCTGGAGCTTAGTCTTCAGGTGGGACAACTGTTGGACAGGTTTGAAGGTAGAGGCCTGACAAAGAGCAATCCACTTCTCCAGGTTGGGGTTGGACACATAGACCCCTTTCAATGAAGAAAGCATCGTTACTATAAGCACAGAAAAAAAAGTGCTGGAGCATGAAACAAGAAACGTAAACAGAGCAACCATAAAAAGCAGGGCTTCAGTAACACTTTTCAATAACCAACTTAGTAATATTTATAGATGCTTTATAGACCAAGTATTAACCATTTACAAGTGCTATACATATTTAATCTTTAAATGTTTTAAACCAATTTCTTAAAGGTATATGAATCATTTCAAAGTCATTAAGATACTTAATATGTTGTTAAAAATGTTAAAATGAGTGAAAGTAAAACTAATAATAAACTATTAATTATAATTTAATTGTTTGTTAATAGTAAAGTAACTATAAACTTAGATTAATATACCATTTATTTGCCATTTATAAATTATGTAGCTAGTTAAACATTAATAAATCTGTTTACCATTTATAAATGATGGTTATTGTAAAGTGTTACCAGAGCTTCTACCATTGCCATGACAATGGCAATGTCCAAAATGTTATTTTTTATTTGAATAGTGAGAAAAGCTTCGAAACCCAAAAATGGTATTCAGGGCAGCCTTTCTAGAAACACTAAAACAGACTTTCATTGCAATGAAGTGATATTGTCGTGAAAACAAATTAAATTGACTTGTCAAGGGAAATGAGGTAAGATATAGGACACAAGGGGTTAACTTTGAGCTCCAGAGGAGATGAGTTGGGCACATTTATGTCCATGTGTATGGTAGCCTTCCACACTTAACGCCCAAAAAAGCAGTGCTCCCTGAAAGCCAACGTGCAATTTGTCACCATCCATTCCTCTGCTGCTCTGCCAGTAATTTTCCACTCTCCTCCCCTCTGCTCACTCTCCCTGCTGGCCACGCCCTTCTCATCAGCCAACTCTGTTCACCTGTGCACTCAGGTGCTCCTCATCAGCATCCAGCCACTATATAAGCTACACCAGCCCAGCACTACAGCGCCAGATTGTCTTTGTAGTATGCAGAACTTTCCAGCGCTTTTCCTCGGCTTGATTTCCCGGTTCCGACCCTGCTTGTTCCTGACCCAGAATCTTCGTCTCTGCCCTGGTTATCTGACTGCCTTCCGTCCCCGACTCCGAACACTGCCTGTGAGTTCCTGGTGTTATTTTGTCTGCTTCTGTTGCCACTCCGGCTTCTCCGTGGAGGATTACTCTTCGGCCTGCTTCTGCTTTGGACTTCTGGACTGCAGCTCTGTCTATAGACTTGTTAAGGAAGACTGCGTTCCTGCCTGCTGCCTAGTGCAGTCATCTGTTGTCTGCAGTAAAATAAAGAACATTAAAATCACAGTAAGATTGTACTGCGTTTGGGTCTTCCTGATTTGTGACACAATTAAAACGCTGTATCCAGTGATGATGGGAGGTTGCCAAATCTTGATTAATTATTCAATAGAAGAGTCTTGCTGTGAAATTGCCATATTAATTATTACACTGATAAAGAGTGCAGATTTCTGTGAGTACTTGTTAGTTTAGTCTTGAGCCATATGGCGGCTACAGGCAAAAGTTTGCCTTCTATGCCGTAAACCCTTTAATGCACAAATTTAAATGTCCCTGTAGTTATACTTGAAAGTAATTTTTATGAGACAAGGCTGCAAAACTTCAGCCATGGTTAAAGTGCAGCTGGTTTTTGTCATATAATTGAAAACTTGCAGTACTTGGTGTGCTCAGAAGTACTTTTACTAGATTTATTCATGGCTTTCTATAGAATCTCTGGATTATAACTAAAAGCACTGCAGAGAGGAAGGCCACACAGCATTTGGCCTTCCTTCATATTTTATTTGTGAGCCTTATAGGCTGAGTTGCTATGACTTACCCTGAAAAGCTGAAAGTCAAAGAGCATGTTTTCGGCCTCCAAGATTTGAAATTTTAAACATAATAGGTGCCATCTTCTGTACCAGTTTCAATGAGTAAGCGTTTATTTCGCTGCTGTGCTTTTTCCATGACCCAGCTCCCTTTTACATGTGATGCTATAGTGCATATTGCTTTGATGAAACAGAACTGGCTGAATGTACTTTCCCTCTAGGAGGGCATTTCAATAGATAGATTCTCAATGTGCAGCTTTTAACCAGTGTGATCCTATGAAGCTGACTTTCCCTCTGCCTCTCTGTATGGATCTACTGACAGAATTCATGCCATCACATGCACCAGCTATTATTGGAATACTGCTCATGTAATCTCAGGATTGTGTGCTCTTTCATCTGTGCTGTGTGAAAGAAAGCGATCTGCAGTATGCTGTTCGAGAGGCAATGTTTCTCATAATTCTGAATGAGAAGATTGTGTAATTCCAACATATTTAAATAGATTAGACACAGATTTATGTTCCAACAGGAGGTGGGTGACAGAGAAAAAAACAGCAATTACCTTCCTTGCTCTGCTCTAATCTTAAATATGCAGAAAGTATAAAGTTAAAGAAATGTATAGATGGCAATGCATATAAAATGATTATCCAACGCTCCAAGCCTCAAGGTAAACATTCATAATGCATTGTCTGCCATTTGTAACATTTGCGATGACCTCAAACAAACAGCTACTTTGCATATTGTTTTGCAGAAACAAAAGCTGAGGTTATTGTTCTTTGGTCATGGTTTCACCGTAGGCCAAACTGGATGCACTTCAATTATTATTGTTTCTACATCAGAATGTAGTGTTCATTTTGGCCCAGTTTTTGAGATAGTTGCCGTTTTAGACAGAAATATTAGTTTATTATTCCTTTTAGTTGACAAAAACTATTTTGGTAACACTTTACAATAACCATCATTTATAAATGGTAAACAGATAGTTTATTGAAGTTAAATCATCATTTATAAACCATATATAGGCCAATTTAGAATGGTAAATAGAAAATGTATTCATGTTGAACTATAATTAATAAATGCCAAATAGATGGTTTATTCATGTAAGTTGATAGTTACTTTACCATTAACAAACAATTTCATGATAATTATTAGTTTATTAATAGTTTTGCACTCATTCTAACATTTTTAACACCAATGTTAAGTATGTAAATTATTTCAAAATGATTCATAAACCTTTGAGGAAATTGTTTGAAAACATTTAAAGATTAAATATGTATAGCACTTTGTAAATGGTTAATAATTGGTTTATAAACCATTTATAAACATCACTTAGATGTTATTGTAAAGTGTTACCACTATTATACTTACATTTTTGTCACGTTTTACTGTTAAGTATACTTAAAACAGTAATAAGATAAAAAACATAAGATCATTTGTTAAATAATTTGTCTTGGCTATTATTTTCTTTATTTCAACATAGTTCTCATTTTCAAAAGATTACTTTTTATTTTGTTTTCAAGAACAATAATTTTTCATAGGTTTGTCATTATTAAAATAAGGACTGAAAGATGATCCGGGCAAATGTTTCCATGTCTTTGCCACTTGTCTGTGTTAGCTGACAACCCAGTTGGCTCGTAGATATCACAGTTTTGTTGTTTCCTGATGAGGCAATAGACCCAAACAGAGACGGCTTTTGTTCAAAACAAGAACCGTGCCTCCCGAGCGCTACAGCTGCATAAAATTACAGTTGAGTCCCCTAATCTATGTGATAGTGCAGTGTGTGAAAACATTGTTAAAGATGAAAGTAAAAGAAAACACATGAATGCTTGTGGTCTCCTATCAGCTCTTAGATTATAGCTGGTAGTTTGGTATCAGACATTTTGCCAGAGCCTATTAGTGTAATTAGCTCCTGTGCTGATCTCACTGCGAGATAGGTCTTCAATGGAGCCATTGACCTAGAATAATGTGAATGTGCTGCAACATAATGAAGGCAAAACACATTCAAAGCCTACCAAGACACTGAATTTGAAGTAGGGGCTTAGATCCGTTACTTTTCCCTCTCAGTTTTGCTACAAAAGAGCATGTTTGTGTGTGTGTGTGTGTGTGTGTGTGTGTGTGTGTGTGTGTGTGTGTGTGTGTGTGTGTTTATTGTTTCATTCTCTGAGCTAAATTAGATAAAGTGTTTGTTAATCACACATTGGGGTGGTTTGAAGAAATGATTTAACATATTTATCAAACAAAACAGTAAAAATAATTATCAGATTTTTAGTCAGTAAAAATGTATCAGTGATCACAGAGTCCCATATTTTTCCTTTTCTGAATTAATACGACTTGGAAACAGACATTCCACTTAAATAGAACAAGTCTCTAGTCCCTCTGGAGGAGACACATGTCTTATAATCAGCCAGCAGCACACAATCCAGACATATGGCGCTTTCATTGCTCTGCTCTTGTGTCAGCGCTCATGGAAGTGGTGATTTCATTGTTTCATTTGCCTGTTTTTTTTCATCCTGCAAGAGAGAGTGGCTTATAACATGAATAATTAGTGACTGTGATAAATTGCAGTGAGCCTCATCCCAAGAGGCCAGACTAGAAGTCTTACTCAAAGAAGACAGCCTTCTACTGGCTTTAAATGAGCTATTTTTACTCTACCAGTCAACAGGCAGTTGGGGGATTTCACTATGTTCCGCTTAGTCTTTGGAAAATACTCTATAATTACTTTGTGGTACATCTGTGCGCAAATTAAGATATCATGTTTAATTAAGCCTTGCAAAAGGCAGACATTACAGTACAAGGGTTAGTAGTATGGCCTCCTAACTACAGAAGTGGACATTCCCTGCTCTAATATTTCAGATGTGCTCCGTCTCTGTATTCTTACTGTATGCACTCAGTGACTTAATGCACATAAGTAATGCAGCAGATCAACATTCATTGAACACTAATGAGGACTGTAAGGATACAGATGAGGTGTGGGCTGTAGAAATGTGAATAAATTATTGTAGGACCTGAATGATACTCCGTTTAGTCTAAGTGGCCATTGAAGTATATAGTTCAAGTGCCGCACTGTTGGGAACATATACTGTATAAAGAATGGACGACTCCCACTGAACAGTTAAGCTACAATATCCCCATCTTGCGCTGTTGACGTAATTTAGAGCCAGAGTCTGCGCAGTAGAGGTGAATAGTGACGTGCGGCTGTGGCTCAGTTGGTAGAGCGGGTTGCCCACCGATTGGAGGGTTGGTGGTCGAAGTATCCTTGAGCAAGATACTGAACCCCAAAAATTTCTCCCGATGCTGCGTTCATCGGTGTGTGAATGAATTCCCAATGGTGGCAGGTGGCACCGTTGAGGGTAGCCTCTGCCACCAGTATGAATGTGTGTGTGAATGGGTGAATGAGTGCAGTCTGTAGTGTAAAGTGCTTTGAGTGGTCACAAAACGACTAGAAAAGTGCTATATAAGTGCAGGTCCATTTACCATAGTGGAGCCCTGGTATCGCCCAAACACCAGCTCGACCAAAAGGGACCAGTAGTATATTCACAAATGCCAAAAATACATTATTGTCATTGATGACATTATGTTGACAGTACAAAAAAGTTCAAAACATGACGGTGTACAAAACACTCAGAGCACACACTCATTCATTCGTTGGCAAAGTAGTTTTGACCAATCATGTTTGAGTCCCCCTCAAAGTTAGTTGATTACAAGCTCCATTGGTAGAGAGAGTGTATTAACCTGTGTATTAACCATGTCTACATGTCTAAATGCATGGAGTTGCTGCCAGTTAATTAGCTGATTAGATATTTACTTATTATATACTGTTCAATTAGCAGTTAAACATGTGTACCTAATGAAGTGGCCTATGAGTGTGTGGCCTGTTCATGTTCTAAACATATGATCTCTGGTCGAACCTTTTCATTAAGTTTTGAATATGCCTTCGATTAAATGAGATGTGAGTCAAAAAATATTCCCAAGATATTTGCTATTATACATTTGTTTCTTTTATGATCAGTGCTATAATTGGATGATGAATAGGATCAGATATGATAATTGGGTGAATGGAAATGCATATCTTCTGTTTTTTGAGAGCTTCTGTTGGATGATTAGATTTCTACCAGTTATTGAACAGTAAAGATAATTTTGAATGTATGTCATCAGGCTTTGGAAAATTAGTGTCATCGGTTTAAATTTAAGTATTTAAACACATTCAGAAGATCACTGATATAAAGAAGAAAGACTAAGGGACCCAAAATACTGACTTGTGGACCTCCAATATGAGAAGTTATGAGAAAGAATATTAAATGACTGATATGAACCACTAGGTAGTTTTTTTTTTTTTGCTGTAATGGCAGAATGGAGGCTGGATCGTGTGTTTCCTAACCTTTCCCCTGTGCTTTTGAATCTGCAGTTATGGGGATTTCAGATATGTTGCATTGATAGATGTGACAACAGAACACAAATATCACTGTGGCGTGTTGCATGTGAAGACCTGATTTAGTTGCCATTAATCACTTTGGCCCCAAACGGAATGGAGAAGAGTGTATTAACCTGGATATCTGCTGCTACAACCAAAATATCAGCCCTCATTTGTCGTCAGACTGGTAGCCGATGGGGTTGAAGACAGAATATTCTCTTTCACAGAGAATAAGATGGACCTCCAAATATTTCTCCATGGCCTTTGCTTCTCTGAATGAGTCAGCATAGCTTTACTCTTTGTATCCAATGGTAACTGTACCAAGGTATTGTACAACCAAGCATCACATTCTTTATATACGATGCACTGGTTACCAGGCAGCAGCACTGTGCACAGCAGTTGCCTTTTTTCACATGCTTCCTTTAAGGATTCTGTACATTATATTAACATGTGTTGGTACCTGGAATTTAGTTGTTGTTGATATGTCATGTCAAATATACAGCTCTAAATCTAAACTAGAGGCGGATCAATAAAACCTTCAAGGGTTATCCTCAGGAGGGCATTGACAATAACTGCACAACGGTTTGTGTTATTTTGACCGACCGATGTGGAGATATAAAATACTTCAATTTAAAGAGTGCCACCATTGCCCAAAATTTTGCACAGAGCCTCAGGGGTTCATGAGGAAGTAGTAACCTGAGTTTCATGTCATTCAGACACACCAATGTGGAGATATGCAACACTTTCTGTTTTGAACGAAATCTGCAGGAAGTTGTTACTTAATAACTTGAGTATTCTTTATAATATCAAAATTATTTTAATAAATGTTTGTTAGGAGGGTCCATAGATGCTGTGTGCAAAGTTTGGTGCAAAACAATGAAATTGCCTAGGAGGAGTTCGAAAAAGTAGGTTTACGACATTTCGCGAATTTGCGAAAGAAAACACATGGGGAAACTGGGCTTGGCCTATATCACGAGCTTTAGCATAATTCAGGGAACGCGTGGATATAAGGTTTTTGAATGCACGATGTATATGGGAGTTATTAGCCAAAACACACTTTTCTTTATTATAGCACCTAGTGGTGGAAATTCAGGATGACAATACTGCCCTACAAAGTCTAACTGCAGTAACTACGCAAAGGGTAAAACTGAGAAAAATTGCTTTAAAGTTTTTTAAAAAGTGTTTCTAACTGGCCAGCCATATGAGTTATAGGTAGATAAGTGATATGACACTTATTTCTAAATGTATTGATGATGTTATTTTTATGCTAAAAAATCATGATGATTTATTTAACCTTTGACCCCAAAAATGTAGTTACTGCACTTTGGTTTTGCATTGCTGGAAAAGGTTCTAATAATAATGCACAAACACAGTGCAGTTACTACAATGTTGTTTTAAAAGTGTTTAACAATTCTAATCAAAGATTTCTGTATTTTAGACTTAATATTATCAAGTAATGTTATTTTTTAGTCTAAATTTAATTTTATTTCACTTTTTTTTACTTATCTAGATAATAATTTCCCTATCAAATAAACTTATATTTTCTATTATTCTTGTCTTCACTATCCAACACAATGAAGAAATGTAAGGCTACACTGGATCACAGTAGGAATTCTCTGAAATAAAGTAAAATTGAAATCTAAAACTTTGTCACAAGATAAAACAGACATCAAGGAGTTCATTTTTAGTTATAACTCAAATTTGACCAAAAATGTAGATACTGCAGTTAGACTTTGTAGGGCAGAATAGATCATAAACATTTTCGCAATGTGTGACTTATATTCAAAGTTTGGTGAGTTTTGCGGTATGTTCAGACAGTGAAAAATGTGATAATTTTGGAACAAGAATTAAAATAAATAACCAACAGAAAAACAACAGGGACCTTGCAGGTCGTTACCTGCTCGGGGCCTAATTATCCACATTGCCCAACAGTATACTGTATGAACAAAGGTGCTTTTTCAAATTCATCAGACGTGATCCACCAAACATCCAGTCATGATGTCAGACACTGTCTAGCTGTGACTGTACACTGACAGCCAAAAACTTTGGAGTCGAAAGCTTAAGCAATGACTCATTGTTTCAGCAAATGTTATTCTAGCAGATTATTAGCTCCATCTGACATTTGCAGTCAGTCCCCCTCTATTGACCAGCTAATTCTATTAATTCCTTCTTTGAAGTGCTGTGAGAGGAACTCCAAGGTTGCTCATCAGAGGCCCCCTTCATCCAGGCACTTTCATTAGTTCAACCCTTGATGGCTTAGTGAGTAACCCCCGAATGAAAGGAGAGGGCTGGTGGTGTGTATGATGTGAGAAATATTTGTGAGAACTCAGCAGTGTTTCACAGTTGATATAGGGGGCAGGGTGAGTGTGGTGGGTGCTGATGCAAGGAGAGCTAGGGTATTGCATTTCATTTTATTTTTACACAGAAAAAGTTTAAAGTAAGCTCAAGTGTGTCACTTAAACTGGCCTGACTTCGTTAATACTGCATGGTTTAAGGCAAGTTCCTGTTCTGCCGTACATAAAAAGTAGATCACAGTGCACAACAACAAAACATAAACAGCGACACAGACATTTCAGATGTGGGACTTTAAGGGATGTGAGATATGGATCAGTGGTTGCAGGTATACCCTGCTAACAGATTGTGTTTGCATGCCTGTCTGAAATGTGTGATCGAGTATATTGCTCTAATGTAATATAGGATCTTGTTTCAGATTTTAGTGTATGAGTGAAAAAATGATCTCTTACTGTTATTGTTTTTGTAAGGCGTTACTGGAAGTGCATGTGGAGCTGATCTAGTAATGCATTCTTGTCTTGTGTTGTGTCTTTGATGGCTAAATTATTTGTGTAGTTTTGAAAAATAAGGGCGTTGCCATTGATCTCATAATCCCTGCTGTCTAATTTCATTGGGTTGTTTGTAGCGGGGACCAAATTGGGAGACAGTAGGATATCTTTTAAACAATGACTGTATGTAAACGTGTTTGAAACAGTACGGGTAATATACATTCCCCTGCCAATTTATTAGCTAGCAAGGTGTACTGAAATGCATATGTGTGCACACATGGTGTGTGTTCAGAGATGGTCTTCTGCATAGCTTGGTTGTAACGAATGTTTTTTTTCGAGTTACTGTTGAACCAGTCTATGGGATTAGAACACTGACATAAATCGCGCACTCCTAATGAGACCTGCATGCGCGCAAATCAAACATCCACTTGTGCATATTGTTTTTTCGAGCGCTTTCAAATTACTTGCAAGCTATTTTGTATCCTGCACCACTGTTCCCTAGAGCAATATTATAACCTGCGAGGAGAAAAACACACTTTGCGTGCACAGTGTCCGCTCACAAAACTTTTCTCTGCTCAAAGAAAGACTAAGAGACCCAAAATACTGACTTGTGGACCTCCAAAATTAGAAGTTATGAGAAAAAATATTAAATGACTTATTTGAACCACTAGGTAGGTTTTTTGGGGGGCTGTAATGGCAGAATGGAGGCTGGATTGTGTGTTTCCTTACCTTTCTCCTGTGCTTTTGAATCTACAGTTATGGGGGTTTAATGTAATTACAAATATGTTGCATGGATAGATGTGACAACAGAACACAAATATCACTGTGGCGTGTTGCATGTGAAGACCTGATTTTGCTGCCATTAATCACTCTGGCCCCAAAACAAAAGAAATGGAGCAACAACAAGGTTTATGCAGGTGTCAGAGAGAGAGAAATGTCAGGCTAATGTGCCAATGGCTCCAGGCTTTGTTTTGATTACTGCAATTATTTTTTATCCTCTTGTAGTTTATGCCATGTATTTTTTCCCTTTTTTCATTCCTTGGCTTAAGCATAAGCCAATTATAGACCAGGATTTCCTGGGTGACTCATTGATGATGCAAATATTTGCAGACTCAGAATTATACTCTGTACAGTATGCCCTGCAACTGTGATACAGAGCGTAATTGCATGCTAACAACATACTTAATCACAGAGTGTGTACGTTTTTGTGTTACCTGAGTTCATTTGGTTATCGCTACAATTCACCGATAAGCAGCACAAAAGAGATAAATCAGCCCAATACCCATTCACACCTGGGCACAGCGAGGAGGAAGAATAGAAGGGAGGAAAAAAGCCAGGCGAGTGCCACCTGACTGATGAATACACTCATGCATGTGGACACTTGGCTGGCGCTCGGAGAATAACAGGGAGGGGATCTGGCACTTCATCAAGTAGACCTACTACTGGGAAATCGCTGTGCGAGAGCGATGAGGATGATGCGTTTATCTAGCTTCCTCTGTGATGCATAACTGGCTCTGCTGGCCCTCGCTCTTGCAGCGCCGTGTGCTTTCAGAGCAGCAGCTCGAAAGCATCAAACATTAGATGCGTTTTATTCACGAGACATATTGCAGGAGTTTTGTGTTTGGTTAAAGCAAATAAAAGTGTGAGATTAGATTGTATCCACTGTGACCCCTCTCTTTCTTCTTCAGCATGTTTTTGCACTATGCTATAAGTAGGGTTGCCAACCGTCCCTTGAAAAACGTAAGCGCCCCGTATTTAGAAACAAAAGCAGCCGTCCAATATTGAGGTGAAAAAGGGATGTTTTCTCCCGGCTGTGGCTCAGTTGGTAGGGCGGGTTGTCTTCTGATCGGAAGGTTGGTGGTTCGATCCCTGGCCAGGGCAGCCTACGTGTCAAAATATCCTTGAGTAAGATACTGAACCCCAAATTGCTCCTGATGCTGCGTTCATCGGTGTGTGAATTAATTCCCAATGGTGGCAGGTGGCACCAGTGTGCCCTGGTAGCCCCTAACACCAGTATGAATGTGTGTGTGAATGAGCGTGGAGTGTAGTGTAAAGCGCTTTGGATAAAAGCGCTATATGAGTGCATCCCATTTATTATTTTACCATTTTGTCCCGTATTATTGTGAGTCAGTCAGTAAATGCCAATGAAAAATGAATAACAGGGGGCTTTATATGTGAACTTACGGTAAACTTGTTCCAAAAAATAGAAAATGATGCAAAAATACTGAGGAATTGGAAAAAGGAAACACCTGGGTGGAAAAAGTGCGTGATAACATTTATAAAACGCACTGCGCGTTGTGCCGGCGCTCTTTTTCCGTAGCCCATGGTGGACTGACTGATCTGAAACAACATGCTTCCAGTACTGCGGTCACGCCCACTGCACTTTAAATTTTAGTGCACAATTACATTGTACTTTATGATAGCCCGTTTGTTAGCCGCATGACTCCAAAATAGCCATTCAATTGTATTCATGCTGCTCCAATAAAATAAGTACATCAAATTGTTATCATCAAACTCCAGTACAATCTTGAAGACAAGGTCCCCACGTGTTCATGACATGAATTTCATGCCTTTTTACTGAATCAATTTAGAATTATGGAATGCCATAATCTTCCAAAATGGCCTTTCAATTGCATACATGCTGCATTTTAACAGCCAACAAATGGAGTAAATCAAATTGTTATCTGCAACCTTACTATATCTTTCAAGAACAGGGCCTAATTGTTATTTTGTATTAAAGTGAATTGCTAGATAATAATTTGTTTTCCATGTATTCATGTCACACAAAAATATGCAGCTAATTCAATTCAGGTTCAAGTCAAATCGTTAAAAAATCATGTAACTCACAAAAAAGGGGCTAAAAATTTTCACCACGCCAGGAAGGGTGAAGGCAATCAGGTCAGCCGGCCCCGCCAATGAGGGGTCCCTTATTTATTTTTCAGGGAGTTGGCAACCCTAGCTATAAGGTTCCTCACTTAATAAAGTAGAATCTGCCTCAGGTGTAACATGACACTTCTCTCTACAACCGCAATCAGAGACAGATCTGTGTTTGTGAAATATCATGAATATCAGAGCGTGGACCATTAGAAGATGCACAGAAATGAGCCTTGTACACTCCAACCTGTAATGAGATTACAGCTCAGGGCGCATGTGAGATCATTTGTGCGTGTGTGAGTTAATTGGCAGCCAAAGAGCCTAAGAGGGAATGTTCTGCGAGCCCAGCAAACAGTAACTCAGACCCAGGGCAACACTAATTATTCCAGGCTGCCCGCCAAATTCACAATATTACAGCTTCACAAAGCCTTCTTAGTGCATGTGCTTGCTCTGTGTTACATAGTGTGGCAGCCATTCCTCTTTGAGGAGGAATCGTCCAGTAGGAGACAGTCCGCCCAGGGTACCAGGTGCACAAACAGAGATGTACTGACGCATGTTCCTCTTGTGGATGAAGTGGTTTCGTTTTTTTTCCATCTTAGTCTGGTGCAGCTTCAAATGGATTTCAAAGTATAATCTATAACATTGCCGCAATGAAATGTCTGAGTAGACCTATGTTTTATGTACTCACATTATCCTAAACCCAGAAAAATCTGTCATTTTAATCAAGGAAAAGCTCGCCGTCTGTCGTCTGTCAGTGGTGTATGTCCCCTTTGTGCATGCGTCAGCGTTGTGGTTGTCTGCCAGAAGTTGTCATAAATTGGCTTTTTATCTGTTATAAACCACAGTTTTACGATATACATTTACACCTTGGTTATTTTTTAACCAGATGATAGATTTTCGACCTCCGGATCTTAAGTTACAACCCACATTCCAAAAAAAGTTTGTATTCTGTGTAGAAAGGAAATGAAAATAGGATACTTCAAATGCAGAATGATTCAGAAGAGTTTCTATTTACAAAAAAAAAAGAATAAAGTAGGAATGTGGCTCTTATCAGAGAACAAAGCTGAGTAATTGTTAGCGGCAGCTATCGGCTCTAGCACAGCAAACAGGTACAACTGCTTTATTCAGTGTTTTTACTGGTTTAAATCATCTGGTCCATTTATTGTGGAGAGGAGAATGCTGTGGATTATTTAGATTCCTGTAACACCCTAATGTCTTTTTATTGTTTTTATTGAAGACCACTAGTGGCAGAAAATATCGTATTAGTAATTTAAATAATCTCTTATCTGTTATCATAAATGCATGTTAACCCGGAGCAAAATTTGAGTAAATAACTTTATTTTTTGTGTATGAATTGTAATGTAAAACCCAAATTGTACAATACTTAAGATCATATTTGTTACATTGCTCTTTCATACTATGCAAAAAAGTTAACTTCTAGACTCTTTGAGCTCTTTGAGCTTGATCAAAAGCATTGTTCTACTACTAAAACCAAAAAAATCATAATGCACTCTGGTTATGCTGTAAAAGGTTCTAATAGTCAGTTGTTGTCTTCTATCAGCTTTTATACTTTGTTTTCAGTTAATAAACATTTTCAAATTGATTTTGTTAGAAGTGTATTTAAAATTGTTTAACAAATTCCAAGATTTGTGTATTTTAGACTTAATATTATAAAGTAATCTTATATTTTAGTCTTAATATCATTTTATCTCACTTTTTTTCTTCATCACTATCTAGATAATAATTTCCCTTTCAAATAAACTTATAATTTCTATTATTCTTGTCTTCACTATTCAACACAATAAAGAAATACAACACTTCACTGTACCGAACCAAAACTTACTGCGGTCTGCTGTGGTGTTGAGTTAATTATTTCTCTGAAATAAAGCAAAATTAAAATCTAAAACTTTGTCACAAGAAAAAACACACGTCAAGGAGTTCATTTTTAGTTATGACTCAATTTTGCCCAAAAATGTAGCTACTGCAGTTAGACTTTGTAGGGCAGTATACATTAGACACATTACTATGTTTAATTTCGAAATAAAAAAATGAATTTTCCTATTCCTTTTTGATTGACTGTTGACAATACCCCATCACTCCAATTGTGAAAATGTCTGCCATCTTCAACTACAACAACCATTGAAGCAAGCACCTAAAAGGCCCTTGCTTACTGCATTAGCATGATTGCTCAGAGGAAATCTGGATGAACAGACAATAGTGAGGAGAGAAATCATGAAAGTGGCATAAATATGGAAGGTGGGGGGAGGGGGGGTAAGGGGGGGAAAAGATTGAAAACCCAGCGAGGTAAATAAGATTTGCCTCTATTTCTGCTGATGGCTGTCAGAACACCAGCACTTTAAGCTGCAGATACGGTGGCAGCTCAGGGTGTGTTTGTGTGTGTGTGTGTGTGTGCATAGTTGTGTGTTTTGGACTGTGCATGGCAGGGGCTAATTATCATGGAGGGGGAGGGCTGGGTGGGGTGGGGGGTGTATCTGTTTTGTACGGAGATGAGTGAGAAGAGAACGGGAACAACAACCCCACCCCGCCCCCCACGCTCCCAGCTCCGTCTGACAAGCCTGCCTTGCTAATAGAATAGCAGCGGAGCATGCTTGAATAGGGGGCTGGTTAGAAAGGCTTTGATCAGCAGTCCCCTGTGACATCAATTAACCATTAATGTGCAGCGGTAGAGCAGAAAGATGGAGAGCTGTCCAGGGTCACCTCCATTCTGCAGCCAGCCAGCCTGATAATGACGGCTGCTTAACCCAATCGGTCTTACTGTACGGGACTGTGTGTGTGATGTTTTTGCATGAGAAGATTAACCCTGGAATATCCGAGACATTTTTGTGATTATATTTTAAGTTTAGCCTCGGTGATGGAAAATATAAAACATAATAAAACGGATATTTACAAGCCCATGTGTGCAGAGAGAGCACTGCAAAAAAGGTGTGTCTAAAAACAAGGTAAAAACACTAAATCTGAGGGAAATGATCTTGCTGCATGGACAGATCATTTCCCTCAGATTTACTGTTTTTATCTTGTTTTTAGACACGCCTTTTTTGCAGTGAGAGAAAAAAAGTGTGTTTATCTGTCTTTTTCTGTCCGTCACCATCTGCAACAGGCCTGACACCTCCCTGTTGTCCAGATAAATAGCTGCACACTGAAGCTGTGTACTGTAGCTAGCAGGCTGACAGGGACAGGACTCTGCATTACAGCAGACAAACAACAATCATGACATTTTATGCGTCAGCCCTCACTGTCACGGGGACTGTAGACTGTTTTTCCCTCCGTCTGCAGTCATGGCCGCATGTGAGTGACATTAAAAACCTTCCACAATGTGGCCAAAATCATACATGGAGAAATGTTCCCCCTGTGATGAATTCACATTTACATTCCATCCCGACCTCAAGAGTATTCTTTGTTTCTCATTACTCTCCTCCTGCTTTCTGTCATCTGTCTTGCTCGTTTGGCATCGCTGTGTGACATCTGGCACTGGCCAGACATTCCCTAGCCGATGACCAATGTCCTCCCATAACAAGGATATATGGCTCCATTAGCCTGCAGCTGATTATTTAATCATTTCTTAGATGGCTTTAATTGAAATGGTGTGATGGATGGTGCAGGGGTTCTCTCCCTACAGAGAGGTCTAATTGGGACTCTGTCCTGGGTGCCTCACCTTGGACCTGTCACTCACTGGCCACTTCACTCAGAGGGAACAGGTAGGACAGAGACAAGATTTAACTCTTCAAACTGATTGTTCAAGGGTTTTTTACATTACATTACATGTCATTTAGCTGATGCTTTTGTCCAAAGCGACTTACAATAAGTGCATTCAACCTGAAGGTACTGGCCTCAGACCACAGGAATCAAGTAAGTACAGAACTTTAAGAGCCAACTGTAATCGCTACAGGAGTGCTATATGCTAACGAAGAGAAGAAACAAAAGATTACACTGTAAAAAGATAAACAATAGCTACTCATTAAAATTGAGGCAACAGATTGCACGCAATATTATGAATTAAATCTAACTACATTACAAGTTGAGTTAATAACAACTTAACATGAAGTGCCTGTCAATTAAAAACGAACTAATTCTATTGTGTTGGATTCATTCAAAATTCTCGATTTAGAGTTACATACACAGAAAGGTTATATTTAATGTGATCAAAATAAGTAGATTCCATCTCAAACATTTATATTTAATACATTTTATTAAATATATTAAGTAAAATTAAATGACTACAGAATCATTTCTTACAGTGTAGAGGGTTTTCTTTATGATTAGTTTTTTTATAGATATAGGTGACCATGACTTAACCGAGGTATTGTTGGAAGAGGTAGGTCTTCAGCCTGTGGTGGAAGATGTACAGGCTGTCTGAGGTCCTGATGTCGGTGGGGAGCACCTTCCACCATTTGGGAGCCAGGACAGAGAAAAGTCTGGAAGAGGTTTTGAGGCGAGTTGACCCAGCAGGGTTGGAGTCGTCAGCTGTTTGGCTGATGCAGAGCAGAGAGGGTGAGCAGAGGTGTAGAGTTTGACCAGATCTTGGGTGTAAGCAGGACCTGAACCATTTGCAGCGGAGTACGCCAGAGCTAGACTCTATATAGGATAGATTTTAAAATCTTACTGCTGGTCTACAAAGCACTGAATGGTCTCGGACCAAATTACATGCTTGATCTGCTACCTCTCTACGAAGCATCCAGACCCCTTAGGTCATCTGGAACTGGCTTGTTGCTTGTTCCAAGAACAAGAACTAAGCGGGGTGAGGCAGCTTTCAGTTATTCTGCTCCTCACCTGTGGAACAAACTACCTGTAGATCCGAGGTCTGCCCAAACAGTCAGCTCCTTTAAATCAGGACTAAAAACACTATTGTTTACTACTCTTAACTTTAACACTTAACTACGCAATGTTTGACTTGTGCTTTTTATTATTTGATCTATTTTCTTATCCTGCTGTATCTTATTTTATCTTATTTGTATTTTTATTTCTATTTCCCTGTTTTAATTGACTGTTTTTACTGTTTTCAATTGTGTCTTGCTGTTTTTAATGTTTATGTAAAGCATTTTGAATCACCTTGTGTTGAATTGTGCTATACAAATAAACTTGAAGCGTATCAGTGCGGCCACCGGTAACCAGGGGAGGGAGGGAGGGAGGAGGGGTGTTTATGAATATGTATGTGAAAATTTGGGAAGGTTGAAGACCAACCAAATTTTCTTGGGCCCATTCACCCAGAATGCATACTGTACATTAAAGGACACGTTAAAGACATGATGAATAGATCTTACATGCAACTAATTTGTTTAGATTAAACACAACTGCTATGTACAAAATATACTTTAGAAAAGGTTGGGAAAATTGTGTTTTGATTTTATATATATAGGGCTACAAGGTGGTGTATAGTTAGTGCTCTTGCCTCACAGCAAGTTTGCATGTGCCAAAAAACAGGATGGAGTCAGAATAGGTAACATTCACTCTTTAATATAAATGCAATAACATGCAGCACAACAAAACGAATCCATAGGTCTGCAGAAAAATACGAAAGAACACAGAGTACTGTAAAAGTACAGTGGAAACTTCATTGCTCACTGTAAAATTGTGTTCTACTAATGCTCAGGAAACAAATGTTTACATATCCAAAAAGATCCCTCTGGGCAAATTCCCCTGCAGAAATGTCCTACTAGCAAATTTAACACTGTCACACTTATATCGTAACCTTCACATATGACCAACATCTAATTATAACAGGGCACTAGAATGTTAAACTGCTAACATCATTAACAGTCTATACACCATACATTGGTGATATAATGTAGCAAGCAGCTGTGTTCAAAAAGTTAGCAAGCTAACAAAATAAAGGTATAACCTGGCTTCATGATATGTGAGCCTGGCACAGAACCATTTATCGCTTCTTACAGCATGATGCTGGGTGCTGTCATCTTTCCACCTGTTTCGCTGAATTCCCTGAAGGCCACCTTCGTCATCACCTGCGGGCTCCGCCGTGCTGAGTCAGGTCCAGCTGCTGCAGCACTAAACGTTTTAGTTAGTTTAGCGCATTAGGCAGCATCTGTCTGAAGGGCTTGTCGTTTTTTGTCTCTTAATTTCTCCGCGACTTCTATGCATTTCTTCTACATTTTTATTTTCTGGCTGTGCCGTTACTGATTGACTGATTGATTGATTGACAGCTGATGGGCCCAAGGAGGAAGGCTCTGGGCCCTCCCTCTACCTTTTTTTTTATTGACCATTGGCCAAAAAGTCTACCAAAAAACAAGGTTGTTCAGCCTTAAAGACCTGTCGGGCATTGACATGACTGGCTGATTGATTGACAGCAGAAGGGGCCAAAGAGGAGATGGCCTTGGCCTTAAAGCCCTCCCTATACCTGTTTTATTGGCCTTTGGGCAATCGGTCAACTAAAAAACAAATGAAACATATTTTAAGTCGTTTGGTCCAAAAGACCTGCCAGCCCAATTTTGTAATTTCAGGATTTTGTAAAAAAACAAACAAAAAAAACCCCAACATTTTGTGACTTGCCATATTAGTTATTTAAAGCTGGTGTATGCATTCTTTGTGGGTCATTAGGCTAAAATTATAATGTTAAAAAATTTGACTTCTGTCCCTCCCCCTTTAGAAAATCTAGACAGTGGCAGGAGACTTTTGAAGTCCCTTCCGATGGTGAAAGCCTGATTCAATAATTTTATTGTTTTATTAAAGGATCCCCATTAGCTTGTGCCATGGCAGTTCGCTAGTCTTCCTGGGGTGGAAAATCCTTCAGAAGAATGTTGCTATTCCCAGATTGAAAACAACTCCCTACATTGCAACCTACCTGCATAGCAATTCAAAAACTGGAAGACTGACTTCTCAAAAAGAGTCTGAAATCAAGTCTCACAATAAATACACTAAAGCACATGTCAATATCGGAAAAGTGTTTCAGAGATGGAGCGAAAATGTTGCTAGAGCCTCTAATCACAGTCTGTCATTGCAAAGGGCTTTAAAGGCCCACAAGTCTGCAAAGAAAAGAGGATGTGGTGCTATATAACGGCTTCAGGAACACAGTCAGAATGACTGAAACAAATGAGAAGTATTTGTACAGTTTGCTATATGAACTGCGTGCATGCGCTTACTGTGGAGGGAGGGGTGCAGGAGGAGGGCTCTATTTAAAAAAGGTTGACCCCTTTCCAGAACGCTGCCTACCTCAACTTAAACAACATTTCATCAAAAATTGGAATCTGGGGGCAATACTTTAATTTGCGGTCCAAAGATTTGTTGCACATAGACTTAATTTCTAGGAAAAAAGAGTTGTTTTCAATCTTTTCCATCTTCTTTTATTTTGCGACAGTCTTCTATATATATGGGCTAAATTAAACTGGTCACATAGTAATTATCCAACACACTCTGGTGATTAATGCTTAATGCTCAATGTTCCCCGGACTAATACTGGATTTGGAAGAACTGCTTTCAGTTTTTCTGCTGCTCTTACAACATTCACTAAAAATCAACAGAATTATAACTCTGGGCCAGTTTAAAACTATGATAATCAATAACTCCGCCTTTCACTGTAACTGTTTGCATGTTTTTGCATGTGTTTTGTCTGTGCAGTTTTGTGTTTTCTCTATACTCTCGGCATAATTGTAAATGAGAGGTTGTATGTGTATATATATATATATATATATATATATATTAGATAAAAAAAATAAATAAATATACCACATACAATATATCACATCCAGGCTGTTTTGATATTGTAAAACATACAGGGCAGAAATAACTGTTTCTGAAACAGCATCTTTGTTCTTGATCAGTTTTAGACCATTTTTTCAAAGGTTTCATTCATCTGAATAAGCTAAACCTTTTGATATATAAAGCTACAGTGTAATGTGAATACCTTAGCCTAACAGTGTCATACTTTACCAGCTGCACCACAATGTAAAAGCAAATTGACATAATGTCAAAATGAAGACACAGAAAGAAAAAGACAATGAGACACAGCACATATGCTTTTACTCAATGAAGGCCTCAGAGCAACTAAGCACTAATAGTAAAGCACATGGAAAACAACAGACACTCTTTCTTGTGCTTGCTCGTTCATGACCCATATTAGAGTGAAGAATAATTACAGTTTGAGGGCAGAGAGGAGTGATGGTGCACCATGTGTTACTGATATGACTGTCGTTTTTGCCTCACGAGCTCTGCTATCTCGCTCACTAAGATTAGTTGGGTCTCTAATCTATTGATCCCGTGGGAACGTTTCTCCATAAGTCTCTCAATGGCTTCCTACTTAAACCCTCATCAAAGGCAGAGGCAATACGCCCGGCGAGCTGTTTATGTCAATACAGTTAATGTGATGCACTTCACGGCTCCCCTCTCAGACACCAATGGCTGCACAAATGAATATATACATATCCAGCAAATAAAAATGAAATAAATCGAAAATAAATTCTTCCCTCCAAGGATGATTACAGGGAGCGCTTGGGGACAAGATCAGGGAAATGTAAGACAAATCCCAGTGCTGAGCTTCAATTCTCTTGCTGTCATTTCATGATCCCCCCTCCCTTGCTTTCTTCTTCTTTTCCTCGTAAACACATTACCATCTCACCGTTTAGACAGCATCGTCTTTGTTGCCTGTCGTCTCCGTGTCTTCCCTTAATGGTATGGATAACCTATCATGGTATTGTGCGTGCGTGATCCTAACTGACAGTAAAAAGGATAAATGCCATGAATAAGCACCGCGCTGAGCGTCAGCCATGACCTTTGCCACATAGAGCTCGCAGCAGTAGGTGCTTGATATCTGCAGATGCAAACTGTCATCAAACTTTTTTCAAAGCCTTGAAAATGAGCCAATAGTCTGGTGACGTCTGTGTGTGTCATTATGATGGAGGGAAGGAGCTTGACAGTAAATCTCTCATTGTTGCCATTGTATTGCATTAATAGACAGATTGCCATTGCAGGAGCACAAATGTTTCTTTAAAGCCAGTACTAAAAGGCACAGTGTTTCTAATTAAAGAAAAAAATATAGACAATCATTATTCTTATTATAATTATTATTATAATTAGTAATTATTTCATCATTTTTTATGTACTTATTACTAACCTGGTGGTGTAAGGTTATATTAGTATTATTATTTATATTAGTAATAAGGTGTGGGAGGAGGGTGGGCTGGTTTTCATCAATGTATATTGTATAATGCAGCCATCATTTTGTTGTGTAAACTTTTTATTTTATTTGTTTATTTTATTTTCTATTTTTTGTTTATATATATATATGTATTTATGTGTGTTTGTATATATATATATATATATATATATATATGTGTGTGTATATATATATATATATATGTATATATATATATATATATATATATATATATATATACATATATATGTATGTATATATATATATATGTGTTTGTAATTAAAGAAAAAAATATAGAAAATCATTTTTCTTATTATAATTATTATTATAATTACTAATTATTTCATCATTTTTGATGTACTTATTACTAACCTGGTGGTGTAAGGTTATATTAGTATTATTATTTATATTAGTAATAAGGTGTGGGAGGAGGGTGGGCTGGTTTTCATCAATGTATATTGTATAATGCAGCCATCATTTTGTTGTGTAAACTTTTTATTTTATTTGTTTATTTTATTTTCTATTTTTTGTTTATATATATATATATATATGTATGTATGTGTGTTTGTATATATATATATATATATATATGTATGTATGTGTGTTTGTATATATATATATATGTGTGTGCGTGTGTGTGTGTGTGTGTGTGTGTGTGCATACGCAAGATATGCAGGTTTTTTATTTTTTATTTATTTATTTATTTAATTATTTTTTTTATATATATTATTTTTTAATTCTTATTATTGTTTGTGTATCTGTTTGTTAATTCACTGTTAAAAATCAATAAAAATTGTTGAAACAAACAAAAAAAAATCATAAAGATGGTTCTTCAAGTGGTGACCATGATATTAACCAGCCTTCCAGCTAACTAAATTGTTCGTGCACGCTTTTATTTCAAGTCGACTGGACTACTGCAACACATTGTACTTAGGTGTTTCAGCCACAAAGCCCTCTCTGTCTGCAGTTAGTCCAGAACGCCGCGGCACAACTTTTAACAGGGGCCAAAAAGCAGGAACACATTACACCAATCGTCTTTGTACTGGCTCCCTGTTAATTTTCGTATTGATTTTAAGATTTTATTGTTTGTTTTTAAAGCTTTGAATGGTCTGGCCCCTCAGTACATCAAGGACCTCATCCAAATCTAGACTCCAGCGTGAATTGAGCTTTCTCTGTGGTCGGCCCCAGACTTTGGAAGGCCCTCCCCCTCCACGTCCCAACAGCCTCCAGTGTTTTAAGTCTCGTCTTGAGATCATAGACTGTATAAAATAGCTTAAGACCCATTTTATTCCCTTGCTTTTTAACTGTGCGTGAGTTTTGTGGTCCTCTGTGTCTTTTATTTATTTTACTAAGTTTAACTACATCTTTTATTTATTTTACTATGTTTATCTGTTTGATTTTATAGCATCATTTCAGATTCATGCACTTATTTGATTATTTATTGCTGATTGTTATCTGGAAATGTTTGTTTTATTGTTTTTATGATTCTATGTACAGCACTTTGGAGACATTTTTGTTGTTTAAATGTGCTATACAAATAAAGTGAATTGGATTGGATTGTGTATGCATAGAAACATGAATGGATTTGTAGTGTACCTAGTTATGTGCGTATGCTTTGTATAATGGCTTTTGTAGTAAATAGCAAACGTACAACAAGATCAAGGTTAGAAAGAAGACACTCCAAATGTTTTGCAGTTGTCCATCTGACATCTGTTTGATTAAACAGAATTGACTAGTTTAGCTGTCTGTAATGGCTAGTAATTACCTTTGGATGTAACCTTGAGCCAAGCCTATTTTTATTCTACAATTTTTCATTATTTTGATTGAGACAACTGTCAATCAAGCAAACGCCCCAAATTCCATGTCAATAAACAGATATATGCAGAATCTGTAGGCAAAATGTAGAGATTTTAGTATCAGAAGCAATCTGGTCCCTGTTTGAAGTCTACTTGTATTCCAAGTGGTATTGATCAATCACGTTTGACCACATTACATTAAGGAAAACAACCTGTGTTAAGAGGAAAAAGGGCAGAACACCCCGTCTGAAAAGCAACTCCCTAGACTCTCTTCTGACACCGATTTAGCTTCTAATTAGCTTTTTGAAAATGTATCTGCATCTATATTCAGAGGAACAATCTGGCCATGGACCAGTGTCTTGGATAATGTTACCCTGAACCCAAGAAATACAGTATTGGCCCTTGCCCAAAAGAGCTATATCGCCATCAGATTGATAGCCGATTGGTTGCAAGATTGGAGCGGCTTCAGCTTCAGTAATGTGGCATGTACTGCAAAAACCAACTGACAAAAATGAGAAATAAATAACTAGAATTAAGCAAATACTTGCTTGAAACAAGTAAAATTATCTGCCAGTGCAGTAAGTAAATGTTTCTTTGTAATAATTATTTAAGTAAGTAAAAATATCTCGGCATTGGAAAAACCAATGATGTCTTAAAAATAAGTCCAAATATACTTATTTTGAGCAATTGTGGCTTGAAAAGCCCAACTGTAGTAACATTAAAATAAGCCAGCAATACTTGAAACTAGCACATTTTTTTTCTAATTTCAGTATCTGTGGGGAGATACTGGTGGTAGAAAATGCTTTTGTAATAGTGTTCAAACTTCATGCAACTGAAACTCTCAACTCCAAAACCAATATTTTAGGTAAATCTCACCAGTTGAATAGATTGAAAAGCATGAAAAAGCTCACAATGTCAATCCTCAAAAGAAGTCTATACACAAGACTGAAGTCCCTGTGAAGAGGTTATTCACTCGTTTCTGTTACAAAAAGACACATGTTCTTAAAATAAGCACATGAAGCTATGGACAGTAGGTAAATTATACTCAGAACAAGATAATTAAGATACTATTGCTCGATAGAAGAAGAAAATACTTGGTAAGCTTCATGTTTTTTCCAGTGTACTTTTCGGAATATGTGGGTGAGGTGTGATTATGAGAACTGTTATTTGATTGCTCAATAAGTAAGTCTGCAATAAGTAGCAGTAGAGGACTGTTGGCCTCCACCTACACACCCATCACCTGCTTTGCTTGGTCAGGAAGAAGAGGAGGGAAAGGTTAGACTTCAACCACATCTTTTACAGAGTTTAACAAGCTGACATCAAAACACACAACTGCTATCCTACAGCTGTTTGCTTGTTTAATTGTGTCCTTTATAATTCATTGATGGAACATGGATTTTGCTTTTTATTTTTCCAAATATCTGCCAAAAGCATGCACAAGGTGAAATTAACTTGTCATTTAATGCTAATTTCTCAATGGCTCATGGTTTCACTTCTGTAGTCAGTCTTATTTTGGAAGCGGCCACTTCCTGTGGCCTCGAGAGCTGCAGAAAGGAAGACTAGTTGTACTGATACTTCACATTAACCCTCTGGAGTCACCGGCACATGACTTCTTCATGACGTGAAAACATAAAAATGAAGCAACATTGAGTCTCTGCATCAGCTTCCCTCTAAAGTTCTGGCTTGAAACTCCAGATTTTTGGATTATATTCAGTCAAGTAAAACCAAAAATAATGTCAAATATATTTAGAATACAAACATAGAACTAGAGATTATCCTCATTTTGCCTGTTATATGTAACATTTGCAACCTGTTCATATTTGCAACATATAAAATTATGTGTATTGAAACCTAATTTTCAGATTTTATGTTTTCCTTTGTTTCTTCTTCTTTTATCAAGTAAGTCAAAGTTTAAAATTAATTACCAGGACATATAGGTGAGGTAACGCTGAAAAAACTGATACCAACATGGCATGGTAAAGATATTTTAACAGATTTTTTTAAAGGACATAATAGCCGAAGATTTCAGAGGGTTAATACATTTCTAAAATTGTTCTTGAGTTTTATCACAAACTTTGTATCACCAAACTTCTTGGTTTTTTTTGCAATGTCTCCTGCAGTCTCTGAGTGAGCGCATGTTCTGTTTGGGTGAGATCAGGTCAAAGAGGGAATAAGGAAGAACCCCTCCTTGGGGATTTGGCAGCAGGGGGGTTACATTGTGGTCAGGTATGAGTCTCCCCTTGTTTCAGGGAGCCAGTGTTGAGGCATGTAGAGAAATATGATTTTTATTTGAAGCCTGAATGGGGGCAGTGGGCTTGCTGCTCTACTTAAAGCCACTGAACCATGAGCCACAGTGTCAGTGCACTGTAAAAAAGTTGTGTCTCAAAACAAGATAAAAACACTAAATCTGAGGGAAATGATCTTGCTGCATGGACAGATAATTTCACTTGACAAGATTTCTTAAATTAAGATTATTAAATCTAGAAATAAGCATGTTGAAAATAAGAAATTAACTCTTAAAACAAGATAAATTAAAGCATCAAGCAGCGATGAACTGGCCCGAGCAGAGTGCACTGCAGATTATTCCTTTCTTACCAAGATAAAAAAAACTTTACATTTAGAAGTGTTAAAAAATGTATCTTTTTTAAAGAGTTAATTTCTTATTTTAAGTGTTCACACAAGCGTACATACTTATTTCTAGATTTAATAATCTTAATTTAAGAAATCTTGTCAAGTGAAATTATCTGTCCATGCTGCAAGATCATTTCCCTCTGTAATAAATTATTCTGTAGTCATTTCATTTTACTTAATATATTTGGTAAAATGTATTAAATATAAATGTATCCTTGATTTTGAGGCAGTTGTTTAAGTAACTTTAATATAAAAATGTTTGAGATAGAATCTAATTATTTTGACCACATTAAATATGTGTATGTAATTCTAAATCGAGAATTTTGAATGAATCCAACACAATAGAATTAGTCCACTTTTAATTGACAGGCACTTTCTGTTAAGTTGTTATTAACTCAACTTGTAACGTTGTTAGATTTAATTCGTAATATTGCGTGCAATCTGTTGCCTCAATTTTATTGAGTAGCTATTGTTTATCTTTTTTTTACAGTATAGTTTAGTGTTTTGGGAGCAATAACACACTGAGGGTAAGGGACAGACACATATCAACAAGTGTTTTCTGACAGTAACTGGAACATCCATGTGAATGGGATGTCCTCATCTCCCTTTATTTCAATGCACCAGAAAGGGAAAACCCACCAGGGCACTGGAGGACTTTTTATTTTTTCTATTTTTTCTGTGATATACCTCGCATTCCAGCTTTAACAGAACAATCCCAGCTTAGTGTCAGAGGCTACACACGTTACACTTTGTTTTGTTCTTGTTGACAGAGAGAAGGAGATAACTGGGAAGAGTAAATTGCCCGACTTGCCTGAATCAGCTGTGAAGGTTTGGACAATTTCAGGTGTTTGCTGAAGTGGAAAATTCAAGGTTCCACAAACCTTTGGAAGTGATATCCTCATGATTACTACTGGGTCTTTTCTTCTTTACCAGTGTGTTTACTCCATGTAAACACTGCTGCTGTGTAAGGTTCAAAATGTATGATTGTTTACTGATCCCTGTTGGAATATTTGTTTTCAAATTGTAGCTTAGCAACTAAAATGAGGCATAGCAGGCCTGTCCAGCTTTTGAATGTCTCAACATGCACCATGGTGCTTTGGGCACAATATTCTAGCTGAAGAGTTTGTTTTTATTACCTTTCCAAAATCAAAAGCAGAACGGTAAGAGTATGTGTTTATCTGCTCCAAGGTTAGTATTACCCTACAGTATAATTTACAAAGTCAGGAGCCGTGTCATTGGTGATATCATTTTGTATTTTTACACACGTGTCAAAAATGACACGTGTGTAAATTTGAAACTATGTGATACACTAAATTAACAATTTGAGTATATGTGTAACTATGTTTGTCTTATTTTTGAGGTTTAACTTTAAATAGTTATTAGAACCACCAGATTACATTGGAAAATCACATATTTTAACATTTGAGACTTATTAGAGCCACAAAAATAATTATTTCTATTGGAAAATCACCAATTTAACAAAATAGGATAGTTAATATTTGTATTGGTGACCCTTTGATGCGCAACATATAAACACCTCTTACTTTTTGAATAAAACCCTTTTTTTTCACTACGCTTCTAATGCACAAGGTCATTTTTGACCCATGTTGTGTATTAGAAGCGTAATGATAAAGAAGGAGTTTTATTCAAAGAGCAAGAAATGAAAACAAAAAATAGGATGTATGATGATCAAAAATAAGTTCTTTGATGAAATTAATTTATTGCAAAGATATAGAATATAAAAACTCAGTCGGGTCACTTTAGACCCATGTTGTGCATCAAAGGGTTAAAGGTTACATCAGAAAAATACCTGTTCAGGACTGGAACCTCCACAGTGCGGGAGCCAATAAGGTGTTCATCAACAAGACTTTAAGCTTGAGGGGATCATTTCTGGGGGCCTGGATGGTTGTGAAAATCAAAATAAAATCAAAATAAATAAGACATTTTAGACTGGGGAATGGTCTTATATTAATGTGTGAGTTTGGTAGCTTATATGTTATATTCAGTGCTTGTTTTGTAAATCAACAACACAGTGAAGGTGCTGTTCTGGCAGGTCAGGTTGAGGAAAAAAGTCACGAAACTGATGAAAAATCTACAGTGCCTGGGGCACGTTGGACAAAGGAAGCTTTATTTATTTACATGTATTAAGCCTGTTGTGAGCACCAACTGGATTATATCAGGGAAGTTGAGAACCAATGCTACAGGCTAATATGAGCTCTGCTTTTAGATTTGGTGGAGAAAGTTAACTCTGCAGGAGTCTCAGCCAAACTTGTATAACATGGTGTTACGGTTGCAACCGCAAAATTATTGCTGCTGCTACTTCAGAATTTAAATGATTGTATGAAGTTGCCATTGCACACCACTGAACTCAGAGGAGTGGCCTTCCTCTCTCTCTCTCTCTGTCTCTCTCTCTCTCTCCACCTTGAGGATGAACAACCGGAACAATGACAGGATGTCAATCACTCACAGTCATGACCATCAACACAGTGGGTACAGCCAGTGGTGTGAGGTAGTCCCTAGTAGACCCTAGTGCAAGCTAATTACTATAAACACACACACACACACACACACACACACACACACACTATATATATATATATATATATATATATATATATATATACATATATATATATACCAACAATGTGTTGGATTTGTCCTTTGAATGGGTCATAGGGCATTGCATTGACAAAGTGGTTAGCATTAGCATGATATAATGTATAGGCTGACCATCCACCTGAATAGGTAGCAATGATTCTCCACCCAGCTTGCAGCCTAGTAAGCCTACTATAAGCCCATAATGTATGTATAACTTGTTTTAAAGCGTTAACGTTATAAACGTTATAGCTTCTATCCTCCTATCCTCCAAACTGCTGCCGACCAAAAGACTCTAATTTAGAGAGCTCTGTTACCCTCTCCACCTGTTCTCTTCTCTCCTGTCGTTTCTTTACTTCCCCTGTTGTGTTTGAATGGCATTTTGAATTGCTCGGCTCTGAGATGTGCACTTTGCTCCCCTCAGATATTGGCCTAAAGTAGCTACATCACATGATCAAAGAGAAACTTGACATAAATACCAAAGAAAATATGAAATTATTTATTTAATTGATTAGTTTTTTGTATATAAAGTGTGTCTAAAGTTTATCTAGAATGAGCATATGTTTGTGACTATAACACACAAAAACAGAAAATCATGATAGAGATTGGTCTGCCTCTTCAAGGCAATATATAGCTAATGGCACCATTATTTTATAAACATGTGCTTCTCTGGACACAACAACTTAATAAATAGTCATCCATGGACTCCCACAGTGACTTATATAGAAGTATCGAAGGTCCTGCTTTCTTTGTTTATATTGAACTATTAATATTAATGGCATTGAGTGCGGCTTTCTCTCCTCAGACAGCAGACTGTCAGACAGGGACGTAAGCTTTTACGGCTTCATTCCCATGGAAACTGCACTCATGCGGATCCTGCGAAGTAGCCATAAGCCGCAGCTGGTAGATCGGTTATATATTGGTCGGAAGGTTGGTGGTTCGATCCCTGACCATGGCAGCCTACATGTCAAAGTATCCTTGAGCAAGATACTGAACCCCAAATGGCTCCTGATGCTGCGTTCATCGATGTGTGAATGAATTCCCAATGGTGGCAGGTGGCACCAGTGTGCCCTGGTAGCCCCTAACACCGGTATGAATGTGTGTGTGAATGGGTGAATGAGCATAGTGTGTAGTGTAATACGCTTTAGATAAAAGCACTGTGCACTCCATTTACCATTTACCAAATAGTAATAGGGGCATTGAATTTTTTCATTTTACTATTTGTCGGACCAAAAATGAGACAAAAATGAGCCAGCTAGCGCACCCTGCGGTCCCTTCACCTCACTCCCCGTGGCTAGGACACTTCCTAACTGGGAGGAAGGCAGACTGCAGCTCTGGAGACAGACCCTTCAGTTAGCAGCTGACTTGAATTCAGCGCAAACCCCAGTACTGGGAATCACAGTGAATGAGGAAGTTAAATTCAGTAATAAGTCTTTACCAATCATGCCATCTTCCAAGTTAAAAGTTTTCTATAAAATAAAAGTCAAATTTTTATTGTTTGCACTCATTTCCTCCTCAATTATTACAGTGTGTTTATGCTAATCATGAAATAATTTCTTTTTACAATGTATCCAATATGATATTATGAAATGACTTACAATCCCAGACAATTTGATACCTTTGAAAAGTACATATTCCACCACTGCCTCAGTCAAATTGAAGCCATACTAATCAGAGATATGCATAACTCATTCCTGTTAATGCATGGAGTGAATGTTAAATTAGATAACTGTTGTAGCTGAACAGTCCACATTGATTATATATATATATATATATATATATATATATGTATATAATATATGTAATATATATTATGTTTGATTCACTGGAGCACCACTTGAGTGGACGAGATGCATGTGGTCCAATTTAGACTGAATCTGACTGCACACAACTCATTGTGCTGCAGCAAAGCTACAGGGAAAACGCATGAAATACTTTCAATGTCAAGTCAAAGCTAAATGATGAACATAATACTCTATACACAGCAATGACCTACATGGTAATCTCAGTGCAAACACAATAATGATTACATTGTGATAAGCATCCTAGTGGACACATTAGGCAGTGTTGTTATTTTAGCGGATCGGAGTTTACGGCCCATTTATCAGCATGTTTGGTGTCTCTAGGTTATCTCGGACGGAGAAAATGGCTCAGTGGAGCCAGAAAACGATATCATTAATTGGGTTTGTTGTTCTTGGAAGTTAGATAATCAAACGAGTGAAGGGCTCAGGTTTTGCTTGCATTGTGAGGCCTCGCCATCGATTTTCTGTTGTCTGATTTTTTTCCCCCTTTTTTTTTTGTTGTGAATTTGCTTCAGGAGCAGATTTTTGTTTTCATTTCCTGGCTGCTGAAAGGTGGCGTCTGCTAGCTATCCTGTAATTAATCTGACTAATCAATGGCTGACGCCTTGGGCATGTGCAAAGACTCTTCCTGAATCACCTGTTGTCTTTGTAGAGATGGTCATTCTCTTTGTGTGATTGTGAGAGCAGCCGTGAGTAATTGCATTCATGACAAAACAACAGTTTGTTTGATTTTGTGGGTATGGTACAAGGTGTGTGTGTGTGTGTGTGTGTGTGTGTGTTCAGGTGTATTGAGATAAAAGGAGAAGCGAGTGTGTCCCAATTCAAATATGTGAAACTCATTTTCCAAAAATCACACACTTTGACAGCAATTCCTGTTGAGCACTGAAGATGAAGGTATTTCTGAGCTCTGTGATGAAAGTTGCCATATATCAAAGCGGTTACTATGGCGACACTCCATTACTTTTGCTTTGCATAAATGAATCGGGATAAATTAGAAATCCAATTTGTATTGTTTGCCATGCTCAGAATAGATTACAAATGTATCAGCCAGCTGATGCTAATTCGGTTGGCAGCCTGTGTTGTTCTGATGAGAAAGCGGAGGAGTGAGGGGGCGGGGTTGGTAGTATGTGCTCTGTTGTTTGTCATCATCGTTATTTACCTCGCAGCCACTCCACAGGCTGCAGGCATATGGCTTATGATAATTAGAGTCCGTATCGGGTCTTCGTCTCACCCTGAGTCATTCTCACATCGTCCCTTTATTCACTTCACTTTCAGCATGCACTTCCAAATCAGATACCGGTTAGATCATTCAAATTAGCATATAGCCCAAAGGTGAAAAATGACTTTCTTTTCTTTGCCTGTTCTTATTGTTCTTCCAACTCCACAGAGAGGCAGCGTAGAGACGAGGTGTTGTGGATGGAATGTTTGTAATGTTAATTTCGTATCCCAGCGGAATCTGATACAGCAGTTTGATTTTTCCCCTCTACATCAAGGACTCACAGAAAGTGAACTGATGTAGAGAGAAACTCACCATAAAGTGCATTGCATGAGCAAAACATGTTTACCTTCTACCCAGCACCAACACTCACATGACAGAATTATACATGGAGAGACTTGTTTACAGTTACCAACAAGTCCATCAACCCATATGATCACTTAGGTTGTTTATTCCTGGACTCTGTAGGAAGAGCAAAGGATGGAGGACATGGTAGCAGAGGGACTCAGACCTTTTTTAGACTGCAAGTGTAATATGGTCATACACTAAAGCTAACTATTGTTTGAAAAAGGCCACCAGATGCCAAATGTAGACGTGTGTCTCTGACAAATTTCGTGATTTACTGAGCCTTGTAACGCCCGCGAATGTAATAAACCACAAATGTAAAAAAAAATCTGCACCTTTTAATGTAATAATCCCACAAACGTAATACATTTTCCATAAACGTAATAGCCGCTGCCTACTACAAACGTAACACGAGATTTCCCACAAATGTAATAACTATTACATTTGCAGGGACTTATTACGTTTGTGGGGAAGTGAAAATCTTCAACTTTCAATATTGTAATAAGTTCCCACAAATGTAATAGCGCATATGAATATGGTTGTTGTGTTTGTTGTTGATTATGCACCCACAGTCAGTATTAGTAGTGTGTGTGTATAGGCAAACAAACAACAACAACAACAATTATTCTTTGCGTAATTACATTTGTGGGAACTTATGACAGTATTGAAAGTTGAAAATTTTCACTTGCGTGCAGCGGCTATTGCGTTTGTGGAAAATGTATTACGTTTGTGGGATTATTACATTTAAAGCTGCAGATTTTTATTATGTTTATGGTTTATTACGTTTGTGGGCATTATTACATCCATGGGCGTTACAAGCCTTCCTTGTAATGTCTCCCCTATAATAAATTAGACTTCAGGGATGAGGGGTTCAATGACTGTATAATCACAATTCTGTTTTTTAGACATTCATAAGTTTGCTCCTAATTTGGCGGTTCAGGATGATATTAGTTGGATTTCTGGATCAATAAGGCCAAAATCTGAACAAATAAAACTGAGGAATCCTTCGCAAAATATATGTAAATAATATAGTATATTCTAAGTCATAATCTCACCAGAGAATCAAATTTGTTGCTGAAAATAGTCCCCAACAAATGCTTTTGCTTTTTAGGTTTTGTTCCTGTTTAAGTAATGTTTGATAAACTTGGGGGCAGTACTGTCATTTTCAGGCAATATTTCAGTTTAAAAAAAATTAAACCACATTGATGATTTTAAGATTTCACATCTGCAGTTGGAACCTTGAGCGTCAGATACAATAGAGCTGTCTGAAGTATTGACAAATGGATGAACTCAGTTGGTTTTGGCTCCTTTCTTAAGATTTCTGTACAAAAACTTTTAATAAATGATCAGCCTGTGGATGTTTTTAAGAACTATAGACTGTTATATAGAGAGAAAGTTGCTATATATAAGACCTATTTCTAGACAAATATGATGTATGAAACTATTGTTTATATTTCTTACTTATTCTACTCCATCTACTCCTCCTCCTTCCCTTTGTATAGGCCAGAATAGCTTCCTTGTATTGTCATTATTTAGCCTGTGCTGGCAGGGGCTCCCATACCCAAAGTGCCACTAAGCACCTGCATTAATATTTCATAAACCATCTTTCTCACTGCAGGTAGACATCTGCACTGTAGAGCATTGAAATCACTTGGGTAAATTACTTTTGTATGCCTTTTTTCAAAATATAGAAACCAGCTTCTTAGTTGCACAGCCAGCCATGAGCGATCGCCAGCACTTGTTTAGGTTTAAAAAAAAAAAAAAAAACCCAGACCATCCGCTCTCCATGAAAACTGATTCTAAAATATAAATGGGTTCAAATCTGGCTGCAGAGAAAATTCTACAGTCACATTAGCCGTGTTTCCTTTAGGGGGAAAAGTGGCCAATGGGAAAGTCTCAGGCCACGCCCTCTGAAATATCCACTCACTCTGCATGTCTCCATTACAAGTTTGCCTCCAGAGGGATTTAGAGACTCTGGAGGTGACGTATGGTTTTCGCCGTCGCGATGGATTAAACACAGGAGACTCAACTGTGGCCGCCGTCGCTAACTGTGCACAACGTCAGCAGCTGATCATAAACAAAGCAGCATGGCTAATTATGCACAGAGTCTCCACTGATCATAAACATAGTGATCGTGAATTAACCGGCATCACTCACTGTACACAGATTGTCTGGTGTTGTAAACAAACAGAGATCACTAAGTGAACACCTCCTGTACCAGCAGCCGAAAAGTTGCTTATTATAGTAACGGAGTCGCTAAGTTGGCAACACTGCTTCGCTGGCTTTTACAGATGTTGTTGTGGCGTTGAGTACTATGTCACATCCTGCTTAGCGTTCCATCCAATAAGCAACCAGCCTTTTTTCTGGAGAGAAAAATGGCCCTGCTCTTCCACAGGGACTAAAAAAGTCCCGAAAAAAGTCTGTATTCAAATTAACGACGTTTCGGTGATCGATGCCCGCCACATTCCAGGAAACAGCCCTATTGTCCCAAGCCCAAAGCTCCTTCAGTCGTCAAACACCAGGTCCTATCTCAGCCCCAGCTGCCTGACAGGGCAGGAAAACCACCAAAGAGACGTTTAGGACCTGCTATCACAGCAGCTTGTGTCCTGTGGTCTGCTGTGGACGATCCTGGACAGACGCCAGATAGAGACAGGAAGCAGCACTTTCCTCGGTTTAGATCATAAGCCATCGACCTCTGAGGTTTCCTTCCTTTATTTGTTGCTCTCTCGCTGTATCTCCCAGTCGTTTTCTCTGATTCCCTGTTTACTTCTCCTTTTTCTTTCTCTCTCTTTGTGTCTCTGTGACCTGGTGAGTCTTTCTACCGCAGACGTTTGAGGTTTTTGTAACCGATGCAACCAAGGCAGACAATACCATGTTCTCTCGCTCTTTTCATGGATGTCTAGAGCAATGTTATTTTTAGATAAGGCACGACTTGCCACATGAATTGGCAAACAAGTTTAGCCCAGATCCAATTAGGACATGGAATTGCACGCTAATTGGAAATTACGAAATCTAGTACAAGTGCTGGCCACAAAAGCCTGTCTGAGCATGTGTCACTCTGCTCAAGTGGGATTTCATAAGCATGGTATCTGGGTTTTTCATTTTTGATTCTATATAAGGCAAGGCACTTTCATAATGGAATGGAATTTAAACCACATATGAAAACAATTCAGAGTGAGTCACACATACAGAAAGTTATGAAACTCGTATAATGATATTTCCAGAATAAAACCATTTTCTGTCTGCTGTAGTTTCCTTTAGTTGGGCAGTGTAGACCAGGATCTCATTACAACTTGACAAACATCACATTTTAATTTAGTCTGAGCTAAGCTGAGTCAGCTTCACTAATGCATATGTACTAAAGGGACAACCTTAAAACAATTGTTGGAAGAGAAGTTACTAAGAAAATATCCTGTATTCAAATATATAACTGCATCAAAACCAGGCGAGCTCAGATGTGGCCTCACAAATGCATGCAACGGGCTTTAAACTCTCATGTCTCATTGAATACCAGTCTTCCTAACAGGTGATTTTATTGTCAGTGGGGATTATTTCCTAACACGCAATTCCTGACCTCTTTTTTGGTACACCTATACATTGTTAGTTTTCCAAAATTGTGAACCTGCTTTCAGTTAATTTTTTAGCCATCAAATTGTGTCTGTTCTACATCAATTCATAATGCAACTGTCATGGTTATTCCTCATTCAATGGCAAATTCCTTTTGAGATTGCATACTGCTACCACCTAATTGATGAGGGGGTCTCATTTGTAAATCAGTACTGTCATAAACCTGGCTCTGGGTCATGACACAAACTGCGAAGAGACACAAAATGCCAATAAGTTAGGTGGTTTATTGCAAGTATATATCAAAATCAAAATCAAAATTACTTTATTTATCCCTGAGGGTAAATTCAGTTAGTCTGGTAGAACCTCTGTTAGAATGAGACAGCCTGATGGCTGTAGGAGAGAAGGATCTTTTGCATCTCTCTGCCCGCAACGGAGAGAGAGGAGCCAAGTAGACTAAATACAAGTATTAGGTGTGAAAATCGGTAACATCAGTAGTGTGCATGTAGATGTGTGTAAATGTGTATGTGGTGTTGTGATGCACAAATAAACAGCAAACAAAACTGCAACAAAATAGCAACATGATTTCTGGTGTTGGCAGGGCAGAGAGAGAGAGAGAGAGAGAGAGAGAGAGAGAGAGAGAGAGAGAGAGCTCCAGGAACCTGGGCCTTTTATTTCCTGTGGAGCACCCAGGTGCTCCAGATCAGGCTGCATCAGCTGGTACCTTAGAGCAGTAGTTCTCAACCTTTTTGAGTCGCGACCCCCAATTTAACATGCATGTTGTCTGTGACCACTGCTCACTGAACAGAATCTCACAGTTCAGATCATACAAACTCAGTTGATACCACGTATTTTGGACAAATAATGAAGCAGAGAACAACTAAAACATCTCTCTATCTGTGCATTTATATATATTTTTATATTTTATTGTTACTTTTATTCTAAGTCCTTTGCTATAAGTGTGTAACAGTCAGCTTCAAGCCAGAGACTCCTTGGAAAGTAATAACTTGCTACTTTGGGATTTGTCAGAAAAGACACAATAATTGTGTTTTGCTGTAACGGCTGATTAGCGTGACGTAACTTCCTGTACCGTAATTTGAGAGCAGAAGAAGAAAAAAACTTCCTGTCATTGATACGAAGGTCCGAACTATAAAAAAAGTTGTTTTCACACTGCAAAAGGTTCGGACCTTGGTTTGTTTTGTCCGGATCATCAAACCACCTCTTTTGGTCGGACCAAACTTTGGTCCTTTGGCACCTTTCACACATACAGAAAGTTATGAAACTCGTATAATGATATTTCCAGAATAAAACCATTTTCTGTCTGCTGTAGTTTCATTTAGTAGGGCAGTGTAGACCAGGATCTCATTACAACTTGACAAACATCACGTTTTAATTTAGTCTGAACAGCTTCACTAATGCTAAATGTACTAAAGGGACAACCTTAAAACAGTTGTTAGAAGAGAAGTTACTAAGAGAACCTTTCACACCTGGAATTTAGGTTCGGATCAAACTGAAAAGTCCTAAAGTCCGAACCAAACGAGATAGGTGTGAAAGCGCCCTAAGTGACTGTAAAAATGTCAGTGGGTTGTGATCTGTACAACAAGGATAGGTAGGATCCATCCTAAGAAAAAAAAACATAAAACCATGTGTAAGCAAACCTGCAGGCAATGTGCCTGTTATAAATCACTGTCAACCTGAAAATATGGATCGGCACCTTATTCCGTCTGCAGCACGCCCACATTGAACCATAAGTGGTCAAAGCACCTAGGTAAAGGCAAATCACACTACTGTCTCTAAATATATGAAAGCCAGCATTAGCTGATGGAAAGTGGAAAGAGGGGTTTCCCAGTCATAGATGTCTCAGTTTAGAGTGTGAAGAAGTTGCATGGAGGCACAACTTTTGTGTGAGGTGGTTGTGAGGAAAGTGCTTGCGTTTCACAGACAATTTTAAAGTCTGTATAATTTATACAAGCACTGCAGCCTGCTTGCTCCCTTAACCACATCACTGTGTTTTCTTCCCTCTCCCTAATGGCATTTTTCTGAGGAGGAACAAAAAATGTCCAGCGTTAATCTCCGTGCCATATGGGTGGACTGATAGATGCTGCGATGCTAAGTGGCCCGCTCAAACCGTGCTGGCACAAAATAATTATAATTTATGAGGCCAAACCTTCCGATTCATCACAGACCGTGCCTTTTCAGGCAGCCACGACACATCATTATGGGGTATCGCCTTTCCCTCCCATTGGCTTCCTAATGCAATAGAGGAGTGGTTTTAGCCAAACCTACATCTACACATGCTATTGTCTTTGGCAATGCTTTGTTGTAATGGCTTTGACCTGCAGCGCAGCCGTCAGGATGTAGACTGAGGGACGACTAATGAAGCTTTATGTGACATGGTGAAGACGTCAGTCAGACGCCATTAGGACATCCTTATGGCACCGTTACTGTGGCTCAGCAGAGAGAGCTTCCTGTGCTGTTAAGACTTGAGTGTATATGAGCAAACATCATATTTTACAGTGCTCTTGTGGAATATTGGCTACTCATGTCATTACATCATGGGATGGTACAGAAATTGTTGAGTATTATGGACAATAATACGCATCCCTTGCACAATCTAGTGTGTAAACAAAAAAGGGTTTTTAGTTGGAGGCTACGGCAGCTAAGCTGCAAAAAGGACAGATTTAAGAATACTTTTTTACCTACTGCAATTGCACTTTATAATGGCTCCCCTGTCAGTAAGGAAAGAAGAATATTTATTTGAACTTTAGCTTAAGCTGCTTATACTGTATGTATCAAACTGTATTTTTGCACATGTATATTTGCATACCTGTTTGTTTGTTTATTTATTTACACACCTGTATATTTGCACACTTGCTGTAACTGTTATCTATGAGTAACAGCTACTAATGCACATGGACTGCTGCTGGAACACCTACATTTCTCTGCTGGGATGAATAAAGTGTATCTTATCTTATCTTATCTTATTACACTGCACTGCAAAAACATGAAGGTTACCAAGTATTTTCTTCTTAAATCTAGCAATTGTATCTTAATTATCTTGTTTTGAGTATAATTTACCTACTGACCATAGCTTCATGTGCTTATTTTAAGAACATGTGTCTTTTTTTTTGTCTTGTATAGTTAGTAAAACCTAAAAAAAAAGTCATTTTGTAACAGAAATGAGTGGATAACCTCTTCAACCTCTTTCAGTTTTGTGTAAAGATTTTTTTTTAGGATTGACATTGTGAGCTTTTTCATGGTTTTCAATCTGTTCAACTGTTGAATATGGTGAGTTTTTACCTAAAATATTGGCTCCAATTGAGAGTTTTAGTTGCATGTAGTTTAAATGCTATTTCAAAAGCATTTTCAGATACTGAAATGAGAAAAAAAGAGTATTGCTGGCTTATTTTAATGTTACTACAGTTGGGCTTTTCAAGCCACAATTGCTTGAAATAAGTATTTTTGGACTTATTTTTAAGACATCACTCTTTCCAGTGCCAAGATATTTTCACTTACTTAAAGAATTCTTACAAAGAAAACAATGCTTACTGCACTGGCAGATAATTTTACTTGTTTCGAGCATGCATTTGCTTAATTCTAGTTATTTATTTCTCATTTTTCTCAGTTGGTTTTCACAGTGTGTTTTTCCAGGTGAATATGTTTTTGACTTTTAAGCCACAGAATCCTTTAATACAGAATTAGTTTCCATTTTTCACACTTCTTCATTTAAAAAAAGAATTTCAGCCAATTTGCAGCTAAATCAGTTCCAATTTAAAAGCTAACCATTAGTTCAAAAGCCATAAAATTGGATGTTTCATCATGCACTCTTATTTATCACATCAACAAAGTGTAGCAATTGTCTTGTGCCTGACAACAATAAGAAAGTGATTTGAACATATTAACAAAGAAGAATTTCATTTGAAACATTGCTTTTATTTCCAATTATTCATCATTTTTACACCACTAAAGGTGTGTTTAGTAAACTTTGATCATTTTAAACCTTCATCTTTGTCCAACAGGACAATTAGGGTAAAATTAAAGTGACTGTCTTCATTACAAAAATGAATCCAACAGCTGACTTGTGCTCAATACAGGCAAAATGCTGTTAAACACTTGAATAAGAACATCGATTTGTGATTAGTTTTTTTTGGCCTCGAAATGACAGTTTTGCTCCAAAGGCAGCACGGGCCAAAAGTTTTGAAGGCCAGAAATCTCTGCAGCTGGAAAAGTATTTATTAAGTCGTTGGTATTGATCAACAACCCTGTCAGACGCTGCCAATATACTCTGTTACACTCATTTTTTCTTTAAAAGGCAGTAAAGACTGTATCACTGCCACTTTAATAATCACACAACCAATTAGGAATAGAAAATGATCAAATAAGTTTTAACCCTAATTAGATAAGTCTCCATTGTAAAGTAGTTTCAACAGGAGTGTTTGGTGTTACAAGCCAGCCAGGAACTCCAAGTCAATTGAATACAGTGTTTCCCCTACCATTATATAAAGGGGGCGCCCCACCCCCCCAATGGCACCCTCCGCCCCCCTTGACGATCAAGTTAATTTTATTTTCTATAGAGCGCCAAATCATAACAGAAGTCATTTAACTCTCTGGAGTCCACCGGAGCACGACTTATTCATGACGTCACGACGTAGAAACGAAGCAGTTGCTGTCAGCTGAACTCTAAAGTTTTGGCTTGTTTGTGTGTTTATTGTAATTTTTTGTTTGTTTTTGTGTTTTTATGTGTTTTTTTGTATTGTTTGTGTGGATTTTGTGTTTTTTATGCATGTTTTTGTATTTTTGTGTGTGTGTTGTGTTTATTTTTTGTTCGTTTTTGTGTTTTTTTTTTTTTTTTTTGTTCTTTTATGTGTTTTTTTGTGCGTTTTTTGTATTTTTTTTCTTCTTTTGTGTGTTTTTATGTATGTTTTTGTGTGTTGTTTTTGTCCAAAATGTTGATCCAGTAAGTCAAAATGGAAAAAAAAAATAGTAACCAGGTCATATAGGTGAGGTTGTGCTGAAAAAACAATTCCAACATGGCATGGTAAACATTTTTTTAGTGGTGTATACAGATTGAAGACTGTATAAAATTCAGACAGAATGAAAAAGAGTCAAAAACTGACAAAATAGCCCCAGACTCCAAAGGGTTAAGGTTATCTTTCCTATAGAACAGCTCTATATTTGTCCTTTTATTAAACAAACTAAATAGCCTTATGTTATTTATTTTATTTACACAGCGGCGTGTCATTTCTGTTATGTTCGACGTGTACAATTTTCGTCTGTTGTCTGTATTGCGCGGCGGAGTTCTGCCCCGATGCGCACACACTTGGAGTTTCCCATTAGTGACCTAGACTGTGGCGGCCCGCTATAGTCTAATTTCCCACGCTAAAGTCACATTTCATGCAACTTGAAGTATATTTACACTTTTCATGATATAAAGTTCTACTGTGCTGTGCTGTCTCTGCTTCTGGTCACTCATTCCCCTGACCCCCCCACCTCTCCGTCCTCCTCCGAGACATGTGCACACACTAACACACTTACGCACACACACACACACACTGAATATACCGAGCTGGTTTACTGAGGTCCAAATACACTGCTGCATACGCCATTTGGTAGCCACGAGCTAACATTAGCTTACAATTAATGTTGCTTTAATCACAGAAAGCTTAAATGTGAATAACGATCTGAATTATTTCCTGTGGCAAAACACATGTGGCTTTCAGAATAAGAGCACAGTGTGTTAACAGAATCCACCTCAGAATTTAGAAGAAGACTGTCAAAATAAGATGCCTTAAATAAAATATACAAGAACTACTGTATATTCTCCTTTACAATAATTCATTAGAATCTGCTATGATTAAGAGCAGTGTATAGGATGGAATAGTTTTTGGGCTTTTTATTGAAATAACTAATTCTCCAGGGGGCATAAAGATTCTATGTCACAGTATCTCCCGACTGTGAAAAATGTTGTGTGAGGTGTTTGCTGTTTGTGTTTGGACCTGGTAAATCGATGGACCTGCACTTATATAGCGCTTTTCTAGCCATTTTTTACGACCACTCAAAGTGCTTTACACTACAGACTGAGCTCATTCACCCGTTTACACACACATTCATACTGGTGGCAGAGGCTTCCCTAAACTGCGCCACCGGTCACCATTGGGAATTCATTCACACACCGATGAACGCAGCATCGAGAGCAATTTGGGGTTCAGTATCTTGCTCAAGGATACTTCGGTTAGGGGGCAACCCGCTCTACCAACTGGACCATAGCTCTCAAAGTACACTAGATTGATGCATTTAAGTTAAAATGTACTTTTCTTTTCCCAGGGGGACATGCACGTCGGGAAATATGTCCCCCCAAGACTGTAAACCTAAGGGAAACACTACAATCTCGCAGGACAAGCAGAGGGCACGTCTCTGTATTCAGAAGTCACTGTAGCATGCTGGTGACTGTCACATATGCAGGGTGCAGGTGCTCTGAAGTGTTGGAGGACAGACTCTGCACTTGTTTGCCACTCCAACCAGCTTCCAAGCAGGTGCCCAGACAGAAATAGCATCAGTTGGCAGGATATGTATGTCATGTACCAACCTGGTAACCTCCTAACCCAGGAGGGTGATGCCAGGGGAGCTCTAAAGCCTTCCCTGACTCCACCTCTGTGTGCCCTCCATCTTCTGTCATCCGTCCAAATAATCTAAGAGGCTTCAGTCCCTTCATGGGGAAGAAGGAAGGGTTCACATGGAAGTTTTGCAACTTTTTTTTGGAACTTTCTCCCTTTTCTTTGTTGAACTTGTTGAATTGCTGCAGGCCGAATACATAACGTTGCATTTCATTACAAACAGTAATCCAGTGTGTTCAAGGCGCAATTGGATTTTTTTTGCATAGTGCAATTACATGTCAAATACAAATATTGCATATATTTGCAATAGATGAATTAAGACTTTGTGCACATCCATCAGCATCAGGTTAACCCTTTGATGCACAACAAATAAACACCTTCTAATGCACAGCATGGGTCATTATATCCATGTTTCCTTTCATAATTTATGAAGAAAAAATAGTTTTTGTATAATTTTATCAAGTTTACACACATGGGTGAAAAATGACCTTTTGCATAAGAAGCATAGTGATACATAAAGTGATACACTAAATTAACAATTTGAGTATATGTGTAACTATGTTTGTCTTATTTTTAGGGTTTAACTTTAAAAGAGTTGTTAGAACCACTAGATTACATTGGAAAATCACATATTTTAACATTTGAGACTTATTAGAGCCACCAAATAATAATTTCCATTGGAAAAACACCAATTTAACAAAATAGGATGGATAATATTTGTTTCTTCTTTGTCAGGTTTTAAATTGGTGATTGGTGAATAAATTCTAACATATAAACACATTCTAATGCACAACATGGGTCAAAAATGACCTTGTGCATTAGGAGCATAGTGATTAAAAAAGGGGGGTTTTATTCAAAAAGTAAGAAATTAAAGCAAAAAATTAGGATGTATGATGATCAGAAACAAGTTATTTGAGGAAAACCTGCTATACTGAATGATGAAATTAATTTATTGCAAAAAAATAGAAGATAAAAACTTAGTCGGGTCACTTTAGACCCATGTTTTGCATCAAAGGGGTAAATTGACATAGCTGTGCGCAATAGATAATATCATTCAGACGTGACAGCATTTGGGTTCCAACATTTCTGAGACTTCCACAATAGTTGGATAACAGAAAGTATTGGTGCCATTGTGTACACTGCTGCGTCTTGCGTGAGTAACACGAATTAACACATCCTGCATTCAAACTTGTGCAAGCAATGAGAGGTGAAAACTCGCCTCATGGCTGGTGGGAACAAACCAATACACTGTGTTTGAACCTCAGCAGGCGTCAGACAGTGCAGACATGGTATTGCATTTCATGTCAAATTGTGTTAATCTTGTCTAAATTTTTGAAACCTGTTGTCCTTTGTAGGGTGTTGGATTCCCATTAGTTACAGCATTAGCATGTCTGTATCTGTCCAGCTGACACTGGGTTGAAACCTTATTATCTCAACTCCCATGTGTAATATATGGAAAACTTACAGCTAAGGCAGAAAAAAATGCCGAGCTGGGACCTCAGCATGAAAAAAGCCCTGGATCTCAACCACTCGTGTGTGTCCAATTCTTGCTCCCCCTCTGCTTGATTATGTGCAAAGCTCACTTTCATATTGAAATCAGACTTGGGGTCGGGGGGCCTGTCACAAACTGTGTTTGTAAAAAGGGCAATTGCATCAATTTGATTGAAGAGCTGTTGAGAACTCTGAAGGCTTCAGCATTCAGCGTGCAGGCCGGTTTTACGCATCAGTACTTCTTGTATTGCTTCCCTCCACTGTGTTTTTAGCACTGATTACATGTTCTCCCCCCAAACGTCAGAAAAGCGAAGACATCCGCGCCCGCCCTCCATTTTGGCTCTGAATTGATGTGCTCGCACTAATCTTCTTGAAGGACAGAAGGGTCAGCGGAGATGAACCGTGAATCTCCTCCGCCCCGTCCCACAGCGCCGCATGAAATGGGGCCTCTCCTTTTGGCATGGCGGCTATATTTCCATGTTAGGGAGCACCTGTCTCCATGGTGCGTTTATGAGACGCTGCACAGCTGTTTGAGAGGTTCTAACACACACACGTTTTGTATATGATTCATGCCTCTCCCCTCACATCCCTTCCTCTGCTTTAACCCATTTAGGCCTTAAAATGCTTGAAAAAAATGCCTGGAAAACCTCTGGGCGATTTTGAAAGAACCCCCTAAAACCTGAAGTTTTTCTGGAAATTCAACAGAAGATTTTTCAGCCTCTGTAGCAGAGAAAAATGAAATTGAAAACAGTATTTGAGAGCTTATACCCGTGGCTTTCATGAGAAGTTTATTTGTCCAAACCTTCAAAAAAGTTTTTTAAAAAAATCAACAAACTCAGCAAATGTTACATTTGACTGAATAAAAATCCTATGCATAATACTAATACATGCCCATTAGCAAGATGCAAACATGATATGACCATTGTAAGAAATAAACATAGTTCTCATTAGCCTACTGTAATAATAAAATAATAATAATAATCATTATAATAATAATAATAATAAATAATAACACATTTTATCCATATTGCACTTTTCAGGGTACTCAACGAGGCATAAAGTAATATAAGACATAAACAGTCATGATTTCTTATATCATCATCACAATCAATTAGTATTATTATTGTCATTATCTCCAGATGGCCACAAATCTGTCTGTTCTACGGTGAAAATATGTTGTCTAAAAACATATTTGTCATCCATAAATCCCAGTCGATTGGTTCCGAGGGTTCAAAGTCCGGATCAGCAATAAAATCTCTGGTGCTGTTTTCATCAAGATCGCTTCCGTCACTTACTTCTGAGCTCCTCCGCTACAGTCGTCTTCCGCCATGATTTTAAAAGTTCTGGAAAAGTCCCATGTTGCATTGCGACACTCCAGCATGTATTTTGATGTATTTTATTGGCCAAGAGACTGAAAATAGGTGGAAAAAACTACAAATACTATAAAACGACATATCCGCTTTCCCGGCCTTAATGGTAGAATAATGCAACAGCTCTCCTGGTTTTAATGGTAGAAATGCGATAATGCTTTCCCGCCTTAAATGGGTTAACAGCCATCCCCTTTACTTCCCATCACCAGCATCGCTACTATAGGCTATTAAATGGAATCAAACACTTACTAACCTTCTCTTTCACCAATAAACCTAGATATAGACCTCATTCTCTGAGATCTCTTTTTCTCCCTGTTCTGCCACATGGCTGTGAGTGACATTCTCAACCTGCAGTAAGTGAGTGAGCGGATTCATGTTCTCATGTAGGACAAGACTGGGTGAGAGGTGGAGGTTTGGTTAACATAGTCTGACAGTCCCAGAACCTGCGGAGGTAGAGGATAATTGTCTCCTCAGGTTGGTGACATTATGGTCTTTTCAACATGAACACTTTCATACTCTTATCGGAGGAAGGAGAGAGGGAATATTAAATATTAAAGGTATTAAAGTAGAGAGTTTTGATACAGCAAAAAACCCATTTTGACAGCTAAGAGAGGACTGCTGGTAAGAAAGAACATCTAATCTTGAAATAAAAGGAGAAAAAAATCTTGAAAAAAGGCCGAAGAGAGCAACTGTTGGAAGAACCACAGCTTTGCAATTTATTTCTGGCTGTTATGCTACCTATTATCCACTCCATATATTCCACTTTTCCATCAAATTGACTCTGGTTATTCCATTGAGTATTCTTGGAATCTTGGTGCCTTTTAGCGAACCAACCCCCGAAACCCCCTCAGTGGAGGCTGCTGCTCAACGCACAATGGAAGTAAAGAGTAGAAGCAAGATGGCAGAAACCTGCTATTTTTTAATTACAGCTGGGAAGCAGGTTTTTGGGTTCTAAACTAATTTATTTTTGGTCGAAAGTAGGTGTGTAATGAGTCAGTTAAGACGTTCATATCTGAGCTACGGTTGGGTCTATACCTTTTTGGTAAAATCAAACTTCAAATCAAAAATCTAATTTCACTATAAAGCTCTGGGGTGTTAAGTATATAGTTGCAGATGACAGATGTCTGCAGCAGCTGATAATGTGATGTAAACAATAACAAAGATGGCACATGTTTACCACGTTGGCAAATACTATGGACGGACTAGCTGCTAACAGTTTTATATCTAGGTTACAGACACTTTCTTTAATAGTAATGTGCACTTGGACCCTCCCCTCCTTTTTTCTGATCGCTCCCCCTGAGGTCTTTCTCCGCCCACAGTGTCTAAAAACCAGCAAATGGTTGTATTTGCATCCAGAATATGTCCGTGCAGCATGTCCCCGTAAAACACATCATGCTGCATTCACCAGACCATGACACAGCTGGAAGTGCGGGACAAGATCCAAGATGTTGTTACACTTCTGGTCTGTATTTAGAATTGTGAGTCTAAATGCTCTGAATGGTTCAAAATGAGGTGCACAAATCGTAACAGAATTAGTTCCATGTTGGTGGAGAATAATCCGTGTATCATTTGTTCTTTCCATTTTCAATTGGCAATCACAAATCAAATAATGAAAAATTGACTGGTTATTTTGTTATTTGTTTTTTATTATAACAAAAAAATGGGGGCGGCTGGTTTGACGACAGAGAAGCGAATGACCGCAGTCAAACTTCCGGGTCACGTAAACCCGACCAATTAAATATTAAAATCGAATTAATTCCTGGTGCCCGTTTTTCCATTTCGTATTTTTGATCCGAGACTAATATTGAAATATGAAAAAACAAGCATTTTGTTCGTTGTTTGTGTTGTTTTGTAAATGGCGAAGTGTCTTTTTTTTAATAGAAGAAATAGCCATTAAAGCATAATTGCCCAAAGCTCTTAAGCATTCAGGCTGGTGCATATTCAGTTATTATTTATCAAAATTCCACAACAGCTTCTGAATGTAGACAAAAAGCCAACATGGAATTTGTCATGGTCATGTATCTATCCAACCTTGGATTTTTGTTGTTGATAAAAAAGAGCCATTTCCACTGTCTTACTATTTATTTTGGACTGGATTGCATTATTTATAATGGAAACACATGACCTAACAAAATGACCAAAAGGCACTTTGTAATGTACCTTTGAGAAATGTATGCCTGGCCCAATTACAGACGCTGTCCAAGCCTGAGCTCGACTATTGTGATCAACAATTTCTTGCCTCCACCCCCTCTCCTCTCTGTGTGTCCTCTCTCAGCTGTTTGAAGCTAATAGAAATTAGTTATCTCGGCAATATGGGGCCCACCCTGCTTCATACAGGCCCCAGCAAAATTAAGACTGATTGCATTTATGGAGAGACCACTCTCAACCCAGAAGTAACACTGGTTATGATTAAACTCCTCTATTTAATGGTTATTTTCATTTTAGCCTGTGCTCCTTTTCTCCATCCCTTCCCCTCTACCCCTCCTCTCTTGTGGGTACCTTCTCATGGTTATGTTAATGGGACTCTGTTGTTATGTCTGTATGGCTTGCTCCATCTCATCTCGGACATAGGCCTCATCAGAGATTTGATGAGAAGATACTAATAGGACAGATGTTTGAAAGGAAAATCAATAGAGCTTAGCTATTAAGAGGTAGAGGGATAAAAGGACTCTCAATGCCTGAAATAGCATGAGTGCAAATAAGCAAGCAACTCTTGTGTATGATTGGCTGCACAAATTAACTTTTTTTTTCCTTAAAAAAAGGTTTTTACATTTGTAAACTCTACATCTATGATTCAAACAGCTGATGCTTTGCAAACGAAGAGCATTACTTGTTCAACTTCTATCTAAGAAACTGTATAACTCTAAAAATGTCTGCCTTTATTCATTACAGAAGCAAGTGGTTTCAGTTCAAAGACTGTTACGTGGCTCAAGAATCATCAAGTAGATCATACCCAATGTGTTTACGCAGAAGGCTATAAATCTGAATACTTGAGATAACCAAAGGTGTACCACGAGGATCAATTTAGGGGCCTATTCTGTTTTAAATTTTTATCAATGACCTAGGTAAAGATATTAATGCAAAATTGAAACAAAATGATACAGTAGTTTACACCTACGCTTCAACCATCACAGGAGCAGTACAAGAACTCCAGACTGCTTTTAACACATTGCAAAATACATTGCAATGTACTACCAGCTACATTGCAGTCAACTGTGGCTTTTTATGTTTAGATGGCAAATCCATTGAGAGAGTGTCCTCATACAAATACCTGGGGATGTGGATAGATGACAAGCTCTCCTTTAATGTCCACATCACTGATTTATTCAAGAAGCTTAAACAAAAGCTTGGGTTTTATTTGCGAAACAAATCCTGCTTTACTTACAGTGCTAAGAAGAAACTTGTTGAAGATGTTTTTCTTAATAAGGCTCATTATGTTTAAATATTGTGTTATATTGCACTTGTTTTATTGTATACATTTTTTGGCACTTTTGAGTTTTGGCTGCTATTTTGGCCAGGTCTCTCTTGAAAAAGAGATTCTGAATCTCAATCGGACTTCCTGGTTAAATAAAAAAAATATTTTAAAAAAGTACCAGTACAAGTCTGATAGTTCAGTACAATCTAATTTTCTGATTTTTCATCAGACAGCATTAGAATAAACAATGGCTGAGAAAGAAACATCATAACATCATTCACCGTACAACTGTACCCAATAGACAGCTGCTATAACCTCCCTGAACAAACTGAAGAGAGAAGTTTTAGAAAAGCTCATTTGCTCAATTACAGCTCATGGAATTGAATGGGCCCAGGGTGCCATCGAGGAAGACATGATGTGTCTGAGGAGCATAAATGGACTGGCTGAGTGAGCTGAGATGTCAAATAGTTATCCTAATTTGAACCTTTATTAATGTTTCAAGGATAGAAGCTACCTTTGGTTTAAGATTCCTCTGCCAAAGCCTGAGATGACTAGTATGCAAAGACAAACTTAACTAATGATGTCTTGGGGTCAGAACAAGTTTTTCTCTTGCTAAAAATTCACCTAACTTCTGATTGTTATTTACCCCCCTTCTGACCTTACACTGTAAAAAATGTCTGTAGATTTTACAGTGAAAAACTGCTAAACCATGACCAGATAGATGAAACAGATTTCATATTAACCAAAAAGGATTACGTATGAAAACAGTTGACAAAGACGAAAATGAAGGACATTTTCACTATAAGTTTAGTTAGTTTTGTAACAGTTTCAGTAAGTTATGTTTTTTTTTTTACAAACTCTCGTTTTTATTTTTATTTCAGTTTTTCAATTCTAGTTTTCATTATTTCGTTAGTTTTCGTTAACTTTAATAACCTTGTTACTTACTTAATGTTTCGACATATTGTCGGCATGTTGAAAAGTAGCTAAAATGCAGTATAGCAACGTGAACCTGAACATGCTGTTGAACTCACTATAAATGTCACATCGGTCAACAAATGCTGCTGTTTTCTGATATGGACAGTCGCAAGATTCAATTTGGTGTCCAGATAATGTAATCTAAACAGTAACGGTGAGTCAACCTGCTCTGGCTAAACCTCTCACCACACTAAAACACCTGCACAAATCTATCACCAGCTTTCAAATCATTTATTTTACCCTTTATAAGTTGCCTTTGATTCATACATTTCCCCGCTGCAACAGAGCGGACTCCTCCTGCGTCCATATCCGAACAAAAGAATAACTCTTACTCCTTACTTACTCAGCAGGAAGCTGCCTTTTAGAAAATGGATTTAATGAACCTGAACATACTGAATATGGCGGCTAATTCTGTGAATTTTTGTTGCAGTGATTGGAGTTAGCTCTTTGAAGGTCACTTGGGGGCTGGAGAGAACAGTGTCTATGCTGTGTTCAAGTGCACCTTCTGATTAGAAGCCTGAGAGCAAGTGCAATTTTCAAGCCCTCACCGCAAATTTGAACAAAATTTCATTTTACTAAAATCATGCTGTAGATGAATAAGACACTCAAGCCATTTCCTCCCTTTCTTCTGGCATGGGTGTAATTTTGTCATTTGGAAATTCTTGAAATTATGCATCGGACTAAATGAAGTGTAAGGTGGGGAGCAAAGACATATCAAAAGTAAATCAGCTTGTTCAGTTATATTTTTATGAAACCAGGGGCTGGTTGGTATTTGGTCTCAGTGCCGCTCACATTTCTCTTCTTTCAAACAGTCTTATGGTTTCTAAATTCCCCAATGTCGTTTTGTGATTACATTTTTGGTTTTATTAAGGAAGAACTTTTAACATTCTGATTTCAAGGTTGAATGTTGTGGATATACACAGGTTTCTACTTAAGAAAGTCATATTTTATATTGTGTGGCCATATTCATCAGCAGCTTCATGATGAATGCCTCAAAACTATTAAAACACGCAGCTGAAGAACTTATTTCTACTTCCAAAAATAGCTTAAGTGACTTTCAGATCATTTCACTTGACAAGATTTCTTAAATTAAGATTGATGAATCTAAAAATAAGCACTTAAAATAAGAAATTAACTCTTAAAACAAGATAAATTATCAAACACATATAAATAAAAAAAAAATGTAATCTTGAGTTAGAGTTAATTTCTTATTTAAGCATTCAACATGCTTATTTCTAGATTTAACAATCGTTATTTAAGAAATTTTGTCAAGTGAAATTGTCCATGCAGCAACATCATTTCCCTCAGATTTAGTGTTTTTATCTTGTTTTTAGACACACCTTTTTTGCGGTGTACAACTAAAGTGGACTAAATGCACAAATTGGAAACCCATGATTACATATTTTTGTGCCTGCTACAAAAACACATTTTCTTCTTTCTCTTTTTTTCTATCATCGTTTTGTCTTTCCCTTTGTTCACCTCCCTTTCCCACATCTTGGACCTTGGATATCCAGTCACCTTCTAGAACCAGCCCCCCCATCCACAGCCCCCAAACCCTTTGATAATATCAGCTAGTAACATCTCCCTAACATAGTTGGTCATTAACATTTTCCATTCAGAGAGCCTGTCAAAGCCCATTAGACTTGTGTCAGAAGACCTGAGAGCATCGGGGGAAGGTACCTGGTGTCTGGTGTCAGACCCGTCAACTCAAACCAACCCCCCAATCCGCTTCCTGTCTTAATAAATGCAGACAACCTGAGCTTCCAGTTCCCAAATCAATGGTGCATGGCAAGGTCAACATGCAGACAGCTACTTCCAGTTACAAACTGGGGGAAGTGGTTTATGAGCTACTGGGTGAGGGGTGGAGGAGGAAGAGAGGGTGCTAATAGCCTCTACTTCACCTATTACCACCTTTATGTAAAGGGTCATAGTGCAGAGATATGATGAGGTTGGTCAAGTTGTCCATTATTCAAACAAAGGAGTTTCAAGGTTGCGCTCAAATGGCCAACTCCCATCTATATACATGGCAGGCTTTGATATTGATTTTGCCTATAATGTTCTTTAGAAATTGTGCTAATTTTGTGAGTCTAAAGTAAGTCGTTGTTCCATGTAACTCGGGTCGCCAACAAGGTTATGTTTTTGGTTCAGTTTGTTTGTTTTCTTGCTGGTGTCACACCGCGGTGAGGTGGTGTTTTATTTTGTGTTCTGGTCTTGTTATTTCCTTTTTTATTTTGAAATAGTAACCCTCCTCTCGTTTCAGGTCACTCGCCCTTGCCCGTGTGTCATCTGTCTGATTGTCTCCCCTAATCACAGATTGTGTTCACCTGGTGCTTCCTTCCCTCCATGTGTTCCAATAGTCTGTGTTCACCTGGTGCTCCCTTCCCTCCATGTGTTCCAATAGTCTGTGTTCACCTGGTGCTCCCTTCCCTCTATGTGTTCCAATAGTCTGTGTTCACCTGGTGCTCCCTTCCCTCCATGTGTTCCAATAGTCTGTGTTCACCTGGTGCTCCCTTCTCTCCATGTGTTCCAATAGTCTGTGTTCACCTGGTGCTCCCTTCCCTCCATGTGGTCCAATAGTCTGTGTTCACCTGGTGCTCCCTTCCCTCCATGTGGTCCAATAGTCTGTGTTCACCTGGTGCTCCCTTCCCTCCATGTGTTCCAATAGTCTGTGTTTTCCCTTGTCTTGGTCCAGTGTGTTTGGCCCCGTTACCATACCAGCCACTTATCTCCTTCTTGCCACAGCTTGTTTTGTTTGTGCCCTTTTGCATTCCTCACAAGAGTGATTTTCATTTGTAATTTATAAGTTAAGCGCAGTTCTTAGTTTCATAGCTTTTTGAGTCAGCCGATTTTGTGTTATTTATTATTTTCCCCCTTTTAGTCCTTATCCAGTATTTCATAGTGTTTTGTAAAATCTTTTATTTTTCCTATCAGGTTTTGTACCTTCCTTTTGTTTGTAGGTGTTTTTATTTTATTGTTTTTCCCTTGAGAGTTTCCCCCTTATCTAAGATTAGGATTATTTTTAGTTAATTAGTGAAGATAGTTTTCAGTGTTTTTCCTCCTTTGGAGCGACTTTTCTTTGTTAGATTTCTACTCAGTCAGGTTCAGTTATTCTAGCCCTTTTCTTTCACTCTGTGAGGTTTTCTTTGCTGCATTTTTTGAATAAAGAGATGTTAAGTTCACCTGCTCTGCATCTGAGTCCAGACTTGAGCCCAGCCTGACAGCTGGTTTGTTTGTCAGCAGCATTATGGCGTCAAAGATTGTAGCATGGGCCAAGGAAGAATAACATTTTAGAGTGAATCCAAAAACCAGGGTGATTATACAAATTATTTTTGCCTTTTTTTTTTAACATTGCCAGTATGGCATGGCCTTGGCAGTAGTCTCTGAGTGCCATTCTAGTTGTGTAGTTTTGGCGATCAACATTGTACTCAAAAGTCTCAGTTAATTGCTGGGACTTTGGAATGCAGCAAATTAAATGGTAAATGGACTGTACTTAAATAGTGCTTTTATCCAAAGCACTTTACACACTTTGCAGCATCAGGAGCCATTTGGGGTTCAGTATCTTGCCCAAGGATACTTCGACATGTAGGCTGCCATGGTCAGGAATCAAACCACTTACCTTTCGATCAATTGGTGACCACTCTTCCAACTGAGCCACAGCTGCCGAGTTTTATAAACTCAGGTAAGACGCATGCCAGTCCTACAGTTTTACCGGTTGTGTGAAGTGGTTCTCATGTGTTCACCTAACCAGAGCTGAGCTAACCAGCTAAGAGCTGTTTTTGGACTACTGGGCAAATTATACATGAACAATTAGCAACGTTCCAATTTCTCCAGGTTAGCCAAAAATAAGAGAATGTAAACTGGTGCCACTTTGATTAACCACATTTACCATAGTTGTGTGTGTCTTGTCAGATTATCTTTGTTACTACAATGCCATTATAAAGGACATAAATGTCAAAATAACACAATATGACCAATATTTTACTTTTAAAAATGTAAATTTAAGATTAAACAAATCAACTAATTTACAGTTCATTCAAAGTGGGGATGTTTGATATATACAGCATTGGGCCAACAGGCCAACATTGGGAAATGTATAGTACGGATTAATCCAATAATCTAATTATAGCCAATGAATTAGGAAGCAAGATTTAACTGAGAGATCATAGCTGTTCTTAAACTATAACTACAGGTTATTCACCTAAACTAACTATCTGTTGTCTGTATCAGCTGACAAAAATCCATATTGTGCAACCCAAATACATGTTTTGGTACATTTCTAATTATGTTCCTCAATGTGGAGAAATTCAAGCTGTGGTATGTGTCTGGGTGCAACTGTAGTTTGTATGTAAGTGTATGCAGGTGAGTGATCTCATCATATCTATGTATAGATAAATGGGTAGTGTAAATGTGGCCTATCCTCCTCTCCCTCTGTAATCTCTGCCTACATAGATTTACCATTGGCAAGGTCTCCCCGTCATTTACTGTGAGAGGTGGTGAAAAGCAGTTGGGCGCTCCTTTCTTTGGCTGTGGCCTCTTTGTTTCCCTAGTTGAAGCTGCTGAATAGTCCGGGATGTGCACTGTGATACTGCAGAGCACGCTGCCCTAAGGCAATAGCATTATCATTCTCTCTTGCATCAGCGTGCGTTTCCTGAATATGTAAAAAGAGAAATTGCAGAGCCCAGAGAACGGCCTCTCGCTGAGACCGAGGCCTGTGTAGTCATTTGTCTGCTACATATGGAAACTTGATGGGAAAACATACAGTGGCACATTGGAACATGTCATCATTTCAGCTTTCCTGCTGCAAAAAAACATCGCCACAATACAAGCGGCATTGTGCGCCCTGACAAAAGATGAAAGGCGTTTCTTGCGCTCAGAGGAGGCACACAAGGCAGCGGTATCAATAGCACGCTATAATAGGCAGCGCTCTATTTCCTCACTGTTTAGACACCTCAAGTCACTCATGCAAATTGGCAATCGCCACAGTCAATGCTTTCACACAGAGGAAATGGGTGCACCTTTTTTACCCATGTGGGTTTATTTGTCAAACATGATGATATATTTTTCAAAGGGAGTCAAATGGAAGGGTTTGTAAAATATTTGTGTGCAGGCTGATTTGAAGTGAAATGCATTTCCTTGGATAGCCGGTGTGATTGCTTTGATGCCTGACATATTTTTGTGCTGCGTGTTATTGTATGTAGGTTACAAAAAGCTGTTCCAGAGGCTCAATCTGACAAGTGTGAATATATAACCCGTATGGATTCTGGGGTGTTGCATATGGAGGTGGCCTTATTGCATGCAATGACAGCTTACACGCACATCATGAGGTGCTTGACAGGAACTTTATTTATAAATTAACAGTTGAATCGAAAGTTGGGAGGCAAATTATTTATCAGTATGAAGACATGCTCAGAAACTAGGGCTTCACGTCCCATGACTGTGGCTGTCAACACAGCGTTTTAATATGTATGGCAACTCATGAACTCATCCGGTGTCGGAACCGTTTGAATTCAAGACTTCTCTGTTTATTTGGGACTTTCAATCTGCGCAAATGAAGACGGGGAGGAGGGGGAGGAGGAGGAGGAGGAAAAATAACAAATGAGAACAAGCGAGACGGCGAGAGATAAAGACTGAGGGACAGAGAGATGATAAACACGCAGAGAGTCTATGCGGCGACTGTGAGATGACCGTGGGAATGGCAGCTGTGGCAGCAGAATAAATTTGAATGCTGATCTCGGTTAATAAATAACTTTGTGAACCGGAGCACCTGGCCCAGTCTCCAGTGCAATCCAGTGTCATAGCGGGCCCGCGCTGATTATTCACTAACCTTCCCATCAAATGAATAGGTCTCCCGCTTCTACACTATGCTTGTCTGCTGTGAGGTGAAACGTGACATGCTGCAACTGGTGGTGAGAAACATTCATATTCTGTAGACAAACACAGGCCAGGGCTAATTGAAAGATCCCACTCTAACTGAATTTACAACACTGTGTTTTGTGGGATACAGAATGATCTCTCTAAATATATTAGATAATACAGAGCTAAATTAACCCATAAGAACCCAGACCCTGATATCCGTAAAGGAAAATTATGGGGGATATACAACAGAAAAATACTACCCATAAATGTCAAATGATCTGTGATGTGACATAAACGTTACATTGGACGTTTATGGTGTTTGTTTATGATATTTCTTATTTTAAAAAGAAAAAAAACTAGACACATTTTCTGTTTACCGAAACACAAATTTGCCTTTTTCTTTGCATTTCCACAACATTTATCAAAACTGTGACATTAGTTTGTTCAGGAAATATGGTCAGAACAAGTTAAATGTAATACAGGACACCCTGTTAACAGATTATAATTGTTAGATGGGTTTAAATTTAGCCTCGATCCAAAAAATAAGCTTTTTGAAATTAGCTAGCCTACGTTTTAAGTCTGTTTCCAGTCACAGCCACATTTTGGAGAAGTCACTTCTTGTCACAGTCACCTGACCACTACACCAGGGTGTTGAGTTTGTGTCTCTTAGGGATTTAATGAGTTAAGGTGAAGCATAAAGCTGAATATGGGAGATTCCAGAATATTTAAAGTGTTTGTTACAAGGGTGTCACCATGGGTTCTTATGGGTTAAAGTATGAAAGGATGCAAAAAGAAAATGGGATTTGCTTCATTGCAGGAATCTGAAAGCATAGTGTTGGGATGTCAACAAAAGCAGTGACTACACTGCAAAAAACATGAAACTTACCAAGTATTTTCTTCTTATATCTAGCAAAAGTATCTTAATTATATTGCTTTGAGTATAATTTACCTAGTGACCATAGCTATATGTGCTTATTTAATTATTAGTATTATTATTATGTGCTCATTTAATTATCCTATTGTTTAAAGACTTATGTTTAGGATTGACATTGTGAGCTTTTTCATGCTTTTCAAGCTATTCAACTGTTGAATATGGTGAGTTTTTACCTAAAATATTAGCTCCAATTGAGAGTTTTAGTTGCATATAGTTTGAATGCTATTTCAAAAGCATTTTCTATCACCAAAACGTGCTTGTTTCAAGTATTACTGGCTTATTTCAATGGTACAGTCGGGCTATTCAAGCCACAATTGCTGAAAATAAGTATATGTGTATTTATTTTAAGACATCATTGGTTTTTCCAGTGCCTAGATATTTTTCACTTATTTAAAGATTTTTTACAGAGAAAAATGTACTTACAAATACTAATACTGACTAATTTCACTTGTTTCAAGCATGTATTTGCTTAATTCTACTTATTTGTTTCTTATTTTTTGTCAGTTGGTTTTTGCAGTGTACAGTTACGAGCACAAAATATTCTCTTGTTTTGCTCTTACTCCGAAAAAGACAATATTCAAACAAGGCGGTTCACATGACTTATAAAAAGGAAGTCTTGTTGACGGAGGTTAATGGAGCCATGTGTTCTTCGATTAACACAACATGTTTATTCTGTCAAATGGGTCAGAGTAAATCAGCGCATGTAGCTCTTTCTTGTGGGTTGAGAACAAATACTAAAAGGCATGAATGTCTTTCTTGGTTTGAAGTAGATTGCGGTACTCACTGAGGGTTTTCATTAAATGTCATGTCATAACAACAAAGATCCCTTTCATTTTTTACAAAAAACTATCCTTTGGTGCAGATACACAATTGTTCAACAACACACACTGCTCGAGGTCGTGTTACTTTCCCAAAATCCAAAACCACATGAGTCACAATGCAAGAATGGACTTTATTAGCTTTGCAGTGATACATCTTCACAATTTAACACATTTTAACACATTTTTTGACTTGTTATTGCAGAATTGGAAATAGTATCGCAAAGTGAACAATTGTTTCACTGATATTGCTGTATGTGCAGCATGTGGTATAGTAATTAGGGCCGGGAATTTAACGTGTTAATTAAGATTAATAATTTTTTTTTTAATTAATGCGTTAAAAAAATTGACGCATTTTAATCACACTTATTTTTGCACCACGGAACGTTTCTCACTGGATGAGTTTCAGGCGGACCGATTATACTGGAGCACCAACTAGCGTTCATGAGTTGAGACAACAACAAACCACAGTGAACATGAAGGAAGAAGCTGATGAGAGCGCTTTGGTTGGCCCCGTGGATGATGGGACATTTTGTTACAAAAAACCAACGGATGGAAGCGTTGATAAGAGCATGGTTGTGTTGCTATGCAACAAGGAATTCACATATCACCGCAGCACATCGAGCCTCAAGTATCACCTCAATGCTAAACATATAGCAGCTAGCGGCTAGTGTTGTAGCTAGCATGGATTGTGTTTTACTTAAAAAACCAAAGTATTATAGTTTACAGAAGGTCTATCTACCGATAGGCTGCCTACATTTCTGAAATGTACTATATTTCTAAATATGCTATTGCTACACTTAATGGCAAAATTGCACTGGTTTGTTGGACTTGAACAAAAATAAACAATATTTTTGTTGCTTAAGCTTATGTATTCAGTCATTATTCAATGGTATACTAAAAATCCATGTGAAAGAATTACTTCTCACTGTTCTCAGGTCAAATATTTATATGCGATTCATTTCGATTAATTAATTACAAAGCCTCTAATTAATTAGATTCATTTTTTTAATCGAGTCCCGGCCCTAATAATAATGTATGGTCATCATAAGGTGGACACCTGCTTATCTATAGTATTTAATTTTCTTTTAAAGTTGTCTCTTCTCTCTTTGTCTTTCGCGTGCCACAGCCAGTCAGGTGGTGACTCTGGTGTTGGTTTTTCAAAATAAGTGTATTTGCAGCGTAGCGTCACATTTCATGAAAAACACCATGTTTTGTGCCAAAATCACATTTCATACAATAATTTACATTAATATAAACATAAAACAACATAAAAACAAGGTAAAAAAAAACAACAACAACATTATTCTGAAGGTATGGCAGCTTATTTTACTGTGGCGACCACAATCAATTACATGTAGTACAGACTTGATAAAATCATCAAGAAGGCTGGCTCTGTACTTGGTCTCAGGCTGGAGACTTTTGAGACCGTGGTGGAGAGAAGAACACTGAACAAACTGCTGTCCATCATGGACAATGATCAGCACCCTCTCCATCACACAGTAGAAAGACAGCGGAGCACCTTCTCTCACAGGCTGCTCCAGCTCCGCTGTCAAAGGGACAGATATAAAAAATATTTCCTGCCACATGCCATCACACTGTACAATAACAGATAAAAATCTGGTCAGAACATACAGTCGCTATGCACTTTATGTGTTTTTTTTATGCACACTGTTGTCATTACACCTTATTTGTTTCAAGACACCAATATTTTTATACTATATATTCATATTTATTCTGCACTGGAATACTACTCCTTAATACATACTGCTTCTTTAGACACTTATTTTTTATTGTATTTTATTGCTTGAAGTATGCCTAGGTTGTTCTTTTTATTAAATTTTGTTGTTATTGTCTCTGTGTTAAATGCTGCTGCTACACTGTAATTTCCCAGCTTGGGATAAATAAAGTCCATCCATCCATCCATCCATCCATACATACATAGGAAACCCTGTGACCCCTATCAAATGTTTAATATTTCCACTTTATATTGGAATACCAGCGCTCATGTAAACATAGTCATTGAGCCCCATTGTTAAGGTGACTCCAGATGGTATAAAGGCAGTCTCCTCAACATTGCTTGGGAATAGGATGTAGCCATAATGTGGTGCTTACAAATCTGGGTTAGACATTAACTATGTAAATACCCCCCTAGCTCACACTTAAACGTACCACTTCCCAATCATTGCCTTTCCTTTTTGCCCAATCCTTTATTGACTTCACCTAATCTCTGTTTGATTTTCTCTTCCTTCTTCCTCTTGATAATATTCCCAGTGTGCTGTCACTTTCCTCGGGCCATGGCTCCTGCTCCCAGGGCAAACTGTGCCCCCGCTAGGGACGATGAAGACCAGAGGCCTTCCTATCATTAAACTCATTTCCTGAAACAACAGGGTACTCTAATGAGAAATTCTAATTAATATTCTAATTATTTTTATAATTGCCTGTGCCAAGTGATTATGTGCAGGGCCAATCCTTAATTCTGCCTCAGCTACAGATTGGCGATAAGAGCTAAAGTTCATATTCTTGGTGTTCTCTTCAACATGTTAAACTATCAAGTGTAATTAGAAAGTCCTTTGATGATAAATAATGCCCTCACAACTCATTTAGCTTAAGTCTACATGACGTTCTACCTCATTGTGCACATCATCATGCCTGAGGTCATGGAAAAGTAAATGAGAGCGCTGTGAAAGGGATTGTGTTTGTATTTATATAAGGTGATGATAAGGGAGGTTTAAAGGGTTGGTTCACATGAATTAAAAGAAAAAATCATCTTAAGGTTATCCAGCCATAGATAGATGTATTAGAAAGGGTGTATTCATCAAGATTTTGAGTTGCGTGGCTTTGATTTCTGAAAAAAAAAAGACACAAAATGACTAAAAAAAGACACAAAGTCACCAAAAAAACAGAAAATGACCAAAAAAAGACATTAAATGACTAAAACACATTAACACATGAACACTTTAACACAGTGGAGACAGAGCTGACTTCCAAAATGATTTGGCTACCCTCATAAATCATCTCGCGACCCCAATTGGGGTCGGGACCCCAAGGTTGAGAATAGCTGGTTTAGGTGACCATGACTTAACCGAGGTATTGTTGAAGAGGTAGGACTTCAGCCTGCGGTGGAAGATGTCCAGGCTGAACCATTAGCAGCGGAGTAGGCCAGAGCTAGAGTCTTGAAGCGTGTTGTGTATAAAAATTTGGGAAAATTGAAGACCAATCGAGCAGCTGCATTCTGGATGAGTTGTAGAGGTCGGATGGCTTTGGCAGGCAGACCTGCCAAAATCAAAATGTACTCAAATAATCAAAAGTAAAAGTACTCATTATGTACAATGGCTCATTATATAACAATATAGTGTATTATATTATTCTAATTATAGATAAATTAAAATGTTTCACATTATTATTGCATCTAGTGAGGGTGGGACTTATATTTACCTTGTGAATTTCACCAATGGGTTAATAAAGTCTTATATTAATCTGTAATTTTAAAATCAGCATTTATTTGATGATTTGTTTGCACTTTTCATAATAATAATCAGAATGTGCAAAGTAAATACAGGTGCATCTCAATCCATTAGAATTAGAGCTGCAACGATTCGATTCGATTAATCGAACAATAATCGATTATTACAATAATCATCAACTATTTTGATAATCCAAAAATTAGTTTGAGCATTTTTTTTTGAAAGACAATGAGTCCAAATGCTCTGATTTCAGCTTCTTCACCATCTTGTGGTTTGGGAAACACTGATTGATATTTTTCAACATTTTATTGACCAAACAACTAATCGATTACTCATTTAAATAATCAACAGATTAACCGATAATGAAAATAATCGTTAGTTGCAGCCCTAATTAACAGCCCCGACCAAGTATTGAGTCATATAGATGGACATACTTTTCAGAGGCCAATATTTCCATATTAAACATACTTTTTAAAATTGGTCTTTTGTAATAACATTTTTTTGAGACAGTGAATTTTAGCTCTTCATTAAATGTAAGCCATAATCATTATAATTAGAAGAAATTAAATAAATTAAGACATGTAATGTTTCATTATCTGTGTAATGGATCTATATAATGTGTTATTTCCACTTTTTTAATTTAATTACTGACATAAATACATTTTCTATGATATTCCAATTCATTGAGATGCACCTGTAAAGGTATCAAATAAATGCAGTGGACTAAAAAGTACAATATTTGCCTCTCAGCATGGAGGTTGTTTGAAGTGTTTGCGTAGCTTTTTCTTTTACACTCTTGAAGTCTTTCAGTATCACGTAACATGTTTTTGTTTGCTTTTTCCTTTAGAAGCTGCCTCTTGACAGGAGTTGGATCAAACACTCGGCTTGCTTGACACTTGGAAGGTCATTTACATGTTTCTTCAAAGAACTTTTATTTCAGCCTAACTCAGCAGGCTTGCATCAGGGCTGTGTACTGTGTATTAAGTGGAAAATATTACGATATATAATATTGAATTAAAGCAGCATCTTAAAGCACACTCCACCGTGTGAAAAATATCAACATATTGCTACTGCTGTAAACAGAGTGGGTGCAGGGCATACAAATAAAGAAATGGCGTGCCAATGCAGCATGTTGCACTACAGATCTGTGTTTCTGTTTATCTGTTAATGTGCTTGTGTTTCACTGTGTTTGTGTGTGCAATATAGAAGATGCTTTATCTGTTATTGCCATGCGTGTGGCTGCTGATAAGACCCACACTTATGGAGCCTCAGGGGAACACTCCAGTCTTAAAACCAGTCTCAACTAAATACGATGATTATTTATTTCGCCCAAAGAGAAATACTGCATATTATCCACACATACAGCAATACGTTGAGCGGTCCAGTGCAAGTTTATTATAGTTAACAAAAACTAACAAAATAACGAAAACTAGAATTGACAAAACATTTTTGTTCACTGAAATAATAATAAAAACGAGACTTTTTAAAAAAATGCTAACTAACTGAAACTGTATTGTGTGGTTACAAAACTAACTAAACTTATAGTGAAAATGTCCTTCGTTTCGTCTTTGTCAACTTTTTTCATTTATAATCAGTGTTTTTGTTTCTCCACCGCTGAGTGTGTATTCCTGCTTTGTGGGCTTCTAGGAGAAGCGCAAGTGAAATTACCGTAATGACACCATGTTGGCTGGAAAGAACAACTTCTCAGCTGTCAGAAAACATTGGAATTTTCCCCATAGCGCAAACCGTTTAGTTATTATTGTAAAAGTGTCGCTGGCGGATGTTGTGCTTTTTTTGTGTGCAAGTCAAAGTCTTCAATTCGCCCATGATATTACAAATCACATTTTAAAACTAATGAAAAATCCAAAACTATTATAACCTTGGTCCAGTTACAGCTTTCTTGCTTGGAACAAATGGAAATGTTCAGTGGCTTTCCAAGCTGTGGGTGAATGGCTGACAGACATAGCGGGGGTCCTGCCGTCCTCCCTGCGGCCATGCAAGGCTCCCCACTAGGCACCGTGACCATAAATGTCTTCAGGCGGTGGCTGAGGGAGATCAGCGGCAGATGAAGCCTTTGACCAATTTATCTGGACATGGAGGGTGCAGAGAGGAGGCATCAATGCTCCCCTCTGGGAGAACACCATGGCTAGGCGTGGATATGGCAGACGGCGGCGTTCAGCACACAGCTCCCTCCGAGAACATCAGATCAGATCAAAGGGACGGAGAATATTTCAGATGGACTTTTTCCTCAGGGGGTTGGAGCATCACTCTCCTATTGACTGCTAGATGCTCTCAATCTTGAGCTGTTTTCTAGCATTTTAGTTGCACTTGTTTTTACTTGCAGACAGACAAATCTGGTCATGTGATTTCCTCCGATTTTGCACTTCCTTAATGTGATTTTACACATTCCAACTGCAATTTGCCTAAGCTCTGGCCAGACTCGTGCATCCTTTTGTCGCTAAAATGAACACTAGAGATGTTGAACACATTTAACTTGCTGGCCGTGATAATTCCACCCTGGGTCTGCTCTGGCTATCTGCAAACATTCCTTGCAGAATTTCCCTTAATACTCTTATTTTCCCATTTCTTTTTTTCTCTCCAACCATTCCTGTATTTTTTCACATTTATCTGGGGACCGTGTGTCTTGTTTGTTGGATGCACAAACTATTTTGCATTCGCTAACATACACAGAGCATAAATATTGGATTAAGTAAACAAATCCGAGGGGCTCACTTCTGAATGATATCGGCGAGTCGGCCTTTGGAGCCGGCAGGAATGCCACGGTCGCAGTCTTTAAGAGACTCAACACATGAAAAGAGAGAGAGCGAGAGAAAGGTAGAGGGAGAAAAGGAGAGAGAGAGAGAGAGTCAAATGGCAGTTTAATCCTCCCTGAGTGTTATCTCGCAGGTGTTTTGCAGACTGTGCTCTCTTTGGAAACTTTGAAATCGGGCCAGGCTTTCATGTGCAGGATAAGGTAGAGAGTCTGTGCCTGGCTGTTTGTGGCCAACAAACATCAACTCAACAGTGCAGGACTCCAGCTCACAACTCCACTTAACATGTTATTCCCCCAAGCTCCTTGTTAGGCAGTGGGCCATGTTGTTAACTTAAAAACAATCCCAGCAGTTTCCTTTGCTTTGTTCCTTTTGGAGTAAAAGTGAAAAAAGAAAAAGAAAATGCCATCTATGAATGGAGCTTCAGTTTCCCTTAAAACAGGTACTCACAATGCACGATGAATCGCGCTGAAAGCTGCACATTGCAAAAAAGGTGTGTCTAAAAACAAGATAAAAAAACTAAATCTGAGGGAAATGATCTTGCTGCATGGACAGATAATTTCACTAGGGCCGGGACTCGATTAAAAAAATTATTCTAATTAATTAGAGGCTTTGTAATTAATTAATTGAAATTAATCGCATTTTAATCGCATATAAATATTTGACCTGAGAACAGTGAGAAGTAATTTTTTTCACATGGATTTTTAGTATACCATTGAATGACTGAATACCTAAGCTTAAGCAACAGAAATATTGTTTATTTTGGTTCAAGTCCAACAGACCAGTGCAATTTTTGCCATTAAGTGTAGCAATAGCATATTTAGAAATATAGTACATTTCAGGAATTCAGGTAGCCTATAGGTAGGAAGATCTTCTGTAAACTATAATACTTTGGTTTTTTAAGTAAAACACAATCCACGCTAGCTACCACACTAGCCGCTAGCTGCTATATGTTTAGCATTGAGGTGATACTTGAGGCTCGATGTGCTGCGGTGATTTGTGAATTCCTTGTTGCATAGCAACACAACCATGCTCTTATCGACGCTTCCATCCGTTCATTATTTGTAACAAAATTTCCCATCCACGGGGCCAACCAAAGCGGTCTCATCAGTTTCTTCGTTAATGTTCACTGTGGTTTGTTGTTGTCTGAACTCATGAACGCTAGTTGGTGCTCCAGTATAATCGGTCCGCCTGAAACTCATCCAGTGGATGATTTTTTAACGCGTTAATTTTGTGTAATTAACTAATCTTAATTAATGTGTTAATGTCCCGGCCCTAAATTTCACTTGACAAGATTTCTTAAATTAAGATAATTTAAATCTAGAAATAAGCATGTTGAACACTTAAAATAAGGAATTAACTCTTAAAACAAGATCAATTAAAGCTGCCAGCAGCAATGAACTGGCCCGAGCAGAGTGCACTGCAAATTATTTGTTTCTTACCAAGATAAAAAAAAACTAGATTTAGAAGTATTAGATAATTTATCTTGTTTTAAGAGTTAATTTATCATTTTAAGCATTCAACATGCTTATTTCTAGATTTAACAATCTTAATTTAAGAAATCTTGTCAAGTGAAATTATCTGTCCATGCAGCAAGATCATTTCCCTCAGATTTAGTGTTTTTATCTTGTTTTTAGACACCCCTTTTTTGCAGTGCAAAGAGTTCTCTAAAGTCGTTTGAATCGATGTCATTTTACCTCCAGCAATTAGCTCGCTGCAGCGTCCCATAACACCCATATGGATATAGAGTTACATTTCTCCAGCTTATTCACACAAATGTTCCTGACTTCATTAGAATTGAACCCTGCACATGGATTTCCTCCCTAGAAATTAGCCAGATTGTAAAAGCCGAGATGAGAACAGACCCGCGGCCCCCTGCAGGCATCCAGTATCGGGTGTCACTGAGTTTTAATGGCCCAGTACATCACCAGGCTCCGGTGGCGGCGGATGGCCTGCTAGCATTCGGTTCCCCAAGAGAATGTGCTGTTTTATTGGCCTCCTCAGCGCTGAGTTGTCCCCTGTGCCCATGTAATACAGCAGCCAGCGTCAGAGAGGGGAAAGGCCCCCTCCCTGATTAATCGGCAGTGTATGTTTCTCAACGCTAGCTTGGTGCTCATGTTCCATATTTTCTAATGGTTATGGGCACAGTCATTTAGAGTGCTGCTGAGGGAGCCATCAGTCAGGATGTTGCATGGCTGAAGTGGGCCCAGGCAAAGAGCTTTACCGAGCAAAGCATGTGGGTATGAGAGCATGTCTGGCAAGAAGAGGAAGAAGGATGAGGACAGGAAAAACAGATGCATGGCTGCACGTATGAAGTGTCCTCGTTGTCCAAAAATAGTGAGCATCAGTTTGTGAAAGTCTTTCAACAGCATGACGGGTCCCTGGGAAGCAGCGTGCTGAGTCACCCTGCTCACCTTCTGTTGTGAAAGAGCCTAAGTGACGTTTAGCACCTCTCACCAGGTAACAGCTAAGGCATTCTGACAACAGCGTGGGGCACACATTAGATCCGAGGGAGAGGACCATTGAGAGCACTTCACTCCCTGTAGTTCGGCATTATGGGAAACGGACACGGGGGCCAAATGAGACAGGCCATGGCGAGGAGCAGTTTTTTCATTACGTTATAAATCCCACAGAGCCTGGCAACTCCACTGTCTCAACATAATGCCCAAATTCAATGTGGCATTTCATAACCGTGCTCTGGTCACGGTACTGTAACTGTGCTGGTTCTGCTGGAGAGAGCAGCTCTCTGTCTGAGAGGTTGGGGAGTTATACATATTAATCAGTGCTTTGAAGATGATGTTTTCTGGATAATACGCAGGCAATGCACCAGTGACATCGCAAGCAATGATTTGTGGGAATGTCAACGTTAATGTTGTCATATTAAAACCAATTTACAGTCAAAAGTCCCAGTTACAGCAGCATTTAAACTGCCAAAGTTTGCAGCAAAAACAATTCATTAAATTTCCTTCCTGTTCAACTTTGACAAGTGAACTCATTCCTTTGACAAATAGCTTACCTCCTCCAAAGGGCTGACCTTTGAAGTAGGGATGTCATCGCTCTAACCACCAAGGTTGTTTTTGACCGGTTACGCATGGCGGTCTATGGGTTAATTTGCATAATAGTACGCCTCTTACAGCTTCAAGCTAGCAGTCTGAGAAAAACAAAAAACGTACAGTGTATGCCAACTTTAAAAAAAGCAAAATGAACTGAAACTGACATCCCTGCTTTGAGATAACAGTGAGCCAAAAACTTTGAAACAGAATGAGCTATCATGACTTATTAATATTGTGTACAATCCTCTTTTATTTCATCCCCCTGGGTAACTATAAATCTCTACACAAAAGAAGCATGTTTTGTAGACAATTACGAGTCAGACTTTGATGGTGCATATACACCTATTATAAACTTTGTGAATTTATTGAGCAGATAGCAATAGAGTTGACAGGTAGCAAGCTGGCTAGGTCAGAGAACTATTGTGTCTGAACCCTCTGGATCAATGCTGGGCTGTGAAGCAATTTCTTGTGTATCTGCTACACTCAGTATTCAACTTTGGCAGCATCACATAAAGCACACTGGCAAAAAACCTTCCCATACATTTGAAAAGTAAAGGCTCAGTATTATCAGAATTTGATCTGTTCTATCCCATAATATTTAGTCTATGTTTACATGATGGTCTGAACAGACGATGTAAAAGTGGCGTTGCATCTTCACTTTTTATTCCACGGTTAGACAAGCGTTTTCGGGAGGAAATCTGCGTGCATACGGTGACGGAATTGGATTGGCTATGTGGAAGTTTTCACGCCACGCATTTTCATCAGCTACTCCTTCCACAAAGTTCTCCACCATCCACTAGATCTCCCAGGTCTCGTCCAAAGCCGCCTGGCTCGCCTCCGACCAATTGGTGCATTCAAAATGTGATAGAGGTAATTACAGATCCTTCTCTGTTCACTAATACTATCTCTACATATCATGTACATTTGGTGGAAAGACTCCTGTAAGTTTATTAGAGCTGCCAGAGCAGCTTGAAGTTCCCACGCATGGAAATAATCCCACATGTTTGTTTATTTCCCTGTACTGGCACATGTATGTGACGTAAATGCATACGTGACGTGAGCAGATCTGAGCAGAGTTTTGTGTTTTGGCAGTTTAGACGGACATGATACGGTGGAGCGGATTACAGTTTTACACTCTGGAGGGTGGTTTCAGATTTTTGCGTTTTTAAGCCCCAAAGACGCTGTCACCGTCTAAACGAAAGGCACTTCTGATAAAATATTTTGTCGTTTTTACCTGCAAGCGTCTTCGTGTAAACAGGGCCTTAGTCTAGTAGAGGTGTGTGACTGAATTATTTTTTTCCCATTCATGTGTGAGGAACTTTCATAAGAGTGAATGGAGTGCTGTCTTGAAATGCACACCTAATAGATCAATAATTGCTATTGGCTATTAGTAGCAAGTTCCTGGCTAGGTGGTGTTTTGGCAGCTAGACACCATCTACAGTTAGATTTTTATTTTACTTTATTAACGGAATATGTGCAGTACATACAATGTGTTTGTAAACAAAACATGTATAGTAACGTCTTATGGCCTGATTATTTTGTACCTAATGTGAAAGGATTAATGGAACTGGAACTAAACTGTAAACTATTGAATGTCTTATTTTCTCTCTGCTGATAGAGAGACATTAAAAGATTTAAAAGTTGGATTTTCTTGAAGCCAGGAGCTAGATAATAAGAAGGATGATTGAAAGGGTTGAGGGAGGTGAGTGACAGACAGCCGAGTGGGGCTTGTACCGTACTGTATGTGATAAAAAATAATAACATTTGAACTCAGCAAAAAGGGCAGATTTGACATTTCAGCGGTGTAAGGGGCAAAGGCATAAGAACAGGTTGTACACCCTGGAGCCCGCTTCACCAGCCCTCACAATCTCACCTTCCATCACTGAAAGCAGGTTTATACATCTCCCCACAGCCACCTTATTTCATTTTTTCTCCTTACTCACATCAGCAGCAGAGTCAATAGAATTGCAAAAACATTGGATCCATCCAAGCAGAAAATGTGCTCCGAACACTGCCCTGCTTTGGCCAGCGGTGACGGCGGGGTCCTGCTTTGTGAGAGGTTATCAGCCGGAGCAGAGATGGCCACGGTTGAAGCCTGTTGGTCATCCTGGAGAGCAGCTCAGAGGGCCGGGTAGTGCAGACGTGGCTGATGGATATCTTTAAATTATATCTGGGAGACGGCCCTTTGGCTGCCTCAGAGAATGTTAAAAACCTGTCTGCTGCTGTCTAGTTACAAGGAGCAGTCTTCACTACTCATTTCTCCTCACAGTTGGTTTACAGTTAACAGGTGTCTCTACTTTTTATTTATAACCATCGTAGTGTGGGGATGGCAGTTGGTTCTGGTTGGTCAGTCAGTTGGTTGTTCAGTTCACAACTTTGGTCCATTTCACACCTTTCTCGTTTGGCTTGGACTTTCAGACCGAAACCAAAATTATAGGTATGAAACCTCACCAGGACCATGGTCTGGATCAAACAGCCAAACCTTGATCCAATTAAAAGAGGTGGATTTGGTCCCGATCAAATTTAAATTTGGTTAAATTATTTGGTACCATGCCATTGCTCTGACCTCCCATTGGTCCAAAGGAAATGTAATCAAAATCCATTTTTATGCAGAAACGAAGTCAAAATATTGATTTTTTTCACTAAAAATGAGAGAACTGTCCGCCATGTTTTTTGTTCTGACTGCCGGGACCTTAAAAGTCACGTGACTTGGAACAAACCAATAGGAAAAAATATCCATGGAAAACCCACGGGATATGACTGTCATTAACTTTCATTGTAGCGAAATCCGTGTCAGTTTCACGGAAATTTGAGTTATTCCGTGGCTATTCCACGGATTTTGAGTTAAGCGAATCCGTGGCTATTTCACGGATTCCTGTGAGACCAGGTTCGTCGTTTGACACCCACGTTGAGCAGCTGTCTAGTTCCTGCTTTTTCCACCTGAAAAATATCAGCAAACTGAGAACAGTAATTTCAAATGCTGAAGTTGAGATGTTTCTACATGCCTTCACCTCATCCAGTATCCACTAGTGTAACTCACTTTTTTCCTCACTCAGCATGTCCACTTTAAACCGTCTACAGTCAATTCAAAATGCTGCAGCAATGCTCCTCACAAGGACAAACAATCTCACATCAACCCTGTACTCAGATCTCTTCACTGGCTCCCAATTGCATACCGGATCCAGTTAAAGATTCTCACTCTGTCCTACAGAGCACTGTATCTGACCCCAGCATACGTAACTGAACTACTTCACCCATATCCCTCTGCTCGCTCCCTTCGATCAAACACCTTAAATTTACTGCCTGTCCCTCCACCCCTCCACCTTACTTACTTACTAACTTACTTACTTACTCATTCCCTAACCATAACACTTTTTTTTTTATAAAGAGAACGTTGGCAGACACTGATATATCTATATCGGCTGAATTTATGTAATTTATCTATCATGTTTCCGTATTTTTAATTGTCAGACAGCACAAATCAGCATTCATTTGCTTCCACCAAACTGTCAGGATACTGTACTTCTTCATAAGCAGGATATATGGCTCATCTCTCCATCCTGCTTCTCCCTCATCTCTTCTCCCCCCTGCTCCCCCCCTGCTGTCTCTCGTGATGATTGCCTTGCTGGCTATCTCTGGCCAGCAGTTCTGTTTGTGCAGTGCCTCTGTATGTCAAAAAAGCCTGTTAATTTTATGATCTGTCACATGTCTGCCTTGCTGCGACGGGCAGTGGGCGACTGGGTCTGGACTTCCTTATCGTGCCGTTCATTCCTGTCCACCCCTGCCAGACTGGAGTCACATCACATATCTGGGAGCAGGACTGAATTGGTTTCCACATGCTATTGAGAATAGGTCAGCTCACTGTGAAGGAGATTATTTTGACACTTTGACTTTGAATACAGGTCGGACTAAGTTTGGGGGCAATACTGCCCTATAAAGTCTAACTGTAGTAACTATATTTAACTGTAGTAACTGTATTGAGTTTTAACTAAAAATGAACTCCTTGATGTCTGTTTTATCTTGTGACAAAGTTTGAGATTTCAATTTTGCTTTAATTCAGAGGAATTATGATACTACAAAATCCAACCGGTAATTGCATTTACCACGGTCTTCTTTGGATATATATACAAATTTAAACATAAAACAATGTAGCCTTGTATTTCTTCATTGTGTTGAATAGTGAAGACAAGAATAATATAAATTCTAAGTTTATTTAATAAGGACTTTATTATCTTGATAGTGATTAAGTAAAAAAAGTGAGATAAAATTATATTAAGACTAAAATATAACATTTATTTATAATATTAAGTCTAAAATACACAAATCTAGTTTTTAACCACTTTTAAACACACTTATTACAAAATCAATTTGAAAATGTTTATTCACTGAAAACAAAATATAAAAGCTTAAAAAAAGACAACAACTTTGTAATTACTGCACTCTGTTTGTGCATTACTATTAAAACCTTTTACAGCAATGAAAAACCTGAGTGGAGTAAATACATTGTTGGGGTCAAAGATCATGATTTTTGAGCATAAAAATGACATCAATACATGTAGAAATAAGTGTCATATCACTTACCTACCTACAACCCATTTGGCTGGCCAGTTAAAAACATTTACATTTAAACACAGCAGATTTTCTCAGTTTTACCTGTTGCGTAGCTACTGCAGTTAGACTTTGTAGGGCAGAATAGACTGCATCATTAATGACCACTGAAGCCATTAACACTCAAACTTTAACAGCGGGAAATAGTATAACTTTAGTTATTGAATCCTGCTTGATCGAAATACGTATTTATATGCAGATGATGTTGATCATTCGGTTCAGTATAATTCAATTTAACAATGGTCCAAGGAACAATTCAGGGAATGTAATATCTCCATGACAGCTATGATATCCTGTTAAGCCTCTTCATTCACTCCAGTCACTTTGGTTTCTGCGTTTAGAGAGGGCGGGGGGTTCTCAAAACAAGCTTTCATGAAAGGAGAAATGAGAAAATGATCTACATGACACTTCCTCAGTCACTAAGCCTCCCGGGAAATGTTTCATAAAGCCAAAAGGAACTCAGTGTGTGTTTGAGTGTGTGCTTTCCACATGCATGCATGTGAGCCTGTGTTGGTGTGCCTTCTCAGCAGGAAATGCTTACAGAAATTAAGATGAAAAACAATGAATAAAGATCTCACATTGGGAGTAATAATATGTCTCAAAGCTCGAGAGCCAAATGCTGGAGAATCAAATTGTGCATTCCAGAGTTAATGGAGACCTTTCCATAACTTAAAGCATGTTTATTGGAAACTTATTACAGTGTTTGTCTTATGCTTCCTTGAATTATTATCCAGAGAAGTCTACTGTAGCTGTTACAGATAGCTTTATTTACATAAGGCTATCTACTTACATCAGCACAGGAATAGAAGTTCAAGATCGTTATAAATCCCAAAACATGAACCACTCTAGTAACCCAAGCTTTGTAAGGATGAATTAGTAATCTTCTAATCACATCTACAATCTTAAACAAAGACATTGTATCCGTCTCTCTCCGCTTGACAAACACAGAGCAGGTGGGCCACTTCGCTATGTAAATCTCACGGCTGTCCGCCAAAATTGCACACAGCCACAGAAATTAGAAGGAGGCTTTGAGTTGCAGGAAAACACATATTTAAAGCATAGAGAACAGGCACTTCAAAGCCAGTGGGCACACATAGAAAAACAATATTCACTAAATAACTGCAGATGAACGGGGGACATGAGCGCAGCAGCACAGAAACATTTCTGGTGATTGTTTAGGTCCTGGATGATTGCCAGGAAGCAGATTTTCTCGAGTAAATTGCGACTGTGGCTGGTTGTTCTGTGTTGTGTTTGTGGAGTAGGATGGCGCTCTAACGGAGAATCCGATCTGAGCTTTGCGACGACTGCCTGGGGAGCCAGGGTGATGATGTATTAGGGCCTGAGTTTTTCTGAGATGGCTGAGCAGCAGTCACCAAGACAACAAAAGGACCCCCGTGCCAGAAAGCATTCCTTCTTCCTCCCACACTCATGTACTGCTAATAAGAGACAGAGTGAAAAAGCAAAGCAAGCCATGGAAGGAGAGCTGAGAGGAAAGATGAGAGCTCTCCCACCCGTTCACAATAGTTCCCATACACTGGGCCATTATAACACTTTGCCAAGTGTTTTGTTTGGATCCATTTTTGCATCTCAGTTTTCCCAAAGCTGTTTAATTGTTGGAGAGCAATGAGACATGATTACAGTGAGTTCAATGCAGACACAATTGGAAAATTATTTTCAGGTTTCCACACGGTACCATAGAAGCTTCTGTTCCATAAATGATACACAGCATTGTTCAGTTTTTGTGATGAGCTCCAGACCCAATCAGAGCCCGACTCATATATATGTTGACCGATATAGGCAGACCTGAAAACTTTTTTCCCCTAGAATATGATCTAGAAAAACATGCTTGGGTAGTTTAGAATGCAGTAATGGTAAATGGACCTGCAACCCGCTCTACCAACTGAGCCACAGCCGCCCAGTAATGAGAGAAGAATGAGAGAAAAGTTGCTCTTAACATTGTCAACCCGATAATGTCAGTCAACATGGGGGGGAGCGTGTCTATGTTCCCCGGGTCCTATGTTCCCCTCTTTGTATGAGACTGGGGAACATAGGACCCATTTTCCCTGCTTTTCCCAAAAAGGGTCCTACGTAACAGACCAAAAACAGTCTGTTACTTCTTCCACCATTACTGCCAAATTCCATGGAAAATAGGCCTACCCCTAACCCTAACCCTATTTAAAAAGCCAAAAAATGAACTGCAATGTAACCAGAAAGTAGCTGCTGTGCAAATTTAAGTTTTGGGCTGCTTGAGCTAAGGTGGGCCATGCGACGGTAGGCCTTCTGGCCATGCTGAGAGTCTACCGTAAAGATTGATAGATTGTGGGGAACATAGGACCCTTTTTCAGAAAAAGGAAAGAACTAACTAACTAAAAAGGAAGAACTAACGGAACATTAATCCTCTGTTTTACCAACGATGTTTGTCGGGATCACTTTCTGTCCCTAGTGCCATCTGTGCGCATGCTGGTGGGAGATTCCAGTGTGAAATATTGCCACACCGCCGACATGATAGCGCTACTTAGCTTAGCTTCAAGCTTCGCGTCAACCTGCTCTGACACACGTGTGTGTCTGTGTGTCTGTGTTACGTAATCAATTCCTCCTCGTCCTCTAAAACAGCAGCTGCAGGTTGCAGCACAGCGCCACTGTTTTAAGAGCGGTGAAGAAGAACTGTAGAGCTTAACGGAGCGAACTAGCTAATAGATTACTAATTTAATAAATTACGGTGTATCGGATCAGTGCCTGGACTCCAGTACTTGCCGATACCGATGCCAGCATTTTCGGCAGTATCGGAGCAATTTCCGATACTGGTATCGGAATCGGAACAAATCTACTCTGGACCCAATGGCCACAATGTTTTCCAACCATCATGTTTTGAATGCATTGGATAAGATGTCAGACCAAGGAGCAGAAGAAAACATTCTCAGCAATCATGGCATAGGGGGCTTTCCTATTGTTGCATAAGAATAGTAGACATGAGAAAACATGGCAGTCGTGTATTCCTAACACATCCCCAGACAGAGGCTATGACATGTTTGCTACAGACTTGTTTGTCTGGGGTGCTTCTTTAGACTTCGGACTGAGGGTGGCACACTTCAGAGACCAGATGGAAAAATATGCCAGGCAAATAGAGCAGAAATTCTATTGTTGTGGGTAATGACTTTCTGCAGGATTCATGCTGAGAATATGAAAGGCAACGCCGCCTTACCCTCCTCCAGAACCTCTCTCTTCTTCTCTCTCTACTCCCCTGCTCTTTAGACAAAGCATACAAACTCCAATGCACACAAACAAATAGCCTGAACAGAAATTCACTGGAGCATGAATGATGCAGACACATGTGTATATTGTTAATTCATATTAGTACCTACAGTGACTAAATATAGCTTTCAGTGTGTAATAAGCAGGTGCTATCCCACTGGGGGTGGCATTGGAGCTTCTTATTATCCCATTATGCCCATGATGCACTTTTCCTGGGTTGAAGCAAACAATTAGTATCATTATGATGCTGGCGAACGATATTCCACCCTAGCTTAATTAGGACTCAAGCCACAGTGGCTAACCATCAGTGGTTTGAGCCCAGACTCCCACAACAGGTGACCGTCTACAAGAGACACTAAAGGAAGGGGAGAATTAAATAACTCATGTCATTTGGCCGTCATTTGAGATAATACTTAAATAAAATATAGTCATCAATTCTTCATATTCTGTGTTGTCGACCTATCTATTATTACCAAGAAAGAAAAAAGTCTTAACCCATTACCAGTGGTGGGGATCAAGGTTATTATAGTTAACGAAAACTAACAAAATAACGAAAACTAGAATTGAAAAAACATTTTCGTTAACTGAAATAAAAATAAAATAAACCTTTAAAAAAAAAAAGAAAAGATAACTAACTAAAACTAACTAAAATTATAGTGAAAATGTCCTTCGTTTTCGTCTTTGTCAACTTTTTTCATACGTAAATATATTTCATCGATTTGGTTTTATGACTTAATAAACTTATTGGGGCTGAGATGGATCAGACAAAGGAAATAAAGGAAACATTTATTGTGATTTTTTTGAATCTCGCACCCAACAAATACCTCATAACAAAAAAAATAAAACTAATAAAAACTAAACTAATACTAAGCATTTTCCAAAATATAAAAGTAATTAAAACTAGCAAACTCACCCTAAAAACTCATTAAAACTAACTGAATTTAAAAACAAAAAATCACAACCAAATTAAAACTAAAACTAATGAAAAATCCAAAACTATTATAACCTTGGTGGGGATGTTCAGGGGTAGATAAAAGGTCAACAGTAAATATCACATAAAAAAACATGAAACCTAAAGATTTATTTTAGCTGCAGCCCAGCACTCAAAAAAAATCAATAAAAATAAGATTAATTCAATTGTGAGGACAGGAAGGAGCAGTAACCAGAAGCCAGTAGGATTAGTAGCCATCACAATAAGAAATACATAAGGACTATTTAAAAACCCATACACCTCATATTTATTGTACATAAATTGTTCTTTTACTTTTTTTTAACTTTTGATACTGTTACTTGTGATACTGATTTGGTGCTAAATTTAACCATCGTCACACATCAATTGCGCACATTGAATCCATGACACTGTAAAATATCCAGTCATACCCAATTTATGCAATTCAAAGACAGTTTAGGGACCCTAGTATGCAGAAATATTCAAATACAATCTGTGAAAATGACAGGAGAAAAAAATGGCATATTTTTTTTGCCCTAGTTTGCATGGTATTTGCATGAAGTGGGCATGTGCATAAAAGGGAGATTTTTGTATACCCTTAGAATCCATTTTCATTCAGATATCTTGAGGTATAGTAGAAAGTCAGGGTTACAATGAACTCCTCAGTGTAAACAGAATAATGCTGGAACTGGCAAAAATATCCTCTGAAGTGCCTGTTGAGTGGTCCACCCAATGTCGAACAGAGCAAATATTACAATAATTACATATAAAAGCATACAGACTCACCTTAACGCAAGCAAGGTTGCAGAAAACAAGAGGAGAAAGCATTTATATTTACCTTTCTGTCCATCTAAAACACAAATGTGTTTATGTTTCAAGGAATAGTAAATGCCATTTGGTTTGAAATAAATTGTGTCAAAGATGTCAAAAATGAAAAAGTAAAGATTACGGTTTTATAATCTGTGGTGGTCATTTGACCAGCTGGATTACACAAAACTATAGGTGCACTGCAAAAAAGGTGTGTCTAAAAACAAGATAAAAACACTAAATCTTAATTTAAGATTGTTAAATCTAGAAATAAGCATGTTGAACACTTAAAATAAGAAATTAACTCTTAAAACAAGATAAATTAAAGCTGCAAGCAGCGATGAACTGGCCCGAGCAGAGTGCACTGCAAATTATTTGTTTCTTAACAAGATAAAAAAACTTTAGATTAAAAAGTGTTAGATAATGTATCTTGTTTTAAGAGTTATTTCTTATTTTAAGTGTTCAGCATGCTTATTTCTAGATTAACAATCTTAATTTAAGAAATCATGTCAAGTGAAATTATCTGTCCATGCAGCAAGATCATTTCCCTCAGATTTACTGTTTTTATCTTGAAGAACAAGATTAGAACACCTTTTTTTGCAGTGTGAGTACTTCTGCATGGTCAATCACAGGAAACATGCACATTGACTCTACACAATACTCTACTGTACACCCCAACCTTCATGACCTCCTTTCCTGCGATGAGTAAAAGAAAAGCACCAGAGGCAAAGAGGGAAGAGGTTGTCATTACATTGGGTGGGGTGTTTTCTTTTGATTTGGAAGAAATAGGTTCTGCATTAATGGAGTCATTCTCCGGCTCGTCTCCTGCTTCAAAAGAGGGAAAAACAAAGGCTGTGGAATGATAGCCGCGAGCATTGTCTTCACATAGGCAAAGTGTGATGGCTATACATTATTGTACAGACCCGTGTACGTGACATCGAGGTACTTATTTTGCTATTCAAATGATATTCATGTGCATTTCCCAAATTCAAAACACGAGTCCGTTGATAACAATGCCATTAATAGCAACCTTGCATGAATAGAAGAAGAACAACACGTTAAAATTATATATTCATAATTTTGCAGCCTCAGGTTTCTAGGTTTCACCTTGACATACACTGTAAAAAAATGTCTGTCGATTTTACGGTGAAAAACTGCTAAACCATGACAGTAAAAGACCGTAAAATGACAAATGGGTTAATTCAGTTTCAGTAACAATGAAACACCGTAAATGTATATATCAGCCATATATATATATATATATATATATATATATTTTTTTTTTTTTTTTTTTTTTTTTTTTTAAATACATTACTCCACTGTAAAATACACTGGCACTGTGTTTGTAGCAAAAAATATATACTGTAATATATTTACAAGCATCACTGTAATTTTTGCATTTATTTTTTGTAAAAATACTTTTTCTCACCGTTAAATGTACTAAACACCATATCTCTAACAGAAATATACTGTAATATTTAATGGTAAAATCTTTAGTTTATGCAGCATTTATAAAGTATTTTCTGGTTAATAATATGGCAGAACAGCGTTTCTTTTAATGCAAAAACTTTTTATTTTTTACAGTAAAATATGGAGTAAAATGGCAATCATAAACAGGAAATCAACAGTGCCAAAATCTTTTTAATGTAATATTAGAAAAAGTTGCTCCGTATTTATTACGGTAAAGTTCTGGGAATCACAGCTGCAGATTTTTTCCGTAAAAACAACAGTTTTTTTTTTGTTTTGTTTGTTTTTTACAGTGTATCACATGAACTACAAGTGTTTTACAGGATGGAGGTATTTCACAATTGCAAAAAAACATCCTGCATGATATGATTCAAGTCAATTTAGTTCAAAGTCAATCCACTTTAGCAAGTCATCTCTTAACAAAACAATGTTCAAAGTGTGATTGCAGTTCAAAAGATTTCAGATTTTACCAAATACTACTCTGTAAAAGGTTCCCACACTTGAATAATTGTCACTGCTGTACAGTGCACTGCTGGATACTGTGATTCAACATCACCCAAGTCTTCTAATTGTAGAGTTTTTGAAATGCAAGGAAACAGATGAGCTCTGATGATAATCAAGCTGAAATTAACACAGGGCTGCAGTCACAGGTGCCGAGCTCTCAGACGCTGAAACGAGGGCTAGCAGTGCTAACTGTATTGATTAGCTGCTAGCACTTTGTCCCACACAATCAACATTCATGCACCATTGGAATTAGCCACATCTGCATCCACTCCTCAGCTCTGCAACATGGTCAACTAATCATCATCACAAACCATTCAAACTTCTGGGAGAGGACTTTGATTGCGGTGGAGAGTGCGCCTTCAATTGCAGCAATTCTGTCAAGTTTGCAGAGTTTGAAGAATGTAGAATGTTTGAGGATTAAGTTGTTTCAGATTTGCCATTTGTGTTTCTTCACGGACTTTACAAGCCTGTGAATCATTGAATTAAAGTGGAATTTAATGTGTTATTTTTATTCAGTATTTTAAGTCCTCTTGCTGTGGCGGTTATGCATTGCATGACATACTCACATCACTTGTGTATTTGTACATAGTTTCTTCAGGGGCCACATCTTTTTTTGATTCTTCAGCTGTTTTTGGCAACTTCTGGGCCTGAAAAGTGAAGCCAATGTGAAAGTGCCTTAAACCTGCATCTCCACTGGTTGTAAAAAGAAGTCATTGTATACTGCCCTACAAAGTCTAACTGCATAACTTACACTTATTTCTACATGTATTGATGATGTAATTTTTATGCTAAAAAATCAAGATGATTTATTTGAACTTTGACCCTTAAAATGTAGTTACTGCACTCTGGTTTTGCTGTAAAAGGTACTAATAGTGATTCACAAACACAGTGCAGTAACTACAGATTTTATATTTTGTTTTCAATGAATTAACATTTGCAACAAGTGTATTTTAAAAAATTGAAAAACTCTATTCAAATAGAATTTTAGACTTAATATTATAAAGTAATGTTATATTTTAGTCTTAATATTATTTTATCTCACTTTTTCACTTAATCACTATCTAGATAATAATTTCCCTATCAAATAAACGTATGATTTTTATTAGTCTTGTCTTCACTATTCAACAGAATGAAGAAATACAAGGCTACACTGTATCACAGTCAAAGCAGACTAAATCTAAAACTTTGTCACAAGATAAAACAGACTATTTTGGACTATTTTGTCCAAAAATGTAGTTACTGCAGTTAGGCTTTGTAGGGCAGTATAGAGCTCTATGAGAAAATGACCCTAATTCTTACTAGTTTTATGACCTCAGTAAACATTTTCATTGTCAGTTAAGGGTGTCATTTTTTGTGTGATGTTCATTTTGGACATAATGGTTCCATTTTGAGAATATAGACAATAAAGCTGGGTATGCTTCATGCACTAGCATGACTGGCATATTGCAATAGCATTTCTAGCACTTGGGTTTTTATCTTAGTTAACTCTAACATTTTGGTCACTTGTTGTTTAATGTTTGTTTGGACTAGACACTCTAAGGAGTCAGCAGTTCATTTTGAAAAACAGATGCAATTTGTTAACTTAGCTCAAGCTAGCTTTAGCTAAAAACTAAATGACCTTCTGGCTCCTGATCCATTCTGTGTATGTACTGAAAAAACCAATAGAGCAATGGCCAAAATGTCTTCAAAGGCTTCAAAACCATCCACAAACCTGTGCCACAGTGTCTATTATTTTCATGCAGTCTAACAAATCATTCTTGCCACTGCTGCTACCACGGACACTCAAATGTCATTACAACCCAGCTCTGCTAAATTTGCCACAATGCTATAGGTAACAAGCTAAAATTCTGGTGTCATTGACAATACTAGAAGCTTGACCTTTTCAAATTCACATGAGCTGCCTCATCTCTTCATAAGAGGCTCTCTGTAAAAAAAATGGAGATGGTACAAAAGAGTGGAGGGGGTTAGGGAGGGAGACAAGGACCACCTGAGACAGAGGATCTCTTATGTGGGTCTGGGAAAGGACAACAGAGGTGTAATGAGGATCGTGATAGACATCAGACTGGAGTCATGTTACATCAGTAGAGAGAGAGAGGAGGAGGCCTGAGATAAAGAATGGGGCATGAAATAAGCAGGGAAAAGCAGATACTACGCCTGACTCTGCTGGTCTGATTTATTCCCCTCTTCCACTTGTTTATATCAGCACGAACCTCCACCTGAAACATGCAAAGCAGTCCAACTGCACATGGCATGCTGTTCTTAACAACTGGGTATACAGAGATGACAGCAGCAGACGGTGTAGCGGTGAGGCTACGCGACAAGTGCTGGTGAAACATGAGATCCTGCCACCTCCCCAGTGTACAAACAAGACATTGCTGCAAGGGAAGAGTGTGTACTGAAAAAACTCTCTTAGCTCTTTCTTGTGTTTCGGAGCGTCTGGTCGATGCTTATCTCCTACTGTCAAGATAACTTTCTCCATGTAGAGAGAACAAAGGCAGCAGCACAGAGGTCGTGGGGAAAGCAGAGAGAGCTGAATAGTAAACACGTAAGCCTCTTAATGTCCTGAAGAGGTGGTTATGCAGCGAATAAAAAGGGTTCACTCATATTGATGAACTCGCAGAGATCACTTATACCACACAATTTCAGTATAGGATTGGCTCCAGCCCCCCGTGACCCGAGTTCGGATTAGTGGTTAAGGATGATGAATGAGTGAATAAACAAGGCCACCAAGATGCCCAGACAGACAGACTGCATTACAATTTGTTCTTGAGCATAGTGGAGCATTTAGCTGCCAAAGAGTCGAGTATTTTTCTCCTTAGTTGGTAAAGACCAAACTAGAGAGAAAAGCAATATGAATATTGGATTTGCATCCCTCAGATGGACACAAATCATCTACAATTTCTGACAAGGGCAGGGTGGTCATTTATATTTTCTTTTGGGAATGTACCTAAACCAGGTACTCCGGCTTCCTCCCACAGTCCAAAATCATGCACATAGGTTTAATTGGTGACTCTAAATTGCCCATAGATGTGAATGAGAGCGTGATTGTCTGTTTCTGTTAAGCAGCAACCTCCGGGTCTGAGCAAGGAGGCAAACCAGGAAGTGCCTTAAGCTGCATTCTACTGAAAATTCCAGCAGGGGGCGCTAAGTTTGGCTGCAAAAGAAATCTGTCCATTCATTTCAGTGCAAAATTTGAAAACTTCTCACTTGATTTATTACCCCAGAATTTTTTTTAGACTACAACACTATGGTCTCATCGCTATTAAAAAATCTTCTTCAAGACAATTTGATGTTAATAGTTCTTAAAATGGCCCCATTTAGAAGAAAATAGAAGATAAAGAATTGTATGATTTGGGGCATGGCTACCTTTGATTGACAGGTCAGTAAGAAGGCGAGCTGTCATCAGGAGAGAAGCAGAACAATGCGTATCCACGGCAACGTGTCAATAAAGTTCTATATAATGTATATAGATATAAAAAAGGACGTTTACCGATTTGGTCTCATAACTTTGACCCTTTCACTGTATTTTCACTTAATGACAGTTTATTTGAACGCTTTTTTCAGTAAAAATGTATTGTTCAGCGTTTAAAACTAAAACTAACATCCCAGGTAATGCTCCAGTTAATGCTAACATGAATTAGCAGCGACTTCTCTCAGTCAGGTTGAGGTGTAGAGAGGCATGTAGTCAGTGTCGTCAGATCTAGGGCTGGGCGATATGGACCAAAAGTCATATCCCGATATTTTTAGGCTGAATAACGATATACGATATATATCCTGATATATTTATCACAAAGTGAGAGCAAAAAAGCAAAAAAAATCGTATTATATATATATATATATATATATATATATATATATATATATATATATATATATATATATATAATATATAGAATAATATATAGAATAATGAACACTATAAAAGAACTAAATATGACAAACCCTAGTAGGGGCAGCATTTATATATAAAGGAAGAATTTTTTTAACTATATCGACATATGAGACATGGTCTAAATCCTACACATTTAAAAATATATATCGATATATCTTTTATATCAATATATCACCCAGCCCTAGTCAGATCTCTCTCGCTCCTCCATAGTTCAGATATGGTCTTCTCCCCGTATCGGAAACAAGATGGCGACGAGTGTAACGATGAACTCGATTCTTCCAACAGGCCACAAACCAATGGGTGACGTCACGGTCACTACGTCCATTATTTATATACAGTCTATGGTTTCTATATGTCAGCCCCGTAATAGTCTGGAGACCTGTCCAGGTGTGCCCCGCATCTCTCCCTATGTCGGCTGGGATTGGCTCAAGCCCCCATGACCCAAGTGTGGATAAGCGGTTAATGATAATGAATGACTGAATGAATGAATGTAACTCACTAAGACCATCTCATATATTCTGCTTGTCACACAGGAATAGCTTCTCCACCTTAAGGGTCAGTCCACCTTAAGTGAGCCCGGTTGTTGCTAGCTAACGGCTAACCCCCTTCACTTCAGTCACTTTAATCGCCAGTCTTGCTTTAGATTTTGATGATGGAAATTGAAAGCTGTTTTCTGTTTTCTATTGAAATCCTGACATTCTTATAAAATGAGCAGATTTTTGCAAACAACTTTAAAATGGCGTTAAGATGTCTGTGTTGTATTTACAGTCGAACACAAAATCAGCCTACGACCTCATGACTCAGCAAGACTTGCTCATGCCTTTTTTTTTGTGGACTTGATTATATTAAAAGTGTCATTACGGGTCGGTGTAAAACATCAATCAGAGAACTGCAGCACATTCACAACGCTGCTGTTCGTGTTCTCACTAAATCCAAGAAAGTGGAACACATCACCCCAGTTCTCTGAGCTTTGCACCGGCTTCCTATGAATAAAATAATTGATTTTGCAATATTATTATCTACCTACAAAGCTGGATGGTTTGGGGCCAAAATAAATGTGTGATGTGCTCAACTCTTGCAAGCCAATCAGAGCTCTAACAACATCTGGGACAGGTTTACTCACCGTCTCTAGGGTCGAAAAAAGAAATGCAGAAGCAGCTTTCATTTTTTATGCACCACAGATTTGGAATAAACTATCAAAAAAAAAACCCTATCTATGTTGTTTTATGAAATCAAGGCTTAAATTTCTGTTTGCCACTGCATTTCCCGAGGTCATTTAAAGATATTTCTACATGTTTTATCGCTTTTATGAATTAACCTTTTTATTTTTTTCTGTATGTTTAAAGCACTTATGTAATGCACTTTGAATTGCTTTTGTGGTTGAAACTTGCCGTGCCTTTCCTTACAAGAGAAGAACTTCTTCAGAGGAAGACTGAATAAGTGAAAGATAGAGTAAACTGTCGAAACTGGAGGCCAAGAAAGAGGACATCTGCAACAAGGTAAAGCTTTGAAAATAAATATAGCATGCACTTAAACTGATTTTTTCTTTTTCCTGGTGGCTTTAATACATTTAGCTGCTGTCCCATCTGCCTGCGTCTCACTATGGAGTATTACCTCATACAACCCCACTTCAAAGTATCCAAACCATCCCTTTAACTAGAGGCCTGGCTTGCTTGCTACCTGCATATAATGAAATAGCACCATTACATGTGCAACATTGTCTTCTAGACGCCTTCTTTGTGTGTCAAGTTATTTTGTCTCTATTCTACCCGTTATTTGTATTGTTAATTTCACTCAGGCACCTTTCAGGACAGCCTCAGGTAGCGTCGCTGCAGGGTCCTTGAGTTTGGATTAGTCGGAAGGAAAACACACAAGTTCACGGCTGGCTGTGAGGCTCTTTGGTGTATGCGTTTGGGAACAATCTATAGAATCATGTGTAGGTTGAGGACAGGCATTAGTTGGTGAGGTTAAAGTGTTTTTTTGTGGTGGTGGTGTGGAGGGGGGTGTAGAACCTGATAATGTAATAACTTCCCGATAATGTAATAAAGTGCATTTCCCAATAATGTCATACACTTTTTACCAATAATGTAATAAAGTATAACATTAATGGAAGGTTTTTGATCAAATCAAAGATGGCGGAAAATACAATATGGCCGAAAACCACTATTGAGGATGCATTGAGCTCGGATTGGCCCAAGGGTTCCAGTGACACATCCTTTGTGAAAAACGGATGAACGGGTCAAAAGTTAATAAACATTCAACTTTGACCTGTTGGTGGCGCTAGAGCTCTTGAGCTAGAGTTGCCTACACAGTATCACCACTTGAACCCAAGTAATGGGTGGTCTGCTGTTAAATTGTTACAATATTGGGGAATTATTACATTATCAGGACTGGCAAAATGAAGGCTAACCTGATAATGTTAAGTACCTCCCATTAATGTTATAGTTTATTAAATTATTGGTAAAAAGTGTATTACATTATTGGGAAATGCACTTTATTACATTATCGGGAAGTTATTACATTATCAGGTTTTATTACATTTTCAATGGACTCAAGTGGAGATTTTTATTACATTATCAGGAAGTTATTACATTATCGGGAATTTATTACATTTTCAGTGTTTCCAGGACGCTGGTTTACACAGTTGAGCCTTTCTGAGGTGTTGTGGGCCTAACTTAACGAAATGTCGATAAGGAAAGGTTCCCACTTGATAACCCCAATGACATGCTGCATACCGCTGGTGGCTAGGATAGGTAGCTGCTGATTGGTCCATCTGAGGAGTGACTCTGTAGATGTATGACAGCGTAGCCTGATGTCTCCAATAGGGTTATATCTGATGATTGTAATATCACTTGGTTGGTTACTGGTTGTTAATCTGAATTGGACTACTAAATGTGTTTCTACCTAGGATTATGGCACAAGGCATAGTAACATCTTGTCCTGTGTATTAACATATGCACTTAAACAGTTTTTTTCTTTTTCCTGGTGGCTTTAATACATTTAGCTGCTGTCCCATCTGCCTGTGTCTCACTATGGAGTATTACCTCATACAACCCCACTTCAAAGTATCCATCCCTTTAACTAGAGGCCTGGCTGGCTTGCTACCTGCATATAATGAAATAACACCATTACATGTGCAACACTGTCTTCTAGACACCGTCTTTGTCTCTTTATAAACTCTCTGATGTTCAAGGATCTAAAAACTTTCATCTCAGTGGTTTAACAGTACTATTTTAGGTCATGTTTGTAATGATGAATATGTAAATGTGCGGTGTTTACTCTGATAATGCTTATGTGGTTTCATAGATGGTGGTAGAAAATCCACAGAGGACTCAGAGTAACCCCATTAGCACACTGCTGGATAACCATGCAGGGACCCAGGGGAGGTCATTATGAAGGAACTGTTTGTTATCTTCATATCTGTAATTAACATATGCAATGCTGAATACTTCTTTCAGCATTTAACCCAGATCTATATTTGAACCAGTCTATAACATGAAAACAAAAAACAAAAACAGGAAGCCATAAAGAAACAAAATAATTTATAATAGTGCAAACTTCAACAGGTTGGAAGAAAAAAAAATCCCATTCCAAATGGATGATTTTTTTCAACTTTTATGAGATCCTGTTCCTGTTTAGGACTGTTTAGAGGAGGTATGTTTGGGTTTGAATAGCAGGAAAATGTGACAGGAATGAGTGTGGGATTGTGTGGTATCCCAGTGGTATCCCAGATCTCCATGCGAGCTCTCTGTGACGACCAGCTGCGGAATTCAGTTTACACTTGACGGCTCCATATTTACGCAGGAAGACAGCATGAATAAAGAACAATTCAATCACCGGGTGCCACCTCTGTTTTCATTTCCCCGGCATGCAGAAAGATGGAATGAAAGGAACGGAGAAAGAACATAAAAGAAAGAGAGAGGAGAAAATCATGTGAAAGAAATTACAGCAAAGCGGAGGAGTGTTTGATATACACTTGGACTGTGAAGGTAGAGTGCAGAGCCAAATGTGTGTGTGTTTGTGATAAAACAGGTACGAGTCTTTCATCTGAAGGGAAACACAGGCGAAGGGGCTGATCTTCCCGTGCAATCATTCTGTTTTACTCTGTTTTCATGCTAAAGAACCACAAACAACAATTTCTCCCCATTCCCTTCCGTTCCAGCATTGTCTTCACCCTTTGATAACATCATTTTGTTGGGAGACAGTCACTTTGATTTGCATTCTTTTGAAAAAACCCATGAATTCATTGGAGGGAACAGGTGGGGGAACTGGCCTCTGTTTGTGAATTGCCTTGAGTCGATTCCCAGCCAGCGTTTAATTCAGCTATTGGGAGGCAATGGGCGAATGTTCAAACAAATGCCAGCTTCGCTTATCAGGGCACTGCCTCATCCTTCGATATGTCAATCTCTTGCCAAGTGGTTCCCAGACTGTTGAGTACACGGAAGTTTGATTTCATGGGCTGCTAGCCGAACTTCTAAATAGACAGGCGGCAGCGTTCTGTGCCCCAGTTTGTTCAATCATATCATTAGGAAGACAGTACGAGTCCCAGCGGATGATTCTCATTGCATATTTAATGCAGTGATGAGCACAGTCAGATCTGCAGATTCAGCTTTAAGTACTGGTGGCTACCAGTAAGATGGGGCTTTGTAAAGGGAAGCCGTGTTCTTGAGGGGGTATAGATTCTTTGTACTAATCATCCATGGGAATTTGTTTCTGTGTTTTACTTTCCAGTAAATGCTACACTGATGTTTTTTCAAGAGTTAAAAAAAATCCTCATAGAGGAAGGGGGAGACGTATCATTGGTAAAATGAGGTATGCACAGGATATATTGGGCTGATAAATTGGTGCCATGCCACTGTTCTAATGTCCCATTGGTCCATTAGTCAGAATTAAGGTCTTTCTCTGACCCTGACCAAGTGGTTTTCTGCCTAGTCACTGAACCCCAGTGTGTGATTTCAGAATATAACGCTGTCTGACCAACGTATCTACACGTCGCACCAATGGGACATCTCAACAGTGAGCGGCCCCCCATAAATTATCAGCCGATAATGGGAAAATATATTTAATATGTAGAGCCGATAACATGGAGTCACCTTGCTTTCAGTGACTTAGCAGAGCTGTCTCCCCAACCCTTTTCCATTTCTTTACTTAGCATAACAGTCTACTGTATCGTTTTGTGAGAGTCTAACTTTGTTCAGCTCTCATCACTGCAGCTTTGTAACTGAATCTCTGAGATTTGGAGTTTAGTTCCACACCTATGTTCCTATTCATACTTTCAGCAAGCAGCCCTATTACTGTTCCATAATTTGTCCCTTGTCTATATCAGAGCTGGATTTGAGCTGTGCTGAGTTTTTGCTAATGCTGAACATTCCGTGCTGCTGCTGCAAATTTGAAAATTTTCAGGCTTTTATTGTGAAGCACCTGCAGCAAATGCATGTAGCAGAGCTTTGTTAGCTGTGTTATTCTTCTCTAACAGATAGGGACATATTTGGCTCTATTTAGACAGAAGAGTAAGTATTGCATGGCTTTGTTGTTGTTGTACATGACAAAAGCATAGGTCAGTTGAGCAGGTTATGATGACATTTAGAGAGGAAAAGGTTGTCTAACCTGCTGTGCACAGACTAAATAAGTCACCCTGAGCTGTTGTGCAGGTCTGGCTGCTGTAGTCGTGCTTGTTGTCCATTCACACAGCTTCCAGTCGCAATGGCAACCCGAATGTGGAGCAAAATTAAAAATATGCACCATCACACCTCCTTTTGAATCGTATCCTCATGTGCGTGTGCTGTGTAAATAACTGAAATACGGAGAAGAATTTTGGCTCCCTGTTGTTGTTTGGTAATGTAAAACAGCAAACACTTGCCAGGGTTTCCTGCTGTTCATCTTGTAACGAGCCAAGGCCATGACAAACATAAGGTACCAGCTGGTCAGAAACCATTTCCACAGAAGTAATTTGCAAATGGAAAATGCTTTCATGCTACACACACTGATAGGAACACACACACACGCACACAACAGAAGAATGGGAGAGCCCGAGGCTGTTTCGATACATTCAGACCAAGGAGAACAGTTTTGAAGTTGTGCAGGTTTGAGATGGTAATGTTTTTCAGCTGGAGTCTGGGTGGAACAGGGGAAGCCTGAAATACATTGCATGCTCCAGATGATTCTGTACCTGATCCAAAGGATTCTGGTGCTCACGCCGGGCCCAGAGGATCAAGGGAAGCAGGAAAAGGTATGAAGGGAGAAAATCTGAAGATGAATAACTTCACTGAGAGCTACAGACATTTTGGTTTTCTGTGTGTCCAAAATGTTTTTGAATTTTAAAGAGAAATATTGGGAATAACAATTTTTTTTAAAGTGGTCCAGTATTCAGAGAGGGTGCTGCAGCTGGTAGCCGTTAAATGGGCTCTGATGTAATTGTACACAGGGTAACTTTGCATCAACTTTGCGATCAATACAGTTAATAGTACAGGTTTTTTTTCCTCATCTTTGGTTGGCAGTAGTCATTCCATTTGCTTCTGATTCATTATTAAACAAATTTGATGCTTTGAAGAGCCCTGAGTGTTTTTGCAGGTATGCAAGACCCAAAATAAACAAATTGTGAACCTAATTTCTCCTCTTGGAATGTTGCTCATATAGCGCAATGCCCGCAAAAGATGACGCGATTGATTGCTGCTTTGGTCTGGTGGCTGCACCGCTAGTAGTGGCTGAACTGCTAATGCTACTTGTGCTGGCAGCAGTGGGACTCTGTTCAGTCTCTGCTCGCATTTTCATGCTTTCCGCATAATCCCTTGTTTGGTGCTTCTTCAAATGATTCAAATGATGAACAGCTTTGTTGTTGTTGTTTGAAAGCCCACGCTGTTTATGTTTTGTTAACTTGTTATTTGAACTAAGTAATAACTTGTTTCTCTGTAAGCTTTCAAATGTCCCACGCTCTTGCTATTCCAATGCTATTGAATGCACCATACCTGTGTATGAACGGCCGTTTGCCATTTGCTCTTTCCTACCATTCACCTGTACCTCCCTGGTTTATTGCTCCAAGTCATGGCTAACATCTATTTTGCTGCCCTTAGCTCCATGTTTGGTCTTTCTGTTTACTTCTACGGCAACTTACAAACAGTGGTGGAGCAGGAAAAGGTCGACTCTGATTGGCTGTTGTCAGGCACATTTCCGACATGTTTGATCGAGTAAATATGCTCACAGCTGATCACCGTAATCTACCTGACATTTATCGCGATCACTAATCGCGATCAGGTAATCGCCCTGGCCTACTTCCATCTTTATAAAATGTTGTCACTCACTGATTATAACAATCTGAGCCTGTCAGTGGCAAAATCAAGCATCTTTAGTTGATGTTTATGATGGCATGAAGGGCCATTTTGGAGACAGTACATTGTTTTGACATCCCATTGGTCCAACTCATAGATATGGCTAGGGTTAGAGAAAGATCACTTCTTTGGACCAGTAGGACATGGGGACAATGGCATTGCACTGTGATTACATTAGCTAATTTCATGGCTCTTAGCTGCAGTGGTCTCTCAAAAAAATGTTGTCCCCAGACACAAAAACATGGGTCCAGGCTGAAAAATACTTAGATTCCCTTTCAAGTTTCTCCATATTCCTTCTTTGCTTTAAAACTATGTTGAAAACAATGAAACAAAGAAAAATCTATCTATCTAAGGCTGGGCGATATGGCAAAAAAATGATCACGATCGTCCGATCTTGATTATATAACGATTTTTTATATTGTTTTTAAACTGCCAGTTTTATAGCATCTATAGTGAAAACAAACAAAAAAAACCTAGAGATTAGTTCAATATTTTATCAACATACAAAGTTTGATGAAAGTGAGTAACTTGCTTTCCTGTGCAGTCAGACCAGACCGTTCTTCTTATCCCAGGAGTTTCTCTACAGGTGCATAAGTTGCATATTAACAAAAGAGACAATTGCTGACTGTTTCTTGAGGGATTCAAACAGAGCTTTGGGGCATCACAGTCTTTCATGAGAATGCTGATGCAGTCAAAATGCAAGCCTGGAAAACACAAACTTGGTGAAGAAGGGGAAGCCTGCCTTGTCAGGAATTTACATTGATACACCAAAGAAGAGGGCAGTCTCCCCTCTTCCTCTTTCTCCTCTCCCTTTCTCCTTCTGTCTTCAATTGTTCTGCTCTGTGGCTTCATCAGCAGTTTCCCTCCATTTGAAAGCGTGGGATTATGCAAGAGAGGCAGCATCAAATGATAGGTAACTCACCCACCCTCCCCTCGATACCACCCCCTCTCTCTTGTCTTTAAGTCTCCCGGCTGCTGAGCATGTAAATCTGCGAAGCCTGTAAAAACACAACTCAACAGTCAAGTCACTCACTGACAGGCAGCACTGTCAGCACACACACACCATGGTTTTTGAAGTGAAGGTCAATTGTATGAAAACATACAGTAGTCAATACAATGTGTTTGTGAAATATTGTACGTGGGTGAGCCGATACATAATGGAATGTCTCTAAGCTGCAGAAGAGCCTTCAGGATACAATTGTCGGTTTCACTGTAAAGCACCAACACTGGAGTGATTGTGTGCTGAGGTTCCTGTGTGTGAAAGCTGCGGATGAAGTCAGCAGAGTGTTTGGTTATGACGCCCTGCAAGCTTTTTACATAATAAAATGCAAAACGATTTTTTTTCCCTTTCCCACTTCTGTATTTGTAAAATAATTCAACATTTCCAAAGAATCTTTATCCTTTGATAACGAGCTACATTTGTACTGACATGTTGTGTGAATGCTTCTCTAACTCCTTGTATAATAAATGTATAAATAAGGGCAAATTGCATGCAAGTATCCACTTTGTGCGTGGATGAAACAAAGAAAAAGCAAATCTATCTATCTAAGGCTGGGCGATATGGCAAAAATAAGATCATGATCGTCCGATCTTGCTTATTATCATGATTTTTTATATTGTTTTTAAACTGACAGTTTTATAGCATCTGTAGGGAAACTAAAAAAAACTAGGGATTAGTTCATATTTTAGCAACACACAAAGTAAATAACAAAGCAAATTAAATAAATAAGATTAACTTGAAAATATTAAAACAATTTTTACTCAACAGTACAACAAATGTTGTAAAATATAAAATAACACGGTGAACTACTTTACAGTCCTGATTGTTTTTGCAGGTATGCAAGACCCAAAATAAACAAACTGTGAAACTAATTTCTCTTCTTGGAATGTTGCTCGTACGGCGCAATGGCCGCAAAAGATGACACAATTTATTTCATTTCATTCATTGGATCTCCATAGCACCAGCACATTACCATAGCTATTCTTCCTGGAGTCCAAACATCAAGTCAAATTATCCCTTCTCCGAGATCATCAACAAAACAAAAACAACAACAACAACAACAACAACAGTCAATACAGTCACAACAAATATACAATCATAGACGCTGACAAACATGTTTGACGCAACAATTGTACAGTACAAGAGTCCATACACAACATACAAACAGATCAGGATACAATTGTCAGTTTCAATGTAAAGCACCAACACTGGAGTGATTGTGTGCTGAGGTTCTTGCATATTAAAGCTGCAGATGATGTCAGCAGAGTGTTTGGTTATGACACCCTGCAAGGCTTTTCACACAATAAAATGCAAAACGCTTTTTTCCCTTTCCCACTTCTGTATTTGTAAAATAATTCAACATTTCCAAAGAATCTTTATCCTTTGATAACGAGCTCCATTTATACTGACATGTTGTGTTAATGCTTCATCGCCTTTCTGCGCTCTCCTCTCTAACTCCTTCTAGAACAAGATTAGAAAACGTCCAAAAATGTATAAAGAGGGGCAAATTGCATGCAAGTATCCACTTTGTGCATGGATGAAACAAAGAAAAAGCAACTTGACAACTTGATTACAAATGCATTTTTGTGAGGAATAGCCCATTTATTTTGTATTAGAGTGAATTCTTCCAATAAAGCAGAACGCCTGAACCCATGAGATGTTCCTGTAAATGATTGCTAACACAGGATGTGCTCTCACAAGATAATCTGAAAGAGTCCATCAAAATGAAACCTTTGACACGCTGTTCTTTATTGACCTATGACAGAACTTGTGTGGACCGAGTAAAGTTGCTTTTATTGACGGCGTGGGTCTTATGTGCAGTGCCCCAGAAACTCATCCAACGCTGTCAAGCTAAAGCACATTGATTATTGGGTGTCAGTGAGTGAACTGTCTCTGAACCTTTGTGTCTCATCTGAGGTGTTGAGTCGTCCTTTGAGTCATCATGCTGTTTCTATTTTCTACAGGAACTCACTCTGTCCTTTTAGTTGATGAAATCTCTCAATCTCTGGCCTTTAAAGGATTCGGTTCAATATCTTTCCAGCCTGCAGAACTTTCTGATCCTGGGATTAAAGCTGGCTACATTTCTGTACAGCCCATACTGTAGATCCAATAAAAAGTTTTTTCTGTTTCTTTTTATTGAAGTCAACCTATTATGTTCACGTTCAGCAAATACCATTTTTCTCACACTGACCATGGCTGCTGCACCTCTGTTCACCCTCTGTCTGTGACGGTCAGTTGTAGCGCCTGTCTCTTTAAGCCCTCATCCTGAAAAAGTCCTGTCTGCTCTGACTGGTTGGCATTTTCAGGTGTTCCACATCGGTTCTTTCCCACCATTGCCATCAGGACATGAGTACAGAACAGCAAAAATTACATTATCACACATGTTGTAGTGCAGTGGTTCTCAAATGGTTGTACGCGTACTGCTGGGGGTACTTGAAGGCACTCCAGGGTGACGTGAGATTTTAAAATATATATTTAAAGAGTAATATTCATGCAAAAATCCTTTAAAAATAATTATTTAATAAATATTTTAGGAAAATATTAGTATAAGTTCATAAAATTAATTTTATATTCAGTAGGCTATTCAATTTAATTCTTCTAAAAACCCAGAGTCTCCCCCATACCAGGATGGTTGGACCCAACCTGTCATATGCCACCTGGCATCACCTGTCAATCACTTGAAAATTTAAAGATGGAGTCGTGGTTGAAGCGTAGCAGTTATAGTTTTAAATGGTTATATGCTCACTGTTTTTACTACATTAGTTTGAATCACTACATTTTAGTGATGAGGAAATTTGCAATACAAATTTAGTCATGGATTATTAACATTTAAAATGTTTGAAATTGTTGTTGTTTTTCAAATGTTTGAATTTTGTATGTGTTTATCACTGATGGCACAGAGCTCTGTTTTTAAGTGTTCTTTTTTTTTTTCAACCAAAAATGCTTTGCCCTGGTTAGGGGGTACTTGGCTGAAAAAACATTTCACAGGGGGTACATCACTGAAAAAAGGTTGAGAACCACTTTTCTAGCGGGAATGTGATCCAAAACGGTGGAGAATCACATCCAGGACCAAGATTAAGGGTTTCCCTGACGTTAGCAGGTAGCTACATGTAGCAATGGAATGATTGTAATGGAGTATAACAGCACCACTCTCAGCAGTGAAAAGAGTAATAGAAGCTATCAAACCAAAAAAGTACTCAATTGCTGCTTCCCAGTAGGAATGTGTTCTGAAATGGAGAGAAAATGAACATCAGCAAAGAATATTACAGGTTTCCTTCACGTTAGCATGTAGCTACACGCTGAAGTGTATGTAATGCAAACACTGCATTAAGATGCCTGAAGCAGATGACCATTAACCCATTGATGATTCACAACCCTTCAAATGCACAACATGGGTAAAAAATGACCCGCAGTCGTTTCCCATGTTATTTAATTCTGGCTGTGTGTTTGAATATCTTTATTTATTACAACAGATAATTATATCCATTTTTCCTTTCATACTTTATGAAGATAAATAGTTTTTGTATTATTACATCAAGTTTACATACATGGGTCAAAAATGACCTTGCGCATTAGAAGCGTAGTGATACAAAAAGTGATTCACTAAATTAACTATGTTTGTCTTATTTTTAAGGTTTAACTTTAAAAGAGTTGTTAGAACCACCAGATTACATTGGAATATCACATATTTTAACATTTGAGACTTATTAGAGCCACCAAATAATAATTTCCTTTGGAAAAAACACCAATTTAACAAAATAGGATAGTTAATACTTGTGTCTTCTTTGTCAGGTTTTAAATTGGTGACAACATATAAACACCTTCTAATGCACAACATGGGTCATGTGCATTAGAAGCGTAGGGTTTTTAAACGAAAAAATAGGATGTATGATGATCAAAAACAAGTTATTTGAGGAAAATTTGCAATACTGAATGATGAATTTAATTTATTGCAAAGATATAGAAGTCGGGTCACTTTAGACCCATGTTGTGCATCAAAGGGTTAACCTAACATGAACTAATGTGTCAAGCTGAGAGTAGAAAAAACTGTTGGAAATGGAGTGTTTTACCATATTGGTAATAATACTGCCATTTACCATATTGGTAAACAAATTAATATGAACATCCAACATTTTAACATTATATAAATAGAAAATAAGAAAAGGCATAATAGGTCTGCTTTAATGTTTGATAGTTGATTTAATTTTCATTTTAAATAACACTGAGACACTTTATCATTGATCTCTTCCTGAAATAGTGATAAGCCTGTCTACATTATACATTACACAATGAGTATCTGTTCCCCTGACAGCATTTCCTGGCGTCTGTGTGTTCTAATTAGTGATTGCTAGCATTGAACCTATTAGTGATACAATGCAGGACCTCTTGTTTCATTGACAGACCTGTTGATTATCCCCATGGCATGCCAATAATCCATTAAACACATTGTTTACTTTGCCCATGCAAATAGATCCACTCTTACATCACATGCGTGCAGTGATATATTTCGCCCCATTTAATAATGCTATTAAACTTTACTGTGCAATGAAAAGACTCATAGCCATTAGTGGCAATGCAGGAAACCAAGTGTGCTGTAATTTGCACCACATTATCGCCTCCGCTGCATTTTACTGTTGATATAATGACCCAATGTGGTGGACAGCTAACCACTGTGGGTGCAGATACATTAGGTATTATTCAGCAATAAAGGATTTATATTTACAGGTTAAATATGTCTATGCATCTGTCACATTAGCATCTGTACACATGGGTGCACAATCTTTTCCTTTGTGAATGGGTTTTTACCGCTTATTTTTGTGCTTGCCATGAAATATGAAAAACCATATCCTGCCACAACATGCTCAAAGAAAGATGCACTACAACGAGCAGTGCTTAATGAAATCCTTTAGTTGATTCCCAAACAGAGCTGAGTGATAAAACATCACATCCTCTTCCCATGCGTGAGTGTCATCCTGCATTACACCTCAGTGGCTGCACAGCAAACCAAACAGGCTCAAGTCATGCCTTGCAGCCCGCCAACCAATCTGCCCAGCAACATCTCATCCAAGGCATGACAGATAAACAGAGGGGGGGAGTGCTGGTGAATGCATGGGTGTGTGGGTGGGTGGGTGGTCTTCAAGGCATGGACGTCAGGGGAAGAGGGTCAATGGGTCGGTTGTGTATGGCATCATCTGGAATACGTGGGGCAAAAATATAGCCTGGAATAGCACTGATAGCGATGAAGCTGAAGACATAATCTTGCATTTGCAGGAGCCCCTGGGATGTGGCTAGGTATTTTTTGCAGTTTTCACCGAGAAAAAAAAAAAAAAAAAAAAAATATATATATATATATATATATGTATGCGTCTATGTCAGGGTGTTGTGGCTATATGTTGTGGATCTGATGGGGCTAATGTGTACCTTCTCGAAAATGTGAAAACATGCTAGGGCCTTGGATAAATAATAATTTCAAAGCTCAGTACTCTATACTGCCTTACTAACTCAGGGCCTTAACTTAAGTCTAACTGCAGTAATTACGCAAAAGGTAAAACTGAGAAAAACTGCTTTAAAGTTTTTTAACGTGTTTTAACTGGCCTGCCAAATGGGTTATAGGTAGGTAAGTGATATGACACTTATTTCTACATGTACTGATGATGTCATTTTTATGCTCAAAAATCAGGATGATTTATTTGACCTTTGACCCCAAAAACGTAGTTACTGCTCTCTGGTTTTGCTGTAAAATGTTCTTATAGTAATGCACAGAGTAGCAACAATGTTGTTGTCTTCTTTCAGCTTTTATATTTTGTTTTCAGTGAATAAACATTTTCAAATTGATTTTGTTAGAAGTGTATTTAAAAGTATTTAACAACTCTATTCAAAGATTGTGTATTTTAGACTGAATATTATAAATAAATGTTATATTTTAGTCTTAATATAATTTTATCTCACTTTTTTACTTCAGCATTATCTAGATAATATTTTCCCTTTCAAATAAAAAAATAATTTATATTATTTTTATGTTTAAAGTAGTATATATATCCAAAGCAGACTGTGGTAAGTGCAATTGCTGATTGGTTTTGAGTTGGATTTTGTGGTTTTTATATAATCATTTCTCTGAATTAAAGCAAAATTGAAATTTAAAACTTTGTCACAAGATAAAACAGACATCAAGGGGTTCATTTTTAGTTATAACTCAATTTTGACCAACAATGTAGTTACTGCAGTTAGACTTTGTAGGGCAGTATACTCTTCAGTGAAATCCATTGGTGATGTAGGTGTTGCTGAAAGCCTTGTGGCTTAGTGGCTACTTGTGTGTCACGACACACAGCAACTTAGATAACATCCCCCATTTTGAACTCTGCCGCCATTGTGTTGAAGGTCAGCACTGTCAAGGCTCGATGCTTTTGGTCTATAGTTTGATTATTGGTGGCAAACTTCACCAAATTTGAGGCCACGTTTATACATAGCAGGGTATTTAGAGAACCAAATATCCCCCCCCCCTCTGTTTTCAAAAATAACATTCGTGCACACAACATTGTTTTCAAAAAAGTTGTCATTTACATCAACCCGCATAAATACACCGTCGAGCGCCATTATAACTATGCCAAACCTATGGGGAGCAGTGTAGGGAGAAGGATAAAGCCATGCAAGCCAATCAGAATCCTCAGAATCAACAACAATGTATAACATGAGCAACTTCCTGTTCCTTTCAAAACAACTAATATGGTGCGAGGTTCGTTCGTGTGGTGTGCGCATAGAATGGGCGTGAGAACCTAAAACCCCATTTCTTCCAGTTGACACGACAACACATAACCAGAGTTTTCCAAATTCTCCACTTTGCCTGGAGTTTTAAGAAATAATCGATTTCTGTGATAAAAACGGGGTTTTCGTGTAAATGAGAGGCCAAACCGCATGGAAATATCTGTGTTTTTACTTTGTGAGCCTGATTTTGCAATTTACTTCACCTCCATATCTGAATCCACCAATCTTGGCCTTTCCATAAACAAGTATCTAATTCGGCCCAACATTTGACTGTTGTTGCTGACGTGATTGAGTCAAAAGGCATCAGATGCATCTCGAATTATAAATACATTCCGAGCCATTCAACCCAGTGCTGTTGGATATAGGTGAGATTTTCAGAGTCTTGACAATAGAAACCAGGAGGATGTTGGGATGGGGGGAATGGGGGGGGTAGGGCATGTGGGGGCAAGCAGTTGGTTCAGCCACGATAAGGAAAGCCAATACTGTAGGAGAGAGACAGAGAGTACAAGAGAGATAAAGACCTGTGATGACTTATTCCATAAAGGACAGAGTGAGTAGAGAGAATCCATGAACAAACACACACACACACACACACACACAGATTGATTTGGGCGAGCAGTTGAAAGAGAGGGAGGATGGGCTGTTGGGGTGATGGACGTTCATGGTGGATGTCCACATTATTGTTCTGGCAGAGCAATCTTCTCCAATCTTGGCAGTGCGTAATGGAGGCACGAGAGATACCAGGTGCTGTTACCTTCTCAATTCGGAAAGGCAGGGCCACATGCCAGACTGAATTGGATGAACCTTTTATTGTTTGGCCGGCACTTGGCTGGGGGACCGCCGTAGGGCCTCACTGTTTGCAAAAACCCCCAAGGACAAAGAGGAGGAAAATAAAACAAAGAGGTGGGGGGTATAGAAGATAAATTAAAGGAAAGACATGGCGAGCATTGACCATCATTTCTGTGGTTAATGATATTAAAGCTGAAAAGAAGTCAGACAAAGCAAACCTCAAGGTTAGTGAAACTTATTAGGAACAGGGAAAAAAAGGTATAATGTATAATAAAATATTGATACTTGGCGTGTCTGTCTATGGTTACAACATTGAAGGAAAAATGTGATTCTTAGCTATATTTATTTTATATATTCCCAACCCTAAAAACTTCTTGGTTAAGTTTAGGAAAAAGCTCATGGTTGGGGTTGAGATAAGTATGTTTGTTGTCCTTTCATTCTGCCTGTATAAACAACTTAAAGTGTTAACCATACAATGTTGGTATTGTTTTCAGCACAACCTCACCTATATGACCTGATTATTATTTTTATTTTATTTTGACTAACTGGATCAACATTTTCAACACAAAAAAAAACACACTCAAACACACAAAAAAATTGACAAAAACACACATAAAAACACACTTAAAAAAACACAAAAATCACGAAAAAAACAAAACAAGACAAAATATTGTATTAAAAATGTTGAATGCAAACTGCAAAATTTGAGAAACCTCTGCAAAAACTTACACTTGGTCGATTATGGCGTCATATTTGAGTCATAAGTCGCGCAAGCGATAAAAGGACCAATCACAAGAGAGGTCCCCTTTTTCTTAGACAACCTGAGAATGGGAACAATCTGGTTGTTGTGCCTTTTCCCCGCTTTCCAGTGCAATCAGAGATAGCTCCCAACCTTTCAAGTCCACTCACGGTGATAGAAATGATGGCTGCCGAAACCACCAAGATACGACCAAAGTTGTAATAACCCTGAACTGTCCTTGGAACAAAATAGTTTGCCCTCAGTCACTTTCACATCTCAATCAGCCATTTAGAAGGCTCTTAATTCAGCGATGCACTGTTAATAACACAGTGATTACCCACTCCTCATCACTCTGCCTGATTGCAAGCATGTATCGACCAACCCATAACACACACACACACACACACACACACACACACACACAGAAACAAAAACAGTAAGACAAATAAAGAACAGTGGGATATGCAGGGTTTATATGGCACACAGGGACTGCAGATCATCAGATTAATAACCTCCTCTTTTATTAAGAAAACAGTATTATTGTGTTTGGTCATCTGAGCATGACAAAACAAGCCAATACACTGACTGCTGCAGAGCTGATTATCGTCCATTATGTTTGTTTGGAGGACTTTGGTCGGACCCAAAAGGATTAGAGCTGATTTAGAGACTGAAAAGGGGGATTTGGAGGAGTGTGTGTGTTTGTGTGCATGCGTACAGAAACTGTTGCTGTGAAAGTGTGAAGCAAACACTTTGACTCTTTAGAACAAGACCCAGAACAGGGAGCGTGGAGCCTGGTTGCCTGGTGACTCCGTTGCTAGCCGCATTGGCGATACAATGGGATAATGAAATCTCTTGCTGTTCCAACTCTCCAGGCTACAACACAAACAGAGGAGAGGAAGAAAAAAATTAACACTTCAGTTCATTGTAGCTTGTTGGATTATGGCTCACTTAATAATTCTTTGTGCTGGAATTAATAGCACAGGACATTATACATGAAGAAAGAGGGAATTGTTCCCACTGGCACCTCTGCAATTACCATAAAGGTTGTCACTGCTTCAGCACGTTGTCATTTTTTTTTTTTTTTTGATTGATTGATCACTTCAAAACCCAAACACAGACAAAGACAAGTGAGTGTGTGTGTTACGAAAAGATTTATTGTCTTCCTAGCTCCGGATCCAGAGGCCACGGTGAAGATGGCTCTCAGCATATGATGCGCCTCTGAAGGCCTCCTCCTCTGCGTTCTCACCTGTCATTAGTGGAGAGGCCTTCTCCCACAGGCAGGTCACCTGTAAGGAAGGTGTGAGGAGAATCTATTACAGCCACTGTCATGTTCCTTCTCAGGGACAATCATAGATTCTGCCCACCCACCACCTCCATCCTCCTCCTCAGGTTGTCCGGCTGTGAAATATATTTTTTGCTTATTTTCTCCATTCCATTGGACATAACTCTGTTTGTCTGTCTGTGACTTCTGTCATCTGACTCCACCCTGCTGCATCTAAAGTAATAATAATAATAATAATAATAATAATAATAATAATACATTTTATTTATGGGCACCTTTCATGTGACTTTTTCATGGTCACCTTACAAACACAGCAAAAAACATTAGATAAAAACAAGAACATAATCATCCATCCATCCATCCATCCATCCATCCATTTTCCTCCGCTTATCCGGGGCCGGGTCGCGGGGGCAGCAGGTTAAGCAGGGCATTCCAGGCGTCCCTCTCCCCAGCCACAACGTCCAGCTCCTCCTGGGGGACCCTGAGGCGTTCCCAGGCCAGGAGACAGATATAATCCCTCCACCGTGTTCTGGGTCTTCCCCGGGGCCTCCTACCAATTGGACGTGCCCAGAACACCTCTAACGGGAGGCGCCCGGGAGGATCCTTACCAGATGCCCAAACCACCTCAGCTGGCTCATTTTGACGCAAAGGAGCAGCGGCTCAACTCCGAGCTCCCTCCAGATGTCTGAGCTCCTCACCCTATCTCTAAGGCTGAGCCCAGCCACCCTACGGAGGAAGCTCATTTCAGCTGCTTGTATCTGCGATCTTGTTCTTTCAGTCACTACCCAAAGCTCATGACCATAGGTGAGGGTTGGAACGTAGATGGACCGGTAAATCGAGAGCTTTGCCTTCAGGCTCAGCTCCTTCTTCACCACAACGGTCCGGTACAACGCCCGCATTACTGCTGACGCCGCACCAAACCGCCTGTCCATCTCATGCTCCGTTCTACCCTCGCTGCTGAACAAGACCCCAAGATACTGAACTCCTTCGCTTGAGGCAGTACCTCTCTCCCCACCCAGAGAGAACATAATCAGCTACATAAAAACAAACAACTACATAAAAACAACAACCAGAGCAGAAATGAGGATGGCAGATCAAACAGAAAAGGCTGATCTAAACAAGTGAGTTATGAGCTGTGATTTGAAGGTGGAGAGGTAATGTCATAGTAATGTTTGAGAGACGGGGGGCTGCACGGCTAAAAGCTCTGGACCCCATTGAAGAGAGGCGGGCAGGAGGAGTAGTGAGGAGCATGGAGGAGGAGGATCGGAGGGCGTGTAGGCGTGAGGGAGATCAGAAAGGTACGGAGGTGCAAGGTGATAAAGAGCTTAGAAAGTAAGAAGAAGTATCTTGAAATCGATACAGTACTTAATGGTTAACCAGTTGTTGGAGGACAGGGGTGATGTGATTTATGGAAGAGCTTCTGGTGATGATCAGCTGAGTTCTGGACCAGTTGGACTTTATGGAGAAGATTGAGAGGTAGACCAGAAAGGAAGGAATTGAAGAAATCTATACAGGAGGTAACCAGGGCATTAACAAGGCTGGCGGTACTGTTAGGTGTAAGAGACAAGTAGACAAAGTGGACTGCAGTAGACCCACACCTGATGTGATTCAGGCAGAAATAAAGTTCAAGGATGAGTTAATGTGCTGTAGCAGAGGGTTAAGAGTAGGGGTGTGTACTGTACTTAAACCCAGTATTAAACAGGTCCCAGAGGTTACTTTTGTTTTGGTACATTTTGAATTTACGTTAATTTAGGCAGCCTGTCCTCTGCTTTCTCATTCCATACTGAGCTTTCATTACTGTAAGTGCAATAAAATAATTTGCAAGTAAAAAGCCAACACTTCAGTAGTATCAGTAGACCTGTTCACCAAGCATGAACGCATAAATTGAAAAAAAAGTGATATTAAAAAAAAAAAAAAGAGGTGATATTTCAATCCAAACGTAAACATGAGATGTTATATCATTCACATAATGTCATAGGAAGAATTTAAAGCTTTTACTCAGGAATGTTTTGCTAAAAATGCATCCCTGGTATAGAAGAGATATGGGGAATGAATAGGAAAATATAGTTTTATCTACATGGAATTTATCTCTCAGGATACTTTGTACATACTGATAAATATATATATAGATATATATATTAAATTGTAGAAATTTGGGAGTGTCCCGGTGGCACACCAGGTACAGCGCGTACCATAGAGGCACTGTCCTCGTAAGCGGGTGTCCTGGGTTTGAATCTGACTCTGTCTCCCCCCTCACTCTGTCTCTTTCAATAAAGCACAAAAATGGCCCAAAAAAATTGTAGAGACTTATATTTTTGTTTAAAAAAGGTATTTTAAGATGAGTTATCTTCAGTTTTACTAATGGTGGTTCATCACATTCGGATTCTTCTTCCCTGGGTATGGACGGGAAAAAACCCGAAATAAGTAACTATTTTTAATCAACTTGTTTTTGGTTGATAATGATATATGAATGCATTTAGAGTAAAAATCCACCATTAAGATATTTTTCTCTCAGGAATGAATTGAGTTCTGAAAAGGTTAACTCGGCTCGCCTCCGCCCACCTTTATATTTTGGTCTCTTTTTCTCCTTGCCTACACTTTTGTTCCCTCGCCTCCTACTCTTCTCCTCACTCCTTCTCTTCTCACTTTTCTTTCACCTTTCCTCTGTTTGTGTGAGGTGTCTCAGAAAATCTACAATCCAAAGTATCAAATTACTTTTGGACGTGGGATTCAATCCCTCGCCGTTTGGGCACCAGGAAGCCCAATTCACTCTAACACCCTGCCATCTTGACAATTACTGTGAGCGAGGAGGACAACAGCAACAAGAGAAAATACATGATTACCTATACCTAGGTCTGCAGGCTCTACAGCCAAATGGAGAGGAGATAGAAACAAAGACGGATAGCTGGTTGTATTTGCAGGGATTGAGGGGCAAAGTGTGTGTGTCTTTTCAGGTGTGTGTGCATGTAAAAGCACACTCCCTGTGCTTCTAATTAGCTGATGTGTTCATTAGCTCCGTCAAGAGATTATACGTTCAGTCAATCAGCGCGGCAGACTAAAACACGGCTGTTAATGTTCCTTTCTCTTGTGATTACACATTCAGTTAAAAGAAATAAAAAGTCAAGGCTTAAAATTCACTGTCTTCCCGCTTTACTTCTCCAACATTACCTTGGTGCCTTCTTTTTCTTGCTGTTAAAGCTCGCGCAGCATTGTTTCCTTCCCACACATCATTCATAACCTTGAGGAACCAGGGAGAAATAAGAGACTCCTACCACTTCAATTCAAAAGAGGGATGTTTCAATAGCATTGGCAAGGGAGAAAAAAAGAGATGTGGCCCTCATGTATCCATGGTTACCTTGGCTTTATTGCTGTTTGTCTTGGGCAGCAGATGCAATAAAAGTGCTCGGAGAGAAATGGCTGGGCAAGGGGTGTAATTGCGGAAGAAGGCACCAAACACAGGTGTTGGGAGGGTATCAGGAGGCGGGAATTGACCCTAAACCCTCTCCGCTCACAAACCCTTTCAAAGCTACCGGGTTTACAAGAGTCTCATTAGCCATGATTGGACGGCCCCCAAATGTGCATGTACATCATATTTTAGTTTTCCAATTAAGAAGCCGAGCTTCAGGACTCCCAGGTATGCTATTAAAAAAAAGGCCAAATGTAAAATTAAGTGTCTCTCGCAGCAGGCTTGATCAGGCTTGGCCTCATTCAAGGAATAATGAAATATGGAGTTGGTTAGTCATGCGTACATAGAGACGGAGAGGAAAAATGTGGAAAAAAAGAGGAAAGTGGAGGGGGAAAAGTGTTGAGATATAACCATTTCTAGGTGTGTCAGTAATCCTTAGTGTTGCCAGGCGTCCTGCAAATATTACAACCAAATATGTTGTTTCTTCCTACCGTCGAATACAACCGACAGGAGTGTCATACGTAGGTTCAAATAATAACCTTGACTTTTGGTTTCACATGGGACATGCACATCGGTGTCATGGCTTAAAGTCTTGTGTTGGTTTGGCCCAGCCAAGGCCCCACGCAGCCTTCCTAAATGGACCTTGTTGTTCTTTATACTGAGGCTGATATCTTGAACAGTTCTGAGTCATTTCTACTAAAACTAATTCACAGGAATTCTTGGGTATCAACTAAATGTTGTTTGTTGATGAAGCAACATAATGTGTAAAGCTATAAAGGTTGCCTGTGGGGCAGGCAGGAGGGTGGGTGACCCAAACAAACCCAGGATTTTCAAACAGGAGACTTGTGTTTGTGTCCCGTTGTTGAAAGTTTTGTGTCGAGGTTGTGTTTTTGAAGCCTAATCCTGTTCTTTCGGAAAGTGGTTTGGTGCCTAAATATAACCGTTCCACAACATTAACGTGTTTAAAACAGTATTTATTGCAATGTTTAAAATGGCGACCATTGCATTTTATCTATGTCACATGAATCATGCTGCAAAAGTTTTCATAACAGATCATACAAACCTGTCCATGAGAATACATTGCTTCATTTCTCTCTTTGCTTTCACGTCTTGTAACATCAGGGCTGTTTCAACTACCGGGCAATACCCAGAATGAGGCGGGTCTTACTCGCCGAAACGCCCCTAATTTGAATTCGAGCAGTCTGGACTTTTTTAGTACCAGTTGAAGAGCAGGGTCGTTTTTCTCCCCTGGTTACTGATTGGATAGATCGGTAAGCGGGATGAGACGTAGTACTCTACATGACAAAAACACACGCCATTTGTAAAAGCCGGCAAAGCAGTGTTGCCGACTTAGCGACTTTGTTGCTAAATTTAGCGACTTTTCAGACTCCCTTAGCGACTATTTTTCAAGAAAGCAACTGGAGACAACTGGAGACTTGTTCTTACTTCTCTGCTAACGGAGACTCTTCTTTACGAGCCGGCCTCCGCTCGGCCTGCCGCTAACGGAGACTCTTCTTTACGAGCCGGAGGCCGGCTCGTAAAGAAGAGTCTCCGTTAGCGGCAGTTAGCTACAGTTAGCTCTGTAACAATACAGTGTGTATGTGCTGCTGCTACAGGAGGTGTTCACTTAGCGATCTCTGTTTGTTTACAACAAGCACCAGACACTGTGCACAGTTAGTGATGCTGTTAATTCACAATCACTATGTTTATGATTAGCGGAGACTCTGTGCATAATTTGCCATGCTGCTTTCAGCTGCTGACATTGTGCACAGTTTGTTCATACGTCACCTCCAGAGTCTCTAAATCCCTCTGGGGGCTAACTTGTAGTGGAGGCACGCAGAGTGAGCAGACTTTTGAGAGGGTGTGGCCTGAGACTTTCCCGGTGGCCACTTTTCCCCCTAGTGGAAACACGCTATCTCCTTCGCCTTGTAGTCCTTCATAATACTGTGAGTGTAGATTGCAGGAACATAACCAGAGGCTAGACAGAGGCCAGAGGTCTGAAAAAGGTCACATGCAGAAACATGTGAGATCAATTGCCACATGCAAAGACATGAGCAGATATGAGAAGATACAGAAATAAATAGAACAAGAAGGGTGGGGGGGAGAAACCACAAGAGCTTGCACAAGCGCTAGCAAAACGGGAAAGAGCGAGCGAGATACAGGGGTGCAGATGCTACGTGTGATAAAGCTGCAAAAACTGTGATGAACAAGCTATGTGAGGACAAGCTAAACGTAGGGCGTATCCGTCAGCGGAGCTCTGTATAAGAAAGCACTCCGTAGTTAGATAGTCAGATCTCTCTGGGTGTTGTGTTGAACAGATGTATTCTATGCAATCTCTGTAAGAGTGATCTCCGCACTTTGCAAACTGCGCAATAAAGCCTGAATAGAGCATTATACCAACAAACTGACCGTCTTCCCTGGTGTCTTTCCTCGCTGCATCAAACAACTCGGTGGGAGAGGTCTGACCAACCGGCGGTCAGACCCAACAATACCTACACCCCTAAAGGCTGCCACAAACTATAAACTTAATTATTTCAGCCTTTTAAGCTGCTAAAAATGGTGGTAGTTTTTGGGGTGACAGTCTTGGCTGTCACAGATAGTCTTCCACTCTCTGCTTTTTCGTCAGTGGACAGGGAAAGAAAGTATCTTTCACACCTTCTGTCAACTTCTTTATTTTTTCTCGTCATCTCTTTTCATAATGTTACCTCCGCCAAGTGTTAAATGAAATAAAGACAGAAATGAATTCACACCTCTTTGGTCCTGGTGGGGCAGCTGGGAGGGGAAGAGAGGCACATTATCTCCGACTGTGTGGCCGCCTCAGATAGATAGCCCACTGGGGCTCTGGATAGTAGCTGATACACACACAAATCAACCCACACACACACATTTGGCTTGGACATGGGAGGATTGAACGCTCAGGTGCTGTTTGCCACTGGAATGACACTGTTCAGTAGAGACATTTGGAGAAAATGGAGCTGAGAGGAAGGGTTGTGGGGGTTAAAGGGAGGGAGAGATCAAAGGGTCCAGAAAATCCCCCCACACTTTAACTTTCTACAAGGCTATAAATCATGGTGAAACTGCCAGAGCCCCACCTCCTCATACATACACATCCTTATATGTGTTCCTAGCTCACAGTAGATGTGAGGTTAAATTTGTGATGTGCCAGTTTGAGCTGTATAATGCTGCAGTTTGTGAAGCCTTCAGTCCAGCTGCTGCATGTCATTGACATTTCCAGCTTTCTGAAATGACAGATGAATAGTGATAGCCTTCACAGCAGGGAATATGAAAAAAAAAAAAGAGAAAAAAGTAGACAGTGAAAAGTCAACACTGACTGAAATATAGGCAGCTCACACAATTAACACATTGGCACATAAAAGCCTGTACTGTCACAACCGGCTGCTAGCTAGTTATTGTTCTGGTGCTGGCTCATCAGGGAGAGTGTTGCCTTTTGGGAAGGACACCCATGGGAGCCTCAGGAGAAAGCATGATGATGACACACACGGTGCTCATCATTCAGGCACATCCCCTTGGGGCCCATAACTTCCTGATGTCGCACTAACAATTTTGCCATTGACAAAGCATCCAATCCACACTGTCAGAGGTGCTGTGTAGTACACAACTGTCATTCCTTTAATTAAATGGGATAGGGTCTGCGATTTTAAGTGTTACTGTTAAAATAATTGACCAAGAACTGAAACCAAATTTATCAAACAAAAGCATCACTATCAAGCTGGAACTAAAACCCCTCCCACTCGCTCTTTGAAAGTGTATTATATTCATTACATGTCATAAATATGCAATCATTTATTCTGTAGTGACCAGTAAATTGAGATTTCAGTGTCACATAACTTTGCATTAACCCTCTGGAGTCTCCAAAACCGCCAAAGCATGACTTCTTCATGGCATCCAGATGTAAAAAAAAACAACAACAAAAAAAACAACGTGTGGAGCCCTACTGTAAATTTAGCTTTAAAGTTCTGGCTGTAAACTCCATGAGGCCAGTTTCAGTTTGATGATGATATACCAAGTAAAACTGGAGACAAGGTCAAATATATTTAGTATAAAATGATAGTACTGGATGTAACCCGCTTATGTGTTATATTTGCAACCTTTGTTCACATTTTCAACATTTAAAATTCTATATTGAGCATGATAGTGTTTTGAAAGTTAAAAAAAAGATTCAAAAACACATTTTATGTTGGACTAAAATAGACACAAAATGACCAAAAACAGACACAAAATGACCAAAAAAGATACAAAATGAGAAGACAAAATTACCAAAAAAAAAACACAGAAGACACAAAATGACAAAAAAAAGACACAAAATGATTATTATTAGGTCATATAGGTAATTTTTGTGGTGTATACAGGCAGGATGAAAATGATTCAAAAATGGACAAAAGAGCCCAAAACTCCATAGAGTTCAATGAATGAAATGGGATGTATTGGATTGGGAGATTGTTTGCAAAACAATGGCATTCCAATGGCATTAACACAAATCCATATATTTAACATTCAGAATTTGGACACAGAAATAACTTGACATCAATAAATGTACTAATGTACTAGTAGGTAGTAATGTCAATATTATGAAGTTAATGAAGTTTCTTTACTTAAAATTCACCTTTTTCACCTTTTTTCCCATTACTTTTGCATGATGAAAGATTTAGCCTCAGCTGCCATTGAAATGAAGAAGAATCACATCGGCAGGTTAAATCTTTAGCATTTCATATCTTGGATACTGCAACATACTTTCTAAACTCATCTGAAATTTATTCATTGATCCCTTTTTAACTGCTGACCCTATCTGCATATGAATGCAGAGTCTGCAGGCAAGGTGTTTTGCTGTTGGAAGAGTTCATGGTTTCCATTTGTAGTCAGAGTGACTAACACCACCAATCATGTTAGAGCAGACTCTGGTTGACTGCAGGCAGGCGGTCGGTGTGGAGAGCAAAAACAGACACATTTTGTTGGCATTTCGAAGCATTTTTATTAGTACAGCTAACTTAAATTATCTGGTGACATGTAAAACAATCTGGTAGATGCAACAAGACCTCCATCCTAAACGACCAAATAGTCTGTTTGACGATACCACCCATAACGACACATATGAGCATTTGTCAAAATGACCCATATAAGTGTTTCATGGCTCCCGGTACAAATCACTTCGTTCTAAAAATAGCACACACATCATTTTACATACACGTGCAGTTCATGGACATAAATAAGGCTGCAGTTTCGGTGAATTTAGCCTACAAAACCACTGACCTAGTAATAGGGCTAAAAACTTCCTGGTTGGGCATTGTAAAAAACAGTTAAAAAAATATGTAAAAATATGTAAGTTATGTAAAAAAAAAAAAAAAAACAACAACAACAAAAACACACACTGTAAAAAAAAATTAAAATCTGTTTTTAATTTACAGTAAAATACTCGCAGCTGTGGTTACCAGAACTTCACCGTAAAAATGACAGTGAGTGGGTTTTCTACTGTAAATTTAAATGCAAATATCAGCAAAAACTGTAATTTAGACTGAAAAGTCCCTTTATTTTTAGGGTAATTGTGTCATTGTGACAAATAGTATTTCTCCATTAATTTTATATGAAAATTGTATATTTTTACAGTAAAACTGTGTGCTCGCTACAGTTTTTGTACTATTCCTGGATTTATGGTAATAAAAAATGTCTATTATGGTGATATGCAATTTTTAATTGTACATCCTATTTCTGATGCACTTTGACAGTGTTTTACTGTAATTTCGACAAACATTTTTTTACAGTGCAACATACGTAAAAATGCGTTTGCCTTTTTTTTCACATTGGACACTTATCCCATTCTCCTGCGTTACAGGGTCCCACTAGCTAAGAGAGCCTTTAAAAAATATTTTATCCCCAACGCTACTCATCTCCTCAACTCAACATAAGTGCTTTTAACTGCTCGTTTTTCTTTTCTTACTCTATGTTTTAACTGCATTCTCAACTGCTGTATGTTTTAAATGCACCTTTCAGCTCTTATTCCATTTCAAGATTCTCTAACAACATTCCACAATTCATTTACATTTCTTGGTTTTGCTTCAGAAGCAGCATTTTTGATGTCACCCCACAAATTCTCAATTGGATTAAGATCCGGGGTTTGGGCTGGCCACTCCACACCTGTTTTTTCACAAAATTGATGACCTCACTGATTGAATGCCACACTGCTATTTTTTTGAACACACCACTTTCAACTAATTGCCCAGCCTTAAGAGCGTGCATATCACGAATGCAGGGTCTTGTTGGTTTTCTGAGAATCTACTGCACCTACTGGTACCTTGTTTGCCATGTAGCAATAAAAAATATATTAAAAACCTGGATTAATCTGGTTAGTCATATTGGACTGCTATTATATTGAACACTACTGTACCATTATTGTTTCAAATATGTATATTGGGAAACCAGTCACTTAACAGAAATTTACAGTCGACAGTTATGTTTCCTTTGTTTTTTACAGAAGGTGAGAAAAACTTATCCCAAGACAAAAAAGACTAATGACAAAAGTGAATAGCAAGTAAACAAGCAGAGCCCCGCATCAACAAAGCAGATGAAACAAAAAGGAATCCCCAAAATCAACGAAAAGAAATCAAATATTTCATGCTAATAGTTTTGAAGTTTGAGGCAGAGAGCGAAACTATGAGATAGGGTAGCCTCCATGGACTCACACTTCTCACACAGAGGAGAGACTTCAGGAAATATTTTATGCAGCTTCGTTTTGGAGTCATGTAGTCTATGCAATATTTTAAATTGAATCAAACAGTGTCGGGCGTTTATCGAACATTCATGGATGTGCTTCACATACCATTATCTATGCAAATTACATTTATTTCCGGAACCCTGGACGCCCAGAGCAGTCCCTTCTGCTTTCTGGAGAGGTACAGGAACCAACACCTGTTGTTGTGAAACAGCAGGACAGCTAGTAGTCTGCATCCCTAACGTGGGTATGTTCTTAATCTGGTAGCATCTGTAAATATGAGACCCATCAAGGCTAACGTTTGTCATCCCTCATTCCAAGGAGTGTTCAACAAATTGGAGCTGAGATATGTGGGTCCAATTATTTTGCAGAGTCTGAGCAGGTGCCATTACCAGCGACTGCATTGATCGCTTCAGTTCTCTTGCAGATATCAAATCAGACAAACATGGGCAGAGCAGGCATACAAATGAGATGATGAAATGTGTCGCCGCATCAAAATGTTCAAATCTGAACAGTCGCGCGAAAATCACTCGGGTCAGTCCAAATGAGCTTTTGTCATTGATTGACCCAGGGAAATATGGAGATTTTACTTTCAAATGAAATTGAGGAGGGAGAGTGAAAGACACAAGATGCTTTAAAAACCTCTCTTGATTCATTAAAAAGTCTCGTCACCAGAGACGAGGGGGGAATAGGATTAATCTGTGCTCTCTCAGTGTGTGTGTGTGTGTGTGTGTGTGAGACACAGCTGAGTGATTCTCTTCATGTCTCTGAGGGGTAATTAGCTCTGGCGTGGCCTGTCGTTGCTCTACAGGCCTCTTCAGTCCCGGGACTCGCTTGGCTGTGTCATCAGAGCCACTGAGCTCCGTCTGTGGGGAGAACAACAGGCAGTGGACCTCTTTCTGTCGAGCCTGAGGGGTCACTCTCAAATAATCAGTCTGTCAGACCACACTCTTTATGTTATACTCCCCAGTGATGTCTTCAAGTGCTCTTGTTATATATTTCAATTCCTTCCCTTTTTTCTCTCTTATGCTCTAAGGCCCCGTTTACACGAGGGCGCTTGCAGGTAAAAACGACAAAATATTTTATCGGAAGTGCCTTTTGTTTAGACGGTGACGCCGTTTTTGGGGCTTTAAAACGCAAATATCTGAAACCACCCAGTTTCTGTAAATTTATGTTGTTAGACCAACCTGTTTTTGGGATGGGGGACACACGTTTAATCAGATCGTTTCAGACAGAGGGTACATGAAGGTGCAGCAGACATGGGTTTTTCAGCATTATAGCAAGCATGCTTTAGTAAAAAACAAAATAACAGTATGAGGCACCGTATGCACGAAGATTTCCTCCTGAAAACGCTCATCTAAACACGGAATAAAAAGTGAAGACGGGACGCCACTTTTGCGTCTTCTGTTCAGACCTTCATCATGTAAACGTAGCCTGAATTTCCCGTCTGGGATGAATAAAGTAATTTTGATTGATTTATTTATTGCTGTGGCGGACCCGGGTTCAAATCCGGCCTGAGGTCCCTTTACCGCATGTCCTCTCCTCTGTCTCTCCCTTTCTATCTCTCACTTTCGATAAAGCATGAAAAATGCCCCAAAAAAAAAATCTTCAAAAAAATAAAAATAAATACCCTGTCCGCTTTTTTTGTTTTCGTTTCTCGAAAACGCTCGTCTAAATGCAGAATAAAAAGTGAAGACGCAATGCCACTTTTGTGTCTTCTGTTCAGATCAGCATCATGTAAACGTAGCCTCAGTTCCTTTCTGTTTTCTCATTTCTCCCTCCTCTTTTCTTCCCTTTCTCTTCTACTTTTCCTGACCCTCTCTTACCTTTTTTCCCTTTTCTTTTTCTCCTCTGTCCTCCATGTCATTTCCTACCTTAACCTTTTTTTCCTTATTTCCTTTCCATCCTTTTCTTCCCATTTGCTTCCCTACCATTTCACCTCCCTTTCTTTCATTTTATCTTTTCTCTCTTTTATCTCATTTGCTTTCCTTTTTGTCTCCTCTCCATTCCTTTCATTGTATACAGTCATGGAAAAAATGATCAGACCACCCTTGTTTTCTTCAATCTCTTCTTCATTTTATTCCCTGTTACAACGAAAGGTACATTTGTTTGGACAAATAAAATAATAACAATAATAAGAGTTTAATTTAAGAGCTGATGTCTAGACATTTTCCAAGGTTTTCTTGATAAGGATTGTGGTCAAATCCATGGAAAATGTCTAGATATGAGCTCTTATGAGATATTTGTGTTGTTATCATTATATTTATCCAAACAAAGAAAATAAAGTAAACAAAGATGGTCTAATATTTTTATCCATGACTGTATGTCCCTTTTCTTTTCTTTCAAGCCCTCTCCCTTCATTTCCCATAGTCTTTACCTTTGTATTGAGCCATCGTTTAAGTAAACCACACCATCTCTGCTGCTCCAGCTTTCTTACCTTGGATTGTTTTGTTCAGTGTAACACTAGTGGTTTCTGTATATAAAAACCCATATTTTTCATCTTTCTCTCCATCCTGTTCTCTTTTTCCATCTCTCCTTATTCATGACTCCTGTCATTGATTTTCCACAACAAGGAGCATGAAGCCTATCAATATTTCTAGCTGGAGAATGAAATCAATCAACAACGCCCTCCACGAGTGGTTAAAAATGAGCCCGCTGGTTTATTATTAAAAAGCCAGTAGCTAGTGCTCACCCACCCATCTCCTCATGTTCTGCTTGAGCCTGTGTTCACTAATGGCTGGCCCGTGACCGACCTCAATATAGCAATCGATATACTGCCTTATGTGCTTAAATAGACAATCTACAAGTGGAGAAAGTGCAGCAGCCATTGGCAGGCCATCTAAACAGAATGTGTGTTTAGCATGAGGTATGGTTGTACATTTGGTTTTCTGTACATTAAGCTAAATATCATTTTTGATTGACCACAAAAGCGTTTCTTTCAGAGATAGCCACTCACAATTTGTGCTCCATACATTGGTAGTCTTCGCTATGCTCCACCTGTTTCAACTGAAAAGGCCCCGCTATCCCAAGGGCCCATGACTGACATGCAAGAATTGAATAATTCACCCCATTTTTTATCCCTTTAAACAAGGCCCCAGTTGCTTGAGGCCACCACCGCTTGCATATTGGATTAAAAAAAACCCAACCGGTCCATCCTCCACACCTCCAGTTGTTTACTAAATTGGTTTAAGTTTTTGTTGACACAGTGGTTTATGTGAGGTTGGGATTTTCTTCTACTTCTGGCTGCATGGTGCCAGCATTTTCCTCTGCTTCAGGCTTTCTGCTCAGTTGCTTTCACATCATCAAAAGTTCCCACCAATCACAATCACCAGTCACAATATGGAGGTGCACAGAGGACAAAAGTTGCATTATTGTGGCAATAAAATACAATAATTCAACAAAAAAGTGGACAGGATATATATTTATTTATTTTTTAAAGATTTTTTTGGGGCATTTTTCATGACAGAGACAGAGGAGAGGACATGCGGCAAAGGGACCTCAAGCCGGATTCGAACCCGGGTCCACCGCAGCAATAAATCAATCAATCAAAATTACTTTATTTATCCCAGAGGGGAAATTCAGGCTACGTTTACATGATGACAGTCTGAACAGAAGATGCAAAAGTGACGTCCCGTCTTCACTTTTTATTCTGTGTTTAGACAGAGACAGAGACAGTGTGTAGAATTGGATTGTATGCATGCCAGGCGGCATCACTTAAAGAGATAAGAGCATCTTTGGGCATGTGGAAGTTTTCACGCCACACATTTTCATCAGCTACTCCTTCCACAAAGTTCTCCACCATCCACTAGATCTCCCAGGTCTCGTCCAAAGCCGTCTGACTCGCCTCCTCTGTCCACTAATACTATCTGTACATATCCTGTACATTTGGTGGAAAGACTCCTGTAAGTTTATTAGAGCTGCCAGAGCAGCTTGAAGGTCCGACGCATGGAAATAATCCCACATGTTTGTTTATTTGCCTGTACTGGAGCATGTATGTGACGTAAACGCGTACGTGACGTGAGCAGATCTGAGCAGAGTTTTGTGTCTTGGCAGTGTAGACGGACACGCTACGGCGGAGCGGATTACAGTTTTACACTCTGGAGGGGGGTTTCACATTTTTTTGTTTTTAACCCTTTATCAGGCAAAGAACTATATTTGGTAACTTCAGGTAGTATTTCGAGAAAAAGTTGCAAATTTACGAGATTAAAGCGGCAAATCTACAAGAAAAAAAGTCGCAGATTTAAGAGATTTAAAGTGGTGAATCTGGGGGGAAAAAGCTGCTTTTTTCCCCACTTTTTTCTCATAAATCTGCACGAAAAAAGTTGCAGATTTACAAGAAAAAAGTGGGAAAAAAGCTTTTTTCTCCCAGATTTAAATATCATAAACTTGCACATTTTTTTCTCGTAGGTTTGCCACTTTAATCTCATAAACTTTTTTCTCAAAATATTATTTTCGTATGTTTTTTTTTTACACATTCTGGCAGTATGTAATATCCTCCAATATTCTCTAGGGTTGAAATTTGGAATTTGCAAGTATTTCAATGAGTGCCCTATTAAGGGTTAAGCCCCAAAATGGCATCACCGTCTAAATGAAAGACACTTCCGATAAAATATTTTGACGTTTTTACCCTGGCTGTAGGAGAGAAGGATCTTTTGAATCTCTCCGTCCTGCAACAGAGAGAGAGGAGCCGTCCACTGCTGTTATTTTGGTCCATAAAGGTTTCGTGTAGCGGATGATCCGTATATTTCAAGATGGCCTCCCCAGCAGATTGCAGCATAAAACAACACACTACCACCACAGGCTGATAAAACATCTGCAGCATCTTACTACAGCAAGGACTCAGCTTTAATGGTACGCGCTTTACCAGTGTGAGAACTTTTGGAAGTTTTATTTTGCTGCACTTTATGAACCATTAAGGACACTTTTGCTTTTCCTCCTTTGGCTACACTGCCACTGCACAACCTCTCAAGTGTTTGTGATCATCACATATAACTCCTTGTACTTCCATTCACCATTTCCATTAGTCTCTCTTCTACCCGTCTGTGGTATTGTTACGGAGCCATTTAACAGCTTCCATTTTGTATTTTCTATCTGCTAATGGCTTTGTATGTGGATCTAATGGTGATGACCACCCAGGTCGAGCCCAGTCGGCAGCTGTAATTATTTTTTGCAGTAGGAGATCCTGACATGCACAGCCAGTGGTATACAGGTCAGCTGCCCTGCAGCCTGGACAGCAGGTGCCTGGACATTTTGGATGTCACAGCAGTTACAGTGCTGGCACCCAGCACTCCCTCTCCGGTCTCTGACAGTGGTGGTAGTTGTGTGCATGCATGTTCTGATGAAGAAGAGGGGAGATGGCTGAACACCTGCTGTATACAGTAGCTCACACAAAATAGGATCAGAAACATGTCATATTTAGGAGGAAATAATATTTAAGGAAGAAGTAGGTCTAAAATGGTGCTATTAGTCACTTGGTGTGATGTATTTCATTTCAAAACGGGGGCAAGACATCATCTAACCCAGTAGGATAACCCACTGAGAGAAGGGCACTTGGATTTTGTAGAAGAGGCAGAAACGTGGGTGTGTTCATTTGGATTTATAGCCATGCTAGAGATTGCTTTCTTTCTATTGGTTGGTCCAAACCTTTGGTCCAGAAATAACTCAACAACTACTCTGTGAATTGCCTTGAAATTTTGTAATTTCTCATGATATAGAGTTTACGCGCTGAATCGAGATACGTCTGTAACGCCCGCGAATGTAATAATGCCCACAAACGTAATAAACGACAAACGTAATGAAAATCTGCAGCTTTTAATGCAATAAACCCACTAACGTAATACATTTTCCATAAAAGTAATAGCCGCTGCCTACCACAAACGAAACACGAGATTTCCCACAAATGTAATAACTATTATGTTTGCAAGGACTTATTACATTTGTAGGGAAGTGACAATCTTCAACTTTCAATATTGTAATAAGTTCCCACAATTCAATCATTAAAGACTTCTTCTAGACATGTTTCAAGGTGTAGCCTATATAAAATACCTTTATTTGAATAAAAGGCTAAGGTGACTTGTATAGTTTTCACACCCAAAAAGTTAAATTATCTTGTTAAAATCCTTTTTCCTCATTAAAATCCAGAATCAAGAAATATGCAAATATATGGCATCCCAAAAGTTTGAAACTCAAACATTCAAGTGTATGGATTTTGCACCTACGTCAGCAGTGTGTGTATAGACAAACAACACAATGAATAATGGTTGTTGTTGTTGTTTGTTTATTACATTTGTAGGAACTTATTACAATATTGAAAGTTGAATATTTTCATATATTAAGCCCTGCAAATGTAATCGTTATTACATTTGTGGGAAATCTCATGTTGCGTTTGTAGTAGGCAGCTGCTGTTATGTTTATGGAAAATGGATTATGTTTGTGGGATTATTGCATTAAAAGCTGCAGATTTTTATTACGTAGTGAACACTTAACTTTTAACATTTAACATCTAACTTAACAACATTTAACTTCATCTCTGGACACCACAAAACATGGACGGTATTAGCTGACATGAAGGAACAATTAAATTGTTTTTATAGAGAATTAAATTCTCTCATAGATGGATTAGATGGCCAAAGTGACCTGTTTTGGTTCTGGTTTGCAACCTCTACTTCTCGTACCCTTCTTCTGTTTACTGGCAAAACTAACATGTGTAGCCTATAGCACCAACTTCTGAAGAAACTGTGCTGTAAAAAACGTCTGTAGATTTTACCGTGAAAAACTGCTAAACCATGACATTAAAAGAACGTAAAATGATAAATGGGTTAATTCAGTTTCAGTAACAATGAAACACTGTAAATGTATAAATCAGCCAAAACAGTTTTTTTTTTTTACAGTTAAAATAACACCCAAAACATTACTCCACTGTAAAATACACTGGCACCGTGTTTGTAGCAAAATATACTGTAATATATGTACAAGCCATCATTTTTGCATTTTCTCACTGTGATGTAAATGTGAAATGTACTAAACACCATATCCAGCGTTTAATTTGATGGAAAAAAGTATTATTCTTTACGGTAAAATATGGAATAAAATGGCAATCTTAAACGTGAAATCAACAGTGCTAATATAATTTTACCGTAATATTAAAAAAGTTGCAAGTTCTGGCAACCAAGCTGCTGTTTTTTTACCATAAAAACAACAGGGTTTTTTTGTTGTTGTTTTTTTACAGTGTAGCCTAGTTAGTTCACTCCAAACCAGTGTATGGAAATGCCCCTCATTTGCATTTTGTTTGCGGCATTTCAAAAATGTAATGGAAACACTGCTATTGGGTTTATGCATTGTCATTAGTCTACGAATCAAATGAGTAGTAGGTAGGGGTCTAGTCACAATAGACTTTTTAAAAATGTAAAAATTAAAAATTTCTTGACTTAAACATAGTTTGGCTTAAGATCCAAAATGCTGAATCCTACAATTCCCATAATTCAACTATCAGCAACTTGTCATTAGACCCTCCCTTCCTGTAAATTCCCATGTCTTCCAAACTCCACATGCCTACTTTGTAATGCAAGATTTGTGTAATCACTTTGTTGTCTCCAAGCCCAAGCTGAGATGACCTTTATGACAGGGTTATTTTCTCCTCCTTGACATTATACAGCTGTTTACACAGGCTGAGTAGTTCTCCCAATGACAAGTAAACTGACCTTTATTTGTGAAAGCAGTGGAATACCCCTTTATACATATTATATTCAGAATAAGTATGTGTATGTGCTGAACATTTTTGAGGAACCCAGAGGAAAAAATATGAATAACCAGACGGTATTGGAGTGATCGGCAGGCTATTGTAATCCATTTTTGCTAAAATGCAAGTGTTTGAATCACGCTGTGCGGTCCTATTATTGCTCTGTGTGAATATTAAGCCTCATTAAAAATGTGTGAGACCTTTTCTGTGCCCCACCCCTTTGGACAGATGGCGTGGTCCACCATTAGAATGCTATTTAGCTAATTATCAGGGCAGCACCCACATCCACACCACCGCCTCCTGGTTATTGTCAAACATACACCAACGTACACACGCCCTACTTTGTTCCATAGTGTGCCTGGAAGGGGGAAAAGGCCAAAGCTGCAGCTTTGCCAGTCAGAATCAACACGACACCACAGGGAGCTTCTTCCTCTCTGGAGAGAGCTTAGAGGACCCTGGGATGGATGATGATGGGAACAGGAAGTAGGAAGGTGTTGGCCATCTGGTTGACCTTCTATGTACTATCATTAATACTCAAAAAGTTCACAGTATCGAACCAAGCCAGAAGTGAGTTTTGCTGTTCACTACAGCACGGGGGAGGTCAGTGTGTTGATAGCTCATGTTAATTCAGCTGACATTAAGTAGACAGATTTAGTGATGGACAAGTGGAGTTATCCCCTCCACTGTGCAAAAGGACATTTGAAAAATATAAATATGCACATATTCAATCCATCATTACAATGGAAACAGCAATAATTGGGCCAAATGCTGTGCATGTCAGCAGCACAGCATGAGGAATGGGAGTGATCTATGAGTTTTCTTAGTGGTTCCTGCTGAGGAGAGCCGCCGCATCGAGAACATACTGTATAAACACCTTCACAAAAACAAATGGAGATGGCTGCGAAATGATGGAGGGGAAAGCGCTCCTGTCAAAATGACATGTCACATCCAGACAAACAGACAGCTGACATTTCACACCGCAGTCAACAATCAAGTCATTGTTCATTAGCGGCACAAGGCTGAGGAAAAAGGGGAAAAACTGTCTGCATATTAGATTTGATGCCAGCACACAAACATTTCATGCATCTCGACACACACATGCAGAAGGCTGGGGTCTCTGAGGACGACCCCAGATTGGGGATCCCCCTCGCCCCCTCCTCCATCCCCTGGCCCCCAGGCATTAGCATGTTCACTCATCTACACTGCAAAGACAGAAAGAGGGGCTGTCCCACATCCAGACGGCTCCACAGCCCCTAATGAATGTGACATTTAGCTGATATTTACATGCCATGCATGACGCTGAATTAGCATGCCAGACACTAAGCTTCAGATTAAACAAAGTTTAGTAATTACACAATCTATCATGCAAAGATTGACTACAGGTGACCCGCTTAGCCAAGACATCCACTTAGTCCTGGTTCTCCCCCAACCTTCATTAAAATGTTACACGCACAAGTTATTTACATAGCAGTGAAGCAAAACAGTATCTCTGCAGGGGGAACTTTCAATCCTGTCCGTCTGTTCAGGTTGAAATTGCTCTGCTGACAAGAGGCAAAATATCAATCAGAAGTAATTTCTTCCTACTGCCTGGGCTGTCAGCGCTGCAGTCCAATGTTGACCCTCTGTCATAATACATTTGTTTACCATTTACATCACTCACTACACTGACTCCAAAACACCGAAAGGTGTTATGGCACCAGCAGCAAGAGAATATAAAGCAGTAAGGGCATTTGTATGGTGGATCCCTCGCCGCGTTGCGCTCTTTCAGAAATGATTTCACCTCAGCAAAAAAAAAAGGGAGAAAAAAAAGCGTCCCCAGTAAACAAGGCTGCATACTGAAAAGGTAAATTATAAATGCCAGCCGAAAGGCAGGCAGACATGTGAGGCGATAGTGAGTGTTTTTTACATTAATCAGATGACAGTGATGGTAAGGTCTGCCATCAACACCTCGAATGGAGATTTTACCTGACTGACAGACAACTAGCGGCGACAGAATCGCTTATATCAGCAGGTTAGCGCCCAGACAGACTTGTGAGGCCTACTGGAGTGCTTGACAAGGCCTTAACTGATGGGTGTTACTGGTTCTAGGAGAATAAATATCATTCCAGTCAGTGGCGGACACAGGTTGTATGACAGTCATGGGCAAAAAACAAAAGAAATGGTACCAGCTGCATTGGGTGAGGATCCAAGGACAGTTTTTTAGCATGGTATATATGGTACGAAATCATGTTTTCTCAATTTTAAAAGCACCCTAAAAGGCACTTGATCACATTTCTTCACTGGAATGTCACCCTAGGGCACTTATTTCCCCATTCAAAGGCATTCAAGAGGGCAATTAATTGCATTTTCTCCATGTAAGGGCACCCATTAGTGCGCTGCATCTCGTTTTTTCCACTGTAAAGGCACCCATGTAGGAACTTCTTCAGATTTTCTCAATTTAAGGGCACCAAAGAGGGCCCCTTATCAAGTTTTCTGCACTTAATCGGGTATTTTTTCCAATGTAAGTCACCCTAGAGGGCATTAAATTGCATTTTCTCCCTTTTTTGGGTACCCATAAGTGCACATCTCATTTCCTTCACTGGAAAGGCACCTTAAAAGGCACTTTATAGTGTATTCTTCACTGGAAGGGCATTTTAGATGCCACTTCATAATTTTTTCTTTACTCAAAGGGCAACCAAGTGGGTCTTAATCAAGTATAATGTACCTTAGAGGCATCCAGGTGACACTTTTGCTGCATTTTTCTTTATAATTTGGGGGGACAAAAGGGGGCAGGTTGCCCCTGACCACCAGTCAACACTGTCTATGTATATGTGTCGTACTGCGTCTAACTCTTAATCTGCCTGCAGACAACAACATTGCAGCCCCTCACCTCACTGTTAAATACTCTGGCAGTGGATTTGCATGGAGCCCAGATAGAAATGTCAGCCTGTTAATTGCCAAGATCACGGCTGTTTCGCATTTTCTATACCTGAGGCCCAGCAAGTCACGGTTACTTTAATTGATTTTTCACCGGGTCACCGAGAAAGGAAAGCTTAAGGGCGACTGTGGATCTGGGTGACATAATTGACATTTGAAGTTAAAAGTCAAGCACGGGTGGCAGCACATTCCACAGCAAAAAAGATAATTCAGCCAGCACAACTGTGTGACATTAAAGATCATGTGTTGTAAAAAGAAAACTGACAGAATGTGATAGCAATTTCATAAACACCAAAATGCTGCAACAGCTGCCATTATAGCCGTTTATCAATTACCGAACCTAGTTACAATTACGCAAAAAAGTTATATTCTTCTCCCGACGGTCCTTCATTCTTCAAAACACACCTGTGTCCACTGTCACACTTGTTTGTCTGATTTCACTACAGCATCCCTCAGGTGTATTTGAGTGTGTGTGCATGTGTGTGTGCCACCCTTTCCAAGGTGTCTGGGAGCTGAGGGCCCATCTGTGGGCTTCCTCCTGAGCCTCTTGAGAGGGCCACAAAGGCTTCTAATTATCCCTGACCTTCTGGCTCTCCCTCTCTCTGCCTCCCTCTCCGGGCCCCTGTGGCTCGCTCAGGTCTCCTCTCTCTCCCATTCACTCCCTCTAGTCGCTCTGTTTGCCCCCTCGCACGTTCAAAATAACCCCTCCGCTTGGCTCCAGCCGCTAATTGCTGCCATTTCAGAGACAAAGACGGTGTTTGGTGCGAGGCAATCCGGAAGGTCAGTCAAGGAGAAGGGCTCCGATAACACCTGCGTGTCTGTCGAGGCTTGGTGGGTGTTTGGAATCACATTGCTTTGACAGGCACAACTCTTTGTCTCAAGGTGTTCCATTTGTGGAGAAAAGTGCTGCTTCAAAACCGGTCATTAACAGCTAGCAAGATAGAGAAGAGGCAGGGATGATGTGGGCCTGACAGATTGCTTTTCTTGCTATTTATTGTACTAAACGCTCAAACTCTAATTAGAAACACAATTAGACAAGTGCATACTTCAAACTACTTCATGCCACATTCCCCATAGCAAAATTAACAACAATTTGAACAATCAGCCTGGCAGATTTAGCTTTTTAAAATAAGATCAGTTTGAAACATGAATTTGCTCCTATCCAGACCAATGTTATGACAAGGTTAATAGTTTTGGATTTTTCATTAGTTTTAGTTTAAATTTCGTTGCAATTTTTTGTTTTCAAATTCAAGTGTGTATGTGGTGGATATGGCATAGCTTGTCTACCTGCACTGTTCAATTAATTTGTAATTGATTTTTATAAATTCTTTGTTTGTTTTTGTTTTGTTTTGTTTTTTAACTGTAATTATGTATATCCATTGTGAAGCACATTGAGTCTGCCTTGTAAAGTTGAATTGAATAGTTTTAATTGGTTTTTAGAATGAGCGTGCTAGTTTTAGTTTAGTTTTTATTAGTTTTAGTTTTTTGAAATGGGCAATGTGTTGGGTGCCAGATTCAAAGAGGTCATAATAAATGTTGCCTTTATTTCCTTTGGTTTATCCATCTTAGTGCCAATAAGATTATTAACTCACAGTTAACTTACAATTCCAGGTGTTTTGAATTCTGGTTGGAGTGTAGACATCCTAGTCTGAGTAAACATATTTACCATGTGTTCCTGCATGTTCACTAACCAGAAGCTGTTTAATTGGAGTTAAATAAATACATTTCATATCAACCAAAAAGGATTATGCAGTGTTTCCCCTACCCTGTTTCTGCAGCTGTGTGCTGCTGCTGCTGGATTTTAAGCGCTGCTGCAAAAAATTGTGATTTGTTTGCACTTGCACACAGTGGAAAGCACAACATCCAAAGTTTAAAGAGTGTTGCGCCGGCGACACTTTTAGCATCATAACTAAACGGTTTACGCTATCAGGAAAATTCCAATGTTTACTGACAGCTGAGAGGTTGCTCTTTACAGCCAATATGGTGTCATTACGGTAATTTCGAAGACGAAACGAAGGACATTTTCACTATAAGTTTAGTTAGTTTTAGTTAGTTTTTTTAACCACACAATACAGTTTCAGTTAGTTATTGTTAATTTAAAAACTCTCTTTTTTAATTTAATTTTAGTTAATGAAAATGTTTTTTCAATTCTAGTGTAACCTTACGGATTGATTAACACGCACAGGGGCTTCAATTAAGGAGGCCACAACAGTCAGTGTGGGTCAAACACATGCCATTTATTTTACAATATTTAAAACTCTATAAAACACAGTCAAGAAAAGACAAGAGGACAGACAGTCATATCACGACTGGGAAACCAACCATCCACTGCCTAGGACACTGGGAGTATACTAGATATTCAAAATAAATATAAACCCAACACTTCAAATAAACACACCACACTAATTCAATGTGCAACCACACTAGTTTTCGTTATTTCGTTAGTTTTCTTTAACTATAATAGCCTTGATCCAGACCCAAGAGTATGAATGAGGTCCAACACTGACGTTGTATGATGAGGCCTTGCTCAAAGTTGATGTCTACATGTTTTTATTCAAACAGTACAGGATAAGGTAACACAGTACATGATCATTGTTTAATGAAAGAATGGGAATTTGTTCACACCAATGAGTTGCATGAGTAACTCGTCTCGACCTTGACCACGGTGTCATTTGTGTTTGTTTTCGTTCCTTGCGAACGCCATTTCTTTCCATCATCAATCATGGACGAAATTATCACTATTACGTACGTAGTAAACCCAACGTCATTGTGTCTGGTTCATAATATCATCTGAAAATTAACACATCTAATGAATATCATTGCCTTGTCCAGATCCTGCATCTGCATGACTTTCAGGGCCCTTGGACCCTCTTGATCTGGCCCACATTGGCCTCAAAGGGAAAAAAAAACTCCCACTCAACCCATCAATACAATGCCGCATTATGACTGCAATGAGCCTCCATTCCAGTATAGACCACTGTCTATTATTGAACAAATTAAAGGTCTTAAGATCACTCTTGCTCACCATCCTCAATTGACAGACAAATAACATAACTAACATAATACTTGCTCCTATGGCTCCCTTCTTGGTTGTTCTAATAAGGCTGAATTACTAGTTACACAAGTAAGTATGTACTGCAATGGTATTTAGGTTAGAATTATAAAATAAGAGCTTGTTAAAAAGAAAAATAAATCTAGTCTATGTTCCCCGGGTCCTATGTTCCCCTCTTTGTATGAGACTGGGGAACATAGGACCCTTTTTCCCTGATTTTCCCAAAAAGGGTCCAATATTTCCACCATTACTGCCAAATTCCATGGCAAATAGGCCTTTGTAAGCCTACGGCCTGTTTGACGCGCATATGCAAATAGGCCTAGACAAGGAAAGATTAGGTCAGGGGTGGCAAACCTGCAGGTCTCCAGCTAACCCTAACCCTAACCCCGCAACAGTGGGGGATATAGGAGCCTTTTTGGGAAAAACAGGGAACATAGGGATGACCCCAGAAAATAATCTGTTATGTCTTCCATACTCATGTAGTTTACTATGCAACCCTGATTCCAAAAAAAGTTTGGATTTTGTCTAAAACCTGATTAAAACAGAATTACTTTATAAATTGAAAACTGTACAGACAATTTATAAAATGTAAGACGATTTATAAAATGTTCAGTTGAGCTAAATGCTAATGTCAACATGCTAACATGGTCACATTGAAAATACTACATGCTAGTGTTCACTTGGTACAGTGTTTACCACGTTTGTTATCTTTGCATGCCAACATTTGCTAATAAGTGCTTAACACTAAGTAGCCTTCAACTGAGAATGATGGGAACATCTTCAGTGTTGCAGGTATTTGGCCAGAGCCAACACACTAAGCTTCACAATGGCTCTTCAGAAAGAGATTCCATCCATATTTTCTGCACAACAGTGGATTTAGAATTTCTTGGTTTTCTTTTGCATTTTAGTACTATAAACTACCAGTATAAGACAACTATTTGATGGCAAAACAAAATTGACGACTTTCTTTTAGTGTGTATTTGGATATGAATACCTGCCATTGTTGTATTTCAACCATTTGGTTCAACACACAACACGTATCTACCATCTTAATTGTTTACAATTGTTCTGCATTATCTAATTGTTAACCAAAGTTAATAAAATGTTTAGTAATGAAAGTGAGCCAACATGGCCCTGGTCTTGACAGCTGATGATGTATGGGTTTGGGACAAGGTGAACTCCATTTGTTTCTCCATGCATGCTACAGCCGCTCACAGCACTCTTGTTCAGTTTATGGTCATGGATGAATGGAGAAAGTGAACATGGGCGGTAATTAAGACCCTGGCTTATTGAATTTCACACTTCTCAAATTTAGATTTATCACCCAGTATAAGGTGGCCTTGCTGCCTGCCTTGCCTCATTGTGAGGACGTTGAACCAACAAACAGTGATTAGCACGTAGAATAACTCTTCTAATTAGCCTTGAAGCACATATTTGGAAATGAACCTCAACAAGCTCTTTCCAGCATCGGAGCTTTATTAAACATGTAACTTTAAGATGTTAACACACATTTTCCACCTGCCGCAAACAACAAACAAGGGAGTTTTCTCTTTTTTAAATCATAGATAATTGCTGTATTTCAAAATAGCCAGTCAGTAACCTGACCAACAGCATTGCCATGGAGACTGTAATTATGTACGTCCTGATGAGGGGTGGAAATAGACATGGGAGAAAGGGGGTGACGCTGTAAAGCATGTCAGTGAATATCAGAGCTTGAGCCCTGCAGTAAATAATGACTCCACTGCCGCACTCTGTCTCCTGCTGAAACCTTGCTGGTCTCTCAGAGAGAGTTGCCAAGGAAACAGTGAATGAAATAAATCTACAGTTTCATGTCAGAAGGTTGAGGGAGAAGCAAGACAGGAGACCAGGAGTTTACAGAGCACAGATTCAAATCTATAATCATTTCTGTCCCGCATACATGACACATACGGAATAGTGATAGGTGGAAAAGAAGCTGCAAGGCAAAAAAAATGCCTTTTCTGTATGGGTAGTACAGCTTGTTTCTGCCATGGTATGGCATTAAGGAACAGAATACAAAACTATGATTAAAAGCAATTTTTGGAAAAGTTTTAAAATACATTTCTGGAAACCCACCTTCAAGGGGACCTGCTCATTTTCCGGTTCATACTAGTATTTTGGGTTTTTACTAAAACATGCATGCTATAATGCTCAAAAACCCATGTCTGCTGCTCCTGCATGTACCTGTGGCTCAGTTGGTAGAGCTTTCATCCAGTAACCGAAAGGTTGGTGGTTCAATCTCTGACCATGAAACATGTCGAAGTATCCTTGAGCAAGATGCTGAACCCTAAATTGCTCCTGATGCTGCGTTCATCAGTGTGTGAATGAATTCCCAATGGTGGCAGGTGGCACCAGTGTGCCCTGGTAGCCTCGGCCACCAGTATTCGTGTGTGTGTGAATGGGTGAATGAGCGTAGTCTAAATCGCTTTGGATAAAAGCACTATATAAGTGCACCCCATTTACCATTTACTCTCTGTCTGAAATGATATGATTAAACGTGTCCCTTTGGCCCCTCTTTGCATCTAGAACTGCAACACTTTAAACCAGCTATCTCCCGCCAAAGACAAAAATGCAGATCTGGAAATGGATCTTGTGGGGGTCATCCCTTTGTTCCCCCGGTCCTATGTTCCCTGTTTTTCCTAAAAAGGGTCCTATGTTCCCCTGTAGCAAGACATACCGGGGAACATAGGACCCTTTTTCAGCTAGGGTTAGGGTTAGCTCGAGACCTGCAGGTTTGCCACCCCTGACCTAATCTTTCCTCGTCAGGCCTATTTGCATATGCCTGTAGCCCGTAGGCCTATTTGCCATGGAATCTGGCAGTAATGGTGGAAAAAGTGGGGAGACTGGGAAACATAGGACCCTTTTATGGGAAAAGCGGTGGAAAAGGGTCCTATGTTCCCCAGTCTCATACAAAGAGGGGAACATAGGACCCGAGGAACATAGACACGCTCCCGTTTCCTTGACGTTAGCATGTTGCTACATATAGTTTTGGAATGAGTGAAATTTGTATAGCAGTAGCTCTTTCAGCAGTGAAAAATCACCAATATAAACTTAAAACCAAAAACTACACAATGAAAGATGTTCCACCGGGAAATGGAACAGAGATGGGTAGAAATTAACAAAATTGACAACCAAGGGTAAAAATGTCCCTGACATTAGCACATAGCTACATCTAGCAGTGTATCTAACACTGCAGTAACGTATCTAGAGCAGATGAGCATATATACAAATCTGGTTTAGGATTAGCTTTACATATATTTACCTCAGTATTTAATGTTGTCGCCACATTTAAAATGAACATCAGACACATGACAGGAAATAAGGAAAAGCACATTAGCTCCCCTTTAAGGGGTGCTGCTTCTTCCCTGAAAACAAAAACTAACACGGGAGGTGTGAAAAACTTTATGAATTGTGACAGCAAAACATGAAAACTAAAAGCCTGAGTGGAAACCCGCAGCAGCAATAACAAACTGCAGAGCCTTGTTAGCATCTTGTTTGTGTTCAGTCGGTGTATCTGTCAGTTATCTGGCTCGTGTTGTTTTACGTCCGTGTTTCTAATTGACAAGTTGAAAGCTGTTGCCCCCCTGTCCTTAATCCTCCCCACCAGCATTAATTAAACATCCCTCCCCTCTTCTAATTAACAGAGCATTACGAGAGCAACAAAATAAATCAGCGCTCTGCATACATCCAACTGATAATGTATTCCAAAGTACTTATCAGGCAACACAATTCTCCTCTCTCCCCCTCTCTCTCATGTAATTAGACACTGATCAAAGTATTGCTTGATTTGATAGAATGCAAAAAAAACACACTTTACTGTATAAATTATCAAGTGAATAAATGCAAGTCTCTGCTATAATAAGTCAGTAGGAAAATGTAAAATAATTCCAAGTCTAAATTTAGGTTATAAAAGACTTCAAATGATGGATGAACCCTCCAGGACTTGTTTTTTTGTGTGTTTTTGGGCCTCTGGTGTTGCATCAAAGTATCTGGAAACTGTCACAAACTCTTCTGTTGGTGGACTTTTGGTTTCTGAAGAATAGCTATTTGTGGCAAGCGGCTCTGCAGTGATCAAAGGCAGAAGCTCCTTCAATCCTTCACTGCAATGATAGTTATGCTGGATCACATTTGTAATTTTGAGCGTTTGCGTAGGTGGGGAGCTCTCACACACAAGCTTACAGACACACACTTCTTTTCAAAAGCCCGTGGTTCTGCTTTAACAGCCGTAGATTTTTAGTCTTAAACAGTGCTTGATGAAAGAAGTGTCACTTTCTGTCATCCACCCACCTCTTCATGTGGTGGGTCCGGAGTATCCAACCTGTTTTGAGACTTGTGTAATCATGTACTAAGATAAGATTTATGTTTTTGTGTTTGGCATATGTTCAACATTGTTTTTTCTTTACACACCAGTGTGGCCGCCTTGTTTCCCTCAATTACACACATACAACTTGCCAGCAAATTCCCCAGTTCATCTATAATGGATCAAGGGATGTTCTAGCTGCTAGTACTGGATCACCTCAGTAAGCGGGCCTCAAACAACACGGCATGTCCTGGCACTTGTCCCAGCGACAAGAATGGGGACCCCGATGACATGGATGGGGAGCTCAGGCAGCGCTGAGCTGCTCAAATATTGATCAGTGGGGCTGTCTTTGAGCTGGTTAGTCTCAGCCAGCCAGCCGCCCGCGGGACTCGGTGGTGGGTGGAAAAGGCCACACAACAAAGAAAGAAAGAACTCGCAGGCTTGTCTGACTCGATCCACATTCCATTGGTTGATGCTGCCGCTTCTATCACAGCAGAAGTCCTTGGAGGGAGCATCACCTTCATATCGACGTTCTGCTCAGCTCTGCAAGATGACGTATCCCTGAGGATGGACTCAGGGTGGATGGTTGATCAGTAGAGGTCAATAGGCCAGTGTCTCATTTCAGTGTTGTCATAAAGAATGCCACATAGGCATAAAATATTTTTTAACCCTTTGATGCACAACATGGGTCTAAAGTGACCCCACTAAGTTTTTATACCGTATTTCCTCAATTTAAAGCCGGGCCCCTATTAATGACCGGCCTCATTTAGTAACCGGGTGTAAAAACTATTTTTAGTAAATAAAAGCCGGCCTCTTTTATAAGCCGGGTGTCTTACCGGTGTTATGTCAAAGTCTGTTCCCCCGTCGATATGTGTCCCCCTTACCTTAACCTGCACCAACCTGACCCCTGACCCCAACCAGTCCTCCTTTAAGTTGTTAACATGACCCCAAGTTTACCTTAACCCCAAACAGTTCTCTCTACAAGGCCTAACCTTAAACTGAAATCCTAACTCCAACCGTGGAGGTGATGCTACGGAGAACACCATTCAGGAAACATCATTTGACGGGTAACAGATTTCCACACAACACCTGTATTTTGAAGTTTCACCCCACGAGTTAGTACTGTAGGTAAATATGGTTGTTTCTCCCGCTGTCCTAGTCATTCTCTGTAAAGTCGCACATTCTTCTGGGCTTTTTAGTAGTTTAGACATTTTAAATCCTGCTTCAAATGAACATTCAGCGTGCTGTTCATTGTTTGTTTACATCCGAGTACTTCCAATATGGCTGACATCTGGGTAACTGGCTACAATGCGCTGTGTAAAACACTCTAAAAAGTGCCAGTCAGAGCTGCTCTGATTTTTCTTTTTTTAATAAAAGCCTGCTTCAAATAATAGCCTGCCCCTATTATTAGCCGGGTCCCAAACTGATTTTTTATTAATAGGAGCCCCGGCTACTATTTGAGGAAATACGGTAAATATATATTATTTTTATTTTTTATTTCTTCTTCATTGTTGGTTTCTTATCTTTGCATGAGTTTTATTCATGTTTGTTCTGTCAAAGCACTTTGTGAATGCTGTTTAAAGGTGCTGTATAAATAAAGGTATTGCTATTATTATTATTATTATAAATAAGAGAAATTATGGGGGACATGGACATGGAAGTTGGGCCATGCTAGCTGTTTCTGAATGTTCAAAGTATAACTTCTCTGGCACCTCAACTCACCTGGCAGAGCCTTTAATGAAGCTGAACTTTTTGATGAGCTCTAACTTTTACTTCACCTAGGTAAGCTGTCCAGATGCCCCAGCCAATCTCGCTCATACTCCTATCCATACTCTCAGATCCCATTTGGATGCCTGCCACTGATCCCCTGCATGTCAACATAGCATCAGGTGCGTGGCTGCATTTCGACTCATCCCTTGCCCAACTTGAATTTTCATCCTCATGACTGCAGGCTGCTGAGTGGAGACGGCTGGCCGAACATCACGGTTCTGCCAGCATCCTGACACAGGCTGCAGATGCACAGAGTGACACAAGGCCCCTCACCCCGCTGGCACGGGCCCCCGCCTGGCCATCTGGTGCCTCTAGAGCAGGTGCCAGTCACTCATCACACACCCCTGCCGCCTCCCTTCCTGCTGTAAGACACAGCCCTCCGATGAGGCCTTCGGACCGGCTTCACAGCTCTCGCTCCCACCTCCTCACCTCCCTTTCGCCAACAGTGACTTATCTCGTGCCCAGGACCGAGCCCACGGGACATCACAGAGCCAACACGCCGTGGTTGCTCAGAATCCGTTCACATACACGATAGGGAGCTAGTCACTTGGCTCGTGCAGAAAAAACAAATGATGTTCAGAATAAGTGATGTGCACTTAGACAGATTGTCACTTTGCATGTTCGAGACAAAGAGGAATGTCGGGGGAGCGCGCAACCAGGCAACCAGTCACTTTGTCTTGTCTGTTCAGAGCAAACTGTTGAAGAGGAATAGATGTGTCGCCAGGGCAGACAAGCTCATGTAGAAACCCTCATCAATCCCTCCTCTGTCAATCAATGCCGGGCTGAAAGAAATCTCCCGGTCGAAGCAGATGGGAGCAGAAGATGAAGGCGCTGATTTGACTGATGACATTTCAGTGGACATTAGCACTTTAGCCGCCTTTCAGTAAAGCCCATCAATATGACAGGCAGCACTTTGCTCCGGCCTTAATTTTTTCTGTCTTTCATTTCATTAACTCAGATGTCGGCTGAAACGAGCAGCTGTTATTTGTTTGTTTGCTTGCTGACATTTCCTCTGACATGGACGATGCATCAGAGCGGCCATAATCTCTGCCCATCTATTTGAAAGGAAGCACTGCTCAAGATTTGACATGAGCTGCTACTAAAACCATTACCCCAGCAGCCTGTCAATGAACATCGATGATTGGTGTTGAAAAACTAAATGAAACTCTTTGAAATGTGGATGGATGATCTACATAGAAAGTTTGTGGTTTTAACCATCTGGAGTCTCCAAAAGCTCCATATCATGACTTCTTCATGACATCCAGACTAGAAAACAAAGCAGCGTGGAGCCCTACTGTAAATTTACCTCTAAAGTTCTGGCTGTAAACTCCATGAGGCCAGTTTCAGTTTGATGATGATATACCAAGTAAAACTGGAGACAAGCTCAAATATATTTAGTATAAAATGATAGAATTGAATGTAACCCTCTTATATGTTATATTTGCAACCTTTGTTCACATTTGCAACATTTAAGATTTTTTATTGAGCACGATAGTGTTTTTGAAGAAAAAAAGACACAAAATGACTAAAAAAAGACACAAAATGACTAAAAAAGACACAAAATGACCAAATAAAGACACAAAATGACAAAAAAAGACACAAAATTACTAAAAAACGACACAAAAAGACACAAAATAACTAAAAAAGACACTAAAAAAGACACAAAATGACCAAAAAAGACACGAAATGACCAAAAAAAGACACAAAAACACACCATAAAATGACTAACAGAGACACAATATGACTAAAAAAAAGACACAAAATGAACAAGAAAAGACACAAAATGACCAAAAAAATACACAAAAAGGCACAAACTGACCAAAAAAGACACAGAATGACTAAAAAATGACTAAAAAAGGACACAAAAAGACACAAAATAACTACAAAAGACAAAATGACTAAAAAAGAAAATGACAAAAAAAGACACAAAAAGACACAAAAAATACACAAAATGACCAAAAAAAAAGACACAAAATTACCACAAAAAAAGACACAAAAATACACAAAATGACTTAAACATACACAAAATGACCAAAATTGTTACACTAAACACACAAAACACAAATAAAATAGACTCCCACTAGAATAAAAACCAGAGTTGATGACAGGATCACACACAATCACAAGATCACATGTTGGTTTTTCTTTGTTTCTTTTTGGTTCAAAATGTTGATCCAGTAAGTCAGAATCAAGTATTATCAGGTCATATAGGTGAGGTTGTGCTGGGAAAAAAATATACCAACATGGCATTTAAACATTTTTTAAGTGGTGTATACAGGCAGGATGAAAAGGATTCAAACATGGACAAAAAAGCCCAAGACTCCATAGAGTTAAACCTGATGCTCATATTTCAATCTCTGAAGGTCCTTTTGAAGGCTGATCATATTCTGTACCACTTGTGTTATTCATTGCGATCCTTTAGTGATACACATTTGCTTAGAAGTCCCCCAGCCACATCAAAACTTCTAAACAAACTAATTTAAGGCCAGATTGTAAAGCCAGTCTGTCTGTTACACTGACTGGTGTGTTTTGGGGTTGCGGGGAAGAGGTTGACATGAAGACAGATGTTGTTTGGGCTATGTAAATGCTGGAGTTGTTTAAGGGGTGAGCAGGAAGACAAAATGATAAATGTGTGTCAGTGAGGCACAGCATCCCTCACACACAAGTTTCCCTGGCGAGCAGGAGGCTTGCCGCCTTGTGCTGTTTTCAAAGGGCCAGATCGTGCCAGAATGCACGTTTTGCAAACCACAGCTGCTCTTATCTGGAAAGTACTAAGCACTTCCAGAGGTTCTATCTGTTCTGGTGTCAGGGGGATAATCAGAAACTGGTGAAGTCCTTGTGGTCAACGGTGATCTAAGCTCCAGATGAGTCATTGTTGTGGTATTTTTAGCTCAGGGATTTTCATTTTCTGATGCTACATTATTACATTATTACATTTTTTAGTCTGAAACTGGAGATGAACACAGTGTTCTTTTTTTATTATTAAAAGCTTCTTGCTTGCTGCTTTTGCATTGCTCAGCATCTTGCATTTGAACAGCTTCAGTTGAAAACTTTTCTCTTTTTTTTAAATTGTATCTTTATTGAGGCCAACAGGTTTCATACAACGTAGGATATTTTTCCTTTTTAAAAACAAAAAAATATTTCTCTTAGATTTACAGGTTCCTGATAAGTAGGAAAAGCAAAGGAAAGGAAAAGAAAACTAAATCACTGAAAAGAAAATAATCAGGATTTTCCATCTGTATCCATAGTTATATATCAACATCAGTTTTCTTCCCAGGCCCAATTTTTTAAAATTTGTATGTATTAACATTATGAACAGTTTGAACATAAGGGAGAGTTTCACTTTAATTCCCTGAAAGAAAATAAATAAAGAAAAAGGACATGCATATACATAGACAATTACAACAAAACACAAAAAGACTGATCTTAGGCCTATATGATCAACATACCCAGCCATTTAGACCATATTCTAGAAAATTTGTCAGTCTGGATTTTTAGGGAGTAGGATAACTTTTCCATTGTATATATACATACATATATACATATGTGATATATATATATATATATATATATCACAGACCACATCTAGACATTTTGCTATTGTAGGTGGGTCTTGTTTTAACCACCTTATTGAGATTGCTTTTTTGCTTGCCACCACAGTTGAAAGTTTTTCAACTTAGAGCAGAAAAGCACCCGACATCATTTGAGCTTCTTTGTCCAATCAGATCATCCAAAAATAAGCCTAGAACTGACCATCAGCTAAGCTCCTGAACCAGCTGCTATTCCCCTTGACTTCTCCTCTTTTCAAGGGTCTCATGTAACCTCATGGAGCCCCATTTCTGTGTCAAATATACTATTAAGAACAGCTTCTAACTCTCAAACAGAGCCAGAGCAAGTGTCCTCAGTCTGTCTATTTTTTTCTATTTGAAAAATAAAAGATCTGGACCACCATCGACCCATGCTGGCTGGTCAAGTTCTCTCCCGCCTTCTTCAAGGTGTCCGACCCGACACGCCTCAGCAAGCAGAAGAAGCAGCGGCACCTCGAGCCGCTCTACAACCGATACGAGGAGCCCAACGCCTGGAGGATCTCCCGTGCCTTCAGACGCCGTTGATGATCTCTGTGACGTCACAAGTACGGAGCAAAAATGTTTTAACCATGATGGTAAAGACATCATAAAGCCTTGGAATACCTTCACAACACACACACACACACTCACACACACACACATTCTTGTTTTTCTATCTTTGTGAGGGCCCTCATTGGAAAAGTAAATTCCCTGGCAAGGTTATAATAGTTTGGGATTTTTCATTAGTTTTGGTTTTAATTTTCGTTGTCAATTTTTGTTTTCAAATTCAGTTAGTTTTAATTAGTTTTTAGACTGAGTTTGCTAGTTTTAGTTTAGTTTTGGGGTATTTGTTGGGTGGGAGATTAAAAGAGGTCACAGTAAATTTTGCCTTTATTTCCTCTGTCTTATCCATCTTGATTATGTATGAAAAAAGTTGACAAAGACGAAAACGAAGGACATTTTCACTATAATTTTAGTTAGTTTTGTAACCACACAATACAGTTTCAGTTAATTATCATTATCATGTAACCTTTAACCCTTAAAACAAAGTCTGAAATCTCAAAAAAGCCGGGTGAGGACCGGCCAAATGTCCTCACTTTGCAAAAATGTCCTAACTCTGTTGGTTAAAAACGTGTTCCTGTCCTCACTATGTAGGAAGAACAAGAACACACACACACACACACACACACACACACAGAAGGCTCCCCCACTGTGCTCAGCAGTAAACCCAGTGAGATACCAGCATTCCAGTGCACATTACTATCTTCATCTTTCTGCTACTCTAACACCCTGTGTATCTAACCCGCTCTTCACAGATAAAGAGAAAGGGACCATATGCACACACACACTCGCTCACATACCAACACGGCGATAAATGTCACGGCACTCCCCGTCCTGCCCCCCTCTTAGATAAAGGCAAGCACAGATGAAAGCCCATAAGAAAATATAACAGGGCAACGTATTTGTTGTGTTTGATAGCATCTGCATGGAGAGGACAATAGAGATGCACGAGGAGGGCTCAAGAGGAGCATTCACAGCAAATGCATTACTTCAGGAGCACAAACACACCACTTGATTCATCACGCCGGCAGCGTCTGTGCTTCCGAGCTCTTGAATCGGAGGTAAAATGTAATGTTGGTGCAGTTTAGAGGGTGTTTGCATCATTGAGAAAACACTCAACCAACTGGCTAATGTGGAACAGTCAGGGTTGATTTACAGATTTCGCAGCTCGAGGAGTGGTTCAAAGTCAGATCAGGTGGGTGCCGTCTGAGTGGGAGGTGTTTGAGAACTTGATATCAGTTTGCCATCACTTGGAGAAAATATTCGTCTGCGGTGTGAGTGTGACAAAACGCTTGATTCACGGTTTTAGTTCAAAACCACCAAGGTTAAAACAATTTTTCCCGGTTTCCTTCACTTTTGGTAGAAAAAAAGTCCGAACTAATGGAGAAACTTTTCTTACAGTGTGTGTTGCAGGTTCCAGTAGCAGGAGTTTTCTTGTGCCTCACTCTTGAGGTGATTTATTACTTTCTAAATTGAGGCTCTTAACACAAATCTGAGGGAAACAAACAAAAGTAGAGGTTTGTGTCATCAAATGATTTCATGAATCACACTGACGCAGGGCCCCACCGTCTCTTCCACCCCCACAATAGTTTATTAAGCTTTAGGCTTTTACATTGTGTCACAGTGAAGGGCAACATTTTTGCAAGTCAGCCAAGTTTTATCTTATCAGATGTGATTTGTGTGTTTGGGTCTGGTAGAACTTATTAAATGCTGGGAAGTCTTAATGAAAAGTGACTCATATACTTGTAAATCTTCTATCTGTAAGGGAACTGATGGGTCTATTTTTAGAACTGTCGCTCTTAAAATATAGACACCAGCACTCAAATATACATTGCTATTATCCGGAGAAGAAACACAATCCACCTGTTTATAAGTAAAACTTATAATAGGTTTTAATCATGTTGATGTAGTTGACAGGATTAAATGATGGAACAGTTTGACTCTGATGGTAACAATTGGTTAGCTTAGCTTAGCATAAAGACTGGTAATGACTGGCTCTGTCCATAGATCACAAAATCCACCTGAGTTTTGGATTAGTCATTAGTTTTAATTTCGTTGTCAGTTTTTGCTTTCAAATTCAGTTAGTTTTGTGTGTTCGCTAGTTTTAATTCGTTTTTTTTTTTTTTTTCGAAAATGTTCGAAAAAAAAAAAGTTTTAATTTAGTTTTTATTAGCTTTAGTGTTAGTTTTAGTTTTTTTAGTAATGGGGTATTTGTTGGGTGTCAGATTCAATGAGGTCACAATAAATGTTCGTTTATTTCCTTTGTCTGGTCCATCTCAGCCCCAATACGTTAATTAAGTCATAAAACCAGATAGATGAAATAGATTTCATATCAACCAAAAAGGTTTACGTATGAAAAAAGTTGACTAAGACGAAAACGAATGAAATTTCCACTTTGATTTTAGTTTTAGTTAAATTTGTAACCACAAAATACAGTTTCAGTTGTCGTTTTTAAAAAACGTCTCGTTTTGATTTTTATTTGACTTAACAAAAATGTTTTTTCAATTCTAGTTTTCATTATTTCGTTAGTTTTCGTTAACTATAATAACCTTTCTGACAGCACAGCTTGAGCTCACTGATTAACCCTTAATATCACACTTGTTTAGTCGATACAAAAACTGCAGTGTAAAAATGTGTTTACTGGAGGTTATGTACTGGGCTATTTCATGGAGGTGTTATTATGAATCCCAGAGCTTTTCTTATCAAGACCCCCCCTGCATAGCATTCAAGTGCTAGGATTGGCCAAGTGTCCAAGCTGTAGCGCAAACCTGATTGGTTCAAGTCTTATTCCCTGATTAATACGCGATCCTGACTTTCACCACTTGAGGTCAATTCCTAACCTCAGCCAATCGGGCTGCTACACAGGGCCGGCCAAGGAATGCAATCATAGCCAGGCTTCATGGAGTCTCTGTTGGTTTCTTGGAAACCTCACAGTGACAACAAGTATCTGCATGACAAGACTCCAGGAAGTTTATTTACTTAGCTTAAGTAGGTGGTAAGCTTGGCTCGGTGAGATAGTCAGCTTCTGGCTGCAGCTTCATATTTACATCATTTTACATCAATTATCTCATCTAACTCTCAACAAGAAATGTTGAGAGCACATTTACCATAATATCAAATGCATTACAAACAATAGGGCCCAACAATCAAATGTGAGGACTTGTCGGTTGACCCCAAATTTTGTAGTGTTGGTGTAACGATGGGCTGGCCGTTAACCCCTTATTTAGTATATTATTGGAATTAACACGCATATGAGATGCAGGGAAAAAAGGACATTTATTGATTAACTGTGCAAATTCAAGTGTGGAGAGTTGTGGAGTATTGGTTTGTTATTGAGAATTGGATTGAGATTTATTTTTAAAGTGTTTGGATTTTCTATGTGTGGAAATAAACCCACAACCCAGAACCGCTCGGGCAAGCTGACAGTTGGCTTATGTTTTTTTTTTTTTAAATGTTTTTATTGTCTTCTAGCCCCTATTCCCACACGCTATCTGTGACTGTTTATGGATGGAAACTTTGCTTTATTATTTAGTCTGCCTGTGCTGCCTCACCTTAATCCCTGTCTGTAATTGATGGAAAGTATTACAGTCTATGTTTTGACTGTATTTGTTTTGATAGCAGGTATCTGTACGTGTGGTCTTTACACTTTTAGTCATCCGTAGTGTGAGTTTGATCAAGGAGAATAGAACAAAATCCCTGGCTTGCATGACAGGAGGAAAGAAGTATTTTTTATGCTGTTACCCAAAACAACTGTCTGGATTTCAAATAATTTACAACACAGTGCTGTGCCTGCATGGGGTTTGGAAGCTGATTTTTGTCCATGTAGAATGTGATGCTTGTTATGTTGTAAGGTATGAGCTGAAATACAGAGCACACTACACACACACACACACACACACACAGTGGGAAATACATTCCTTCCCTCTACCTCAACTCCTTTATGATGTATGTCCTCTGCCTGCCTGCTCACACAGACATGAAATACTGTGAGACACTGACCACTGCCAGATAACCACATCCATACACTCATTCATATTCTCTCTGTGTACTCCCTCATATGCCCAAACATATCTTATTTTTTTAAGGAGGTCAGCACGTGTACAGCTAGAGATTCAAAGAAAGCCTCTGTTTGGGTGGAATAAGAAACAGAGCAGTGTGGATATGTATAATAAGTGATTATAAGGATTTAAATCTATCGTTGATGCAAATCATACTTAACCTTATTAACTGAACTTGAATTGAATCCTTTTCATCCTGCCTGTATACACCACTTATATTTTTGTGTGTCTTTTTGTGTCTTTTTTGGTTATTTTGTGTCTTTTTTTGGTAATTTTGTGTCTTTTTTGGCCATTTTGTGTCTTTTTTTGGTCATTTTGTCTCTTTTTTTGGTCATTTTGTCTCTTTTTTTGTCATTTTGTGTCTTTTTTAGTCCTTTAGTCCAACATAAAATGTGATTTTGAATTTTTTTCTTTACTTTCAAAACACTATCATGCTCAATAAAGAATTTGAAATGTTGCAAATGTGAACAAAGGTTGCAAATATAACATATAAGAGGGTTACATCCAGTTCTATCATTTTATACAAAATATATTTGAGCTTGTCTCCAGTTTTACTTGGTATATCATCATCAAACTGAAACTGGCCTCATGGAGTTTACAGCCAGAACTTTAGAGGTTAATTTACAGTAGGGCTCCACGCTGCTTTGTTTTCTAGTCTGGATGTCATGAGGAAGTCATGCTTTGGTGCTTTTGGAGACTACCGAGGGTTAAGAAAATGAATGTTTCCCAGTGGCCGTCTCATTTTGGAGTCCTGTTTAACAAGTCCTTCTACAGTATGTACACAACAAGAGAGGTCTTTTGACAGAATATTCTTCGATGAGAGACATTTACAAGCGGCTCCGGAGCCATCAGAAACAAAACGCTGGAAATAGACCACACCAGCTGTGTGATAACACCAGAATCAACAAGGAAGAGGTCGACGATCTAGTAGGAGTCAGTGAATACATAGAAAGATCATGGAGGCTATTTACATCCACTGTCAGAGAACATCTTTGAATAGAGTCAGGGGGTACAATCACTGTATATGAGAATCTGTCGGCACATGACCAAACTTCCTTATTTAGTTCACATGATGTCAACTAAGTTATCTCCATGACAACCAAGCAAGATCCAAGATAAATTAAAGCTTCAAGCAGCGATGAACTGACAATTATTTGTTTCTTACCAAGATTTTTTAAAAAAAATTAGATTTAGAAGTGTTAGATAATCTTGTTTAAAGTGTTAATTTCTTATTTTAAACTTTCAACGTGCTTATTTCCTGATTTGATCATCTTAATTTAAGAAATCTTATCAAGTGAAATTATCTGTCCATGCAGCAAGATCATTTCCCTCAGATTTAGTGTTTTTATCTTGTTTTTAGACCTTTTTGCAGTGCAAACATGATTTAGTTGCTCCAATAATAGGTATATTTAGAGGTATTTTGGTCTGCAGCTATTGATAACGCCCGTTGGAAATAAAATAATGAACGTAGATATTCCAGACTCATTTATCTGGCGATACCATGTAATAAAAATTAGTCTTTAACATCTTCTTATCATTAATGGTTAGTCCATGCAAGCAATCAATGTGATGGCTTTATATACTTCTGTTGACAATGTGCAGTGACCAAGGTTATAATAGTTTTGGATTTTTCATTAGTTTTAGGTTTTATTTCGTTGTGATTTTTTGTTTTCAAATTCAGTTAGTTTTAATGAGTTTTTAGAGTGAGTTTGCTAATTTTAATTCGTTTTTATTTTTTGGAAAATGTTTAGTTTTTGTTTAGTTTTTATTAGTTTTAGTTTTAGTGTTAGTTTGAGTTTTTTGTAATGGAAGTCACAATAAATGTTTCCTTTATTTCCTTTGTCTGATCCGTCTCAGCTCCAATTAGTTTATTAAGTCATAAAACCAGATAGATGAAATAGATTACATATCAACCAAAAAGGTTTTCGTATGAAAAAAGTTGAAAAAGACGAAAATGAAGGACACTTTCACTATAATTTTAGTTAGTTTTAGTTAGTTTTGTAACCACAAATACAGTTTCAGTTAGTCATTGTTTTTTTTTTTTCTATTTCAGTTCACAAAAATGTTTTTTCAATTCTAGTTTTTGTTATTTCCTTCTTTTTTCATTAACTATAATAACCTTAGCAGTGACCTCCATTCTTAAATACAATGGGTCCACATAAAAGTGGTGGAAAAGCAGACTGGTTTGCTAGACGGCACCGAGATTCCAAGAATCCTGGACTGAACCTGTTCAAGAACCTCAGCTAATTTGATGAAAAAGAGATATCAGTCTCCCGATAACAAGATATCTTTTTTTAAGAAAGCACAAACATGAGTCGCTCTTGTATATTTGGACAATGCTGGTGTTTTTCTGATAAGAACACTCTTGTCCTCAATCATATTTTGAATGAAATATTCCTTTTTTGAAAAGTTATCATAAATAAAATTATGTTGATGCATGGATCCCTGCCAATGGGTGATTGTGGGTGTTACAGCAATCAGCTAAGAGTCCTCTGAGTGTTGTGTTCTTCAAAATCAGCGAGCCCATCACTCAGAATCTCTTTCATCCCTTTGTATGACAAACAACATCTGCAGAAAACACACTTAGCAATCAGTTTTTTATAGCTCGATCTCTTAAATAGCCAATTAGTTCTTTGTTTTGCTTCTGCTGTGTATCAACTGAGACAGGAGTCAATTTAGTTTTCCATTTTGATCATCAGCAGCAGTCAAGAACAATTGATTGAGCGTGGTGAATGAGTCACTTTGAATCATGATATTATACTCATAGATTCCATGAATAAACATCAGTAGTAAACACAAAGAGGGTGGTCTCTTCTCTCGCTGGGTTTTGCCTCGTATTATTTTAATTCTCACCTATTAAAATGCATAATCTCCTTTACCTCTTCACAATTGCAGAGAACAATTGCAGCCTGAGAGCCGTCTATTGTATCAACACTATGATAGCGAGTAACAAAGGCCTAATTACTACCTGCTGGATATGATGAGGAATAATTAGCTCGATCATGGAGAGCCACTGACGACAAGCTTGCAAGGAGCACACTGAGGCCCATTAATGGAGTGAAAGAAATGTATTATCTCCGATGTTCTCACATGAGTAGTCAGTAGGATGTAATAAAAGCAAATCATATCAGTATAGTTTTTTCTCAGGAGCCGCACTATTCAAATCACTTGGAAAACAGTTTGATTCCTCCCTAAATTGTTACGGAAAAGAAATGTATTATCGAGCCAAAACAGAAAAAATAATGAAGTTAGAGCTAAATAAATACTTGAGATAATTGCCAGAGCTCCCTGCTACGAGTCATGTTTAACAAGGTTCCATCCTCATGATAAACTCCTGAGTCCAGCTGAGAGTTGACACTTGCCCCCCCACAGACTTTACACTGAGTCATTAAACAGCTACGCACACCTCCTCAATCTGCTTTTGGAGCTTCACACTCTGGGTCAAAGTTTAATCCAGTGCGGTGCTGTGTAAAAAGCTCTGGTTCCTTGGCCCCTGCAGGCCCTCCCTCTGAGAGGGCTAACACCCCTCCCTGTTACTCCCTGCAACATTCCTGCTTTTCAGGATGACCAAAGATTTTTGCGCACCATTAGCGTTGAACAAAGGAAGCAGACAAAAGAGTGCAACAGGAAAGGGGTAACAGTGGAGGCAGGTGCATTTAAATGACTCTGTGTGTGCATGTTTTTGTGTACCAATGCATGTAGAGTCCCTGGAGTCATGGAAAGATTACTGAATGGGCACACCTGGCACACTCCCAGGAGCCCAAAGTGTCAGGTGCCTGCTTGACCTTCATGTACACACTGTCACTCACAGAGATATGTGAATGATGATGAACATAAGATACAAAATGTCCACACAGAAACTACAAAGAGACACAAAAAGACTATAAAGAGACCAAAACAACTAACACTTAAAAACCACGACAAAGACATAAAACAACTGCAAAGAGACACAAAGACTGTAAAGAGACTGAAAAATATTAGAAAAAGACTCAAAACAACTACAAAGAGACATAAAATGACTACAAAGAGACTAAAAAAAAACTACAAAGGAACATAAAATGACTACAGAGAGACTCAAAACCACTACAAAGATACATAAAATGACTACAAAGAGACTCAAAACCACAACAAATACATAAAACAACTACGAAGAGATGCAAAAAGACTATAAAGAGACCAAAACCACTAGATAGTGACTCAAAACGACTACAAAGAAACAACAAAACAACAACAAAAACCACAAAGAGGCCAAAACAACTAGAAATGAGGGCTGTTTCCACTATCGGGCAATACCCGGAATGAGGCGGTTCTCACTCGCCGAAACGACGCTAATTTGAATATGAGCTGTCCGGAGCTAGCTTTTGTTGGGACTTTTTTAGTCCTTGTAGAAGAGCAGGGTCTTTTCTCTCCCCTCAAAACAGTCTGGTACTGATTGGATAGATCGCTAAGCAGGATGTGACGTAGTACTCTACACGACAACAGCACACGGCATTTGTAAAAGAAGAAGTGTTCCCAACTTAGCGACTTTGTTGTGAAATTTAGCGACTTTTCAGACCCCCTTAGCGACTATTTGTCAAGAAAGCGACTGGAGACAAATCCAGCAAGTCCTTCTTACTCTTCTTAACGAGCCGCTAATGAGCCGGAGGCCGGCTTGTTAAGAAGAGCCGCCGTTATCGGCAGTTAGCTAAAGTTAGCTCTGTAGCAGTACAGTGTGTATGTGCTGCTGCTGTAGGAGGTGTTCACTTAGCAATCTCTGTTTGTTTACAACAAGCACCAGACACTCTGTGCACAGTTAGCCAAGACCGCTAATTCACAATCACTATGTTTATGACCAGCTGTGCATAATTAGCCATGTTGCTTCCAGCTGCTGACGTTGTGCACAGTTAGCGACGGTAAAAACCATACGTCACGTCCGGACTCTCTAAATCCTTCTGGGGGCTAACTTGTAGTGGAGACATGCAGAGTGAGTGGACTTTTGAGAGGGTGTGGCCTGAGACTTTCCCGGTGGACACTTTTCCCCCTAGTGGAAACACGGCGATACAGCAGAAACAGCTACAAAGGACTCACAACGACGATGAAAAGGGGCGAACAACTACAAAAAGAAACAAAGTTACCTCAAAGAGACAAAATACCACAGAGAGATGTGTGACAACTACAACGAGATACCAAACAACGGGAAGAGGCTGAACAACTGCTGAGTGTGTGTGTCTACTTCTTATGGAGGACAGGCGATGGGGCCTTCTGCATGTCTGTGCCAAGGGGCCCCTTTGTCTCATAATGTGCCCATGCCTGAAATACTGTTACACTGTTGACAACTGCAAGACACTGTTGGAGATGTGCTGCTACTTAGACAGACAGACAGAGGTGTTTTCTGTCTGTCTGTCTGTGTGTCTGTCTGTCTGTCTGTCTGTCTCTCTCTCTCTCTCTCTCTCTCTCTCTCCACAGTTTCTCTTCCCAGATTCTGTCACACTTTCCCTGCCGTGTTTGACAGATGTTGTGTGGTTATATGTCAGTGTGTGGCCAACTATTTGTTATCCCTCTGTGTGTGTGTGTGGCCACCTCTATCTCTTCTTTATTACCCAAAACATTACAGATAGCTCCATAATTCAGCCCCCACCCCTCCACAATGTAATTATATGCTAAAACGCTTGCCTCTGAAACTGATTATTTCACTCGAATTACCAAAATAAGTTATTGTAACTTATAGCGTGCACATTACCGCAAGAAAAATAAGAAGCACAATTGGATTGTGAAGGGAGAGTAGCACATGCAGATGAAATATGTTAATAAGCTGCCAAGGCATGAGCGCAACTTCTGGTTAATGGCACAACAGTGCAATCTGGCCCTCCAGGGGAGAGAGAAATGAGCATCTTCATCACCACAACTCCCCCGTCTGAGAGAGGGAAGAGTCAAACACACAGACAGCGTTAAAAAGCCGAGGAGAGAGACAGAGAGGCTGCATGTCCCTGCCTCCCATGCACATTATCCCTTCAACCAGAGGAGAGGGAATGGGTAAAAAGAGGATCACTTCCTTGACATGTCAGAATAAAGAGCACATGAAAGGAAAAAAGGGTAAAATTTGGTAACAGAAGTGAGCAAGAAATGCAGGAGAGAGAGGATATGAGGCATTGAGCAGCAGAGGGATGCCGGGTGTTAAGGGGAACAGCAGGGGGTCGGTAAAAGAGACGCATCAACACATCTCGGGGACCCCAGCCGACAGATCCCTTCCCCCTCAGCGTTGCATTACGCACACAAATATTATGCTGTTTGAAACCCATCAGCCAACACCTCAAAGATTCATGCTTGCCTCATATCTCTGCAAGGGGCCAAACCAAGAACATATTTTTGTTTTTTCTCCCCCTCCCATCAAAGGCATTGGTAATTCTGGAGCTATGTGACAGCCGTCTGACATCAATGTCCCGACACTGTCCTGGAATGATATCACACAAGTGTGTGGGCTGATTGGGCTGCTGAAGGGTGAATCCCGGAGACGGGCCACGGCGAGGCCACGGTGAGGCCACGGTGACAGCTCCGAGCCTGATGCAAATAGAGGAGGCGAAGTTTCATGGCGGAATTGCAATCAACCAGCCAGTGTTGATTAAAACGACACATTTGTTTCGTATAAGGGGTTCCAGCAAATGAAATGGCCTCATTAAACTCTGGTCTGTGTAGAGCTATCAGGGGAGAGGGAGTGATTGAAGAAAAAATAGAAAGTGAGAGACAATTTGACTTCAGTGTTCTTTAATGAAACATCTCACCACGACACAGAAATGCTTTGAGTGGCACGCTGTTTGTCAATTCAAATATTCAGATGATTGTAGTGGGGAGAATGAATGAAACGATTTCCCTTCAAATCTGTTGTCACAATATTATATATTTTTCTTATTGTCAAGAAATCCAATAAAAAGACCAACCATAAATTGACGCTACTAACAAGTACTGTGTGTATCTTCTTCCTCTGTGCCATATAGCTCCACTGCAAAAAAGGAGTTTCTAAAAACAAGATAAAAACACTAAATCTGAGGGAAACAGATAATTTCACTTGTCAGGATTTCTTGAATTAAGATTGTTAAATCTAGAAATAAGCATGTTGAACACTTAAATTAAGAAATAACTCTTAAAACAAGATAAATTATCTAACACTTCTAAATCTAAAGTTTTTTTATCTTGGTAAGAAACAAATATTTTGCAGTGCACTCTGCTCGGGCCAGTTCATCGCTGCCTACAGCTTTAATTTATCTTGTTTTAAGATTTTAAAAAAATCTAGATTTAATGATCTTAATTTAAGAAATATTATTATCATGAACACACAGTAGTTTATTTTGAGTCAACCCCACATACACCATCCTGCTGCCCCAAATACTCACTAGAGCGGCAAATGTGAACTAATTTGGGGCTGAAAATAGTCCCCGACAAATGTGCCGTTTGAGTTACATTTTGTAAATCTACAGTGCTCTGTCAATTTTAGGAAGTCCCTGAGCTTCTGTTAAAGTCCTTCACCTGTTTAGCATTTAATTTCTATAACACCACTGGACAATGCACAGTTTGATTTAAAAAAAAAAAGGATCAAAATTGATGCAGCAGATCAGGAAACTTTTTATTCCATGCAATATTCTTCCTTTTCAAAAACCTACATTACCCACAATAGTGGGGCGGCATAGCTAACCTATTATTCATTTTGTGATAAAAGCACCAAATTTGGTACATATGTAGCTTAATGTATTTAGAAAAAGATTGGCTATTGGGCCATCGCATATTCACATTCTGATGACCATGGCAGCCATTTCGGAAAATGACGGCTAACTGTTATAAGTAGATAGAACCTGGGCCACCTCCAAGCTGTTGTTTACATGTTTTCAACACCACAAATATTAATTTCACAAAAGTTAAAATGCAACGAAAGGTTGAGATTGCCTCTGGCTCTTGGCTCACGGCCAGCCAGCGGGCTCACAGGGTTGTAGCAGACTTAATTAATTAATTAATTCACATCATATATATCTCATGAAACTAGAAGATCTAAGGAATCCATTGGTAAAAGTAAGCAATGTCAGGATATCATATCGGTTGACATAATAAGGCTGCAAAGTGAGGCTATTTTAAAAAATGGCTGCCACAGCAACCAGGGTCTGAATTTGTGATGGCCCAATATCCAGTTGTGTTCCAAATATAATTATCAACACATCTGCCAAATGTGTTGCTTTTATCAAAAAATGAACGATTGTTATGATACATTAAGCCACCCACTACAAGGCAACAGCTGACAGTTCTGTTAGAGATCAGGTGTGTTACGCTAATTGTATGTTAGCATAAAGACAATACAGTTTGAAGCCTCCTGCTGAGAGGAGTGGGCTACAGAGGCCTGGGAAGCTTTATTCTGTTTAATTCCACATACCATGGTTGTTTTCATTTTTCAAACTTAGCTTTAACAGATGCTGACTCAAGTGACATCACTGGAGGCAAAAATCAGACTTCACACAGCACTGTGACAACACAATAACAATCATTTATAAACGGTAAACAGATAGTTTATTAATGTTTAATTATCATTTATAAACCATATACAAACCATTTAGAATGGTAAATACATAATTTATTAATGTTTAACTAACCAAATCATTTATAAATGGCAAATAGATGGTATATTAATGTAAGTTTATAGTTACTTTACCATTAACAATCAATTAAATTAGTTGCACTCATTATAACATTTTTAACACCATAGTAATTATGTTAATGATTTTGAAGTGATTCATATATCTTTAAGAAATTGGTTGAATACATTTAACGAATAAATATGTATAGCAGTTTGTAAATGGTTAATAATTGGTTTATAAACCATCTATAAACATTCCTTAGTTGGTTATTGTAAAGTGTTACCACAACTTTTTGTACCTAAGCAGTAGTATTGTAATCTGCCAGATAATTTGGTACACAGAACCATCAGGGAAGCCATCATTGGAACCTGTTTGTAAAATGATGGACACTGTCAAAAAAATACTTGTAGGTAATTGGATGAACCGTTTGATCATAGGCTAATTTTAACCAACTTTCTTCAGTCATTCAGTGGCTGAAGCCAGGTAGGAGAGGCTATAGCTCTTTTTTCATTGAATAAATACTCTCCAGTTCTGATATAACTAATACTATTGCAGCATCTAGATTAACCTCTTTAGGAGCCTCCTTTGTCGTTTTCAATAGTCACCTTTCAGTGTCCTGACAAGGTGTTTTCTTGTGTGATCCTGCATGTCTCACATTATCTCATGATACTGCAATAATCCAGCTGATGTGCAAAGTAAATAGTACTTCCCATGACCTGTAAACAGCCTTTAATGTGATAAATCAGTGGAGTTCCCCTTTGAAAGTCATCTTGGAGTTAAGTGCCACAGACAGGGTGGGGAAGTCAGGAATTATTAAGCGATGACTAATGCAAGGATCAGACAGCACAGACCGATAACGGCCCAACCCAACAGATGTGGTTGATCAGAAACAAAAAAGAGCTGTGGGCCCGATATTTGACAGTTTTATCATCTGTAGCTTGTCATAGTGGAAGACAACCAATTTAGAATCTGAGAATGTAAATGTTAAGCCAACATACAGACAAGCGTGTCATGTTTTTGCCTTGTGTTGCCTACTATGACAACCTCTACAGCAAAGCAAAAGTAGAATAGTCCTGTTGGTGCTGTTTGGAACAGAGCCACTGTTCCTTGGAACCTCCTCAGGTCATTGCCATGCACTGCAAAAAAGGGGTATCTAAAAACAAGATAACACTAAATCTTAGGGAAAAGGGACTCAAAACAAGATAAATTGTCTGTCCATGCAGCAAGATCATTTCACTTGACAAGATTTCTTGAATTTTTAAGATTGTTAAATCTAGAAATGAGATTATAGCATGAAGTTGAACATTTAAAATAAGAAATTAACTCTTAAAACAATATACATTATCTAACACTTTTAAATCTAAGTTTTTTTTTTATCTTGGTAAGAACCAAATCGTTTGCAGTGTGCTGTTGTTCTGATGTCCTGTTGATCCGGTGGCAGAATAATCTGAAGCAGGGATGGGCAACTTAAATGCTGGAGGGGCAACAAGTTTTTCATCGACACTACCACAGGGCCACATATAGGACCGTGCACTTAACCAGATATGATGAAACTACAATTATAAATATGTTTACAGTGCAGTAACTTAACATATTTCATGCTCAAATGCATGTATAACAGTATAAATGGGAATACAAAAGGTTTGAAGCAAATAAAAAATACGCACTTACTGTGATTTCTTTTTTTTTTCAGTGCAAGAACAGCAGACCAACATTAATTGCAAGAAGTAATTTTGTGCATTTTTACACTGCACGTCATGCTCAAATGCATGTAGTTGTACTGAGGGCCGCTTCAAGTGAGGGTGGTAATGGTAAATGGTAATGGTAAATGGACCTGCACGTATATAGCGCTTTTCTAGTCGCTTTGCGACCACTCAAAGCGCTTTACACTACAGACTGCGCTCATTCACCCGTTCACACACACATTCATACTGGTGGCAGAGGCTACCCTAAACGGTGCCACCTGCCACCATTGGGAATTCATTCTCACTCCGATGAACGCAGCATCGGGAGCAATTTGGGGTTCAGTATATTGCTCAAGGATACTTTGACATGTAGGCTGCCATGGTCAGGGATCAAACCACCAACCCTCTGATCGGTGGGCAACCCTCTACCAACCCTCTTCCAACTGAGCCACAGGGTGCGGGCCGTATGTGGCCCCCGGGCTGTCAGTTGCCCATCCCTGATCTGAACAATTGATCTGTCTCTCACCCTAACACAGTGGTTTTTGAGCCTTAACCTAGCAACTCATTAACCATCGTGTAAAACATAATTATTTCCTTATAAGTACATTGCCAGTCCCTTGATTCCAGTGTGTGTTTGCAGACTATTGGCCTGTCTGACTCATATGTCTATGTGTCACCAATGGGATGTCGCAACAATGAGCAGTCCCCCTCAGATCACCTATGTGCATAAAGTCGTAAAAGACAGCAAGTTACAATTGGTCGGGGAACAACATGTAGTCCACAGAAAGAATTTATGACTATGATAGTCTGATCCTGGTATAAAGCTTTGTAAGCTTTGGTCTTTTTTATGGGATTTGTTGACAGTAAGAAAAATATAAAATAACACCAGCCTTATCCTTTCAGGTGCCCTTAGACAGGCATTCCCCAACTCCCAAACAGTAGAAGATTTGTTGTTTTGTTGCTCCATTTTTTGAGCTAAAACAAAGGTTGAGCTAAGAAAGAATCCCAACTCACCAAGTAAAAACAACTAAGACACATCGGTGCTTACATGATCTCACCCTTTAATTTCGTCTGTTTCCTTCCTCCTTCTATTTACAGCCTGTTTGCACTCTTACTCATTTGCGCTCTTTGTTTATTTCACCCTACAGCAGCCCTCGGGTTGTGTATGTGTTTGCCTGCGTGCATGCCTATTTTGCTCATGTGCATATGTGACAGCACGGCTGACATGATGAAAAGGGTTTCTGTCTGTTTTTCTAATAGAGGCAGGTGATCGTTTTGTCTTTCTCTTCTACAAGATAGAAGAGGTGTACAGAATAATGACACATAGTCGAGATTACAATCACCCTGTGGATGCCTTTTCATTCCTCCCGCTTGATTGATAAGGGATGTCACATTTGTGTGTGTGTGTGTGAGAAAGAGAGAGAGAGAGAGAGAGAGAGAGAGAGAGCAAAGACAATAAAAATCTAGGGCAAAAATGACATGCCTATTTAGCAGCTAGTTGTGCATAATTATGCTGAAAATGTATTTTGCGCACTTAAGAGCTGGCATCATAGACAATCACTTACCCTTCCATTGCACATAGAGGATAACACACACACACACACACACACTAATCATGATAATAGCATTTATTAGAAGGCCCGGTTGAAAGCTCCAGCGTTGACAAGAAAATGTTTCCCAAGAGGTTTTGGATACCAGCCTTTATTCACTTAACGTTATTAGAATTTTGCAAGAAAATATGAAATTCTATGCACCGTCTATGTCATTTTCGCTAATAACATTTCATGTACATGTTCTGCTACAAGGCGCACAGTTGGGAGAGATGAAGGGAGTACTCGACCACAAACTCTGGCTGGCTAATCAAAAGATTTAGCAGAGCCCTGGAGTTGGAGACTCACCACTATGTTGCACTAGCCGGAGTGGGGAAGTCTAATTATGTCCTGAGGGCTGAGAGGGGCTTCCCTCTCCCACATACTGTCTTTTCCCCCTTACAAACACACAAAGACTATTTCTACTAACGATCACACACACACAGGGGTTAGCCATGTTTCGGCCCCATCTCCAGATCCTCATGCTCTGACAGCTCCGTTCTTACGTCCTCACACAGGAGCCTGTTTGGCCATCGAGGCCAGGTGACAGATTAGCTGGTGGACACTCCACATCCAGGCGTGTAACAATGCTGACCTTTGTAAACAAAGATAATCGGTGACTCATTTGGCCCTGAGTCCCAGGACCTCTGTTGTTTAGGAAGGTTATCTCCATTTAAAAGTGGAGTCTGAACCCTGCAGGCATGTGGACAGCATGGGGAGCTTGTGTGACCTTGTTAGCTTTTGTGTATGCAGAAACCTCAAAGCTGCCCCTGGTTAAAGGTTAACACTCGACATAATAAAACAGCTTTTGTAGTTGTTGACCTCTGAAAGCATGGATCTCATCACCCGTGTAAGTGTACAAGTATGTAAAGCATACATTCACCTCCCAAGCAAATCACAGAGCAAACCAAAGTGCTTGTTCTGTTCTTAGTGGAGGCTGGCTAGTGTGTCTTTGACCCTCATCCACTTCACAAAAGCACTGATTGTAATTACCTATAAATGTATCCAATACACATTCATTTATTTAAATGTAAGCAAGAAATCAGAAAATAAAAAAAGACATTAAGCAGGCTAAAATATGCATAAATATATAGGTCCAACATTCCACTAGACTGAAAATACACACCATTCCAGTGACTGCCAATGTACTTCTTTAAAAATGTGAGGGAAATGATCTTGCTGCATGGACAGATAATTTTACTTTACAAGATTTCTTAAATTAAGATTATTTAATCTAGAATTAAGCATGTTGTACGCTTAAAATAAGAAATTAACTCTTCAAACAAGATAAATTAAAGCGATGAACTGGCCCGAGCAGAGTGCACTGACAATGATTTGTTTCTTACCAAGATAAAAAAAAACTTTAGATTTAGAAGTGTTAGATAATTTATCTTGTTTTAAGAGTTAATTTCTTATTTTAAGCGTTCAACATGCTTATTTCTAGATTTAACAATCTTAATTTAAGAAATCTTGTTTTTGAACACCCATTTTTTTTTTGCAGTGAGGAATTGTTATGGTTTTGGCACAAAATCCACTAGGTTAGGGTTATGGAAAGATCACTCCTTTGGACTATTGGGCTTGGACCAATGGGATGTTGGAACAGCAACACCATTCTCACAATAAAATACATACTGGATGGTGTTGAGAAAGCTCCAGAAAAGATTTTGGAAAACAAAACATAGAAGAAAGAAATGCAAGAAGAATAGTATTCCCAAACTGATAGCTGTTAATCTTAACTTCTCAAAACACCCACATGCAGAGAAAGAGATGAAGGACTTTCATAACTCTACATTTCACAGTACTGTGAGATCCTGCTATCCTGCTGTGAAATATGGTTACTTTTAAGTACTTGAGTGCAACTTTCAGGTATTTGCACATTACATAAAGTTTCAGCTCACACACAATAACAGATTTTCTTTCCTATGTACATTATGTGACATTTTGACTTCTGACACCAGTCTAAATTAGCCTGACTAACACCAGACTATATTACAAATGAGATATAGTCTGGAGACTATTCATTTTTCCGTAGAGGAGGCGTGGTTTACGATCATCCAGAGCTGTTTATTGGGCGCTACAAATGTCTATCATAGCTCTTAGCCAATCGTATCAATTATACCAGACAATGACCGGGGTCTCGCTAAACCCCATTAGCTCAGCCACTCACGGGGCTAGTTGGTAGTTTAGGCTTTTGCCAAATCCAGCTGGAAGCAAGACTAAAACATCATTTTTGGTGGTGATAAAGGAGTGTCAAGCCAAACGTTGTTCTTCTTTTAAAATAAACTTTGGCTCTAAACTATCTACAACACTGTCTACAGCTAGATCGGAAGAGAGCGTCTCGTCTACATGTTGGATCCGTAAGCAAACTACAATCTTCCGTCTGTCCAATAGTACGCATTATTGTCTTGCCGTCCCTCCCCGTTCTGTGATTGGATTTAATTTTTAAAATTTTAAAATTGGCTATTTCCACTACCGGGTAATAGCCGGACAATACCCAGAATAAGGTGGGTCTCACTTGCCGAAACACCCCTAATTTGAATACGAGCAGTCCGGAGCCGGCTTTTGTCTGGACTTTTTTAGTCCCTGTAGAAGAGCAGGGACGTTTTTCTCCCCTGAAAACAGCCTGGTTACTGATTGGATAGATCGCTAAGCAGGATCTGACATAGTACTCTAAACCACAACAACACACGCCATTTGTAAAAGCTGACAAAGCAGTGTTCCCAACTTAGCGACTCTGTTGCTAAATTTAGCGACTTGTCAGATCCCCTTTGCGACTATTTTTCAAGAAAGCGACTGGAGACAAATCCAGCGACTCCTTCTTACTCTTCTTAAGGAGCCGCTAATGAGCCGGAGGCCGGCTCGTTAAGAAGAGCCGCCGTTAGCAGCAGTTAGCTACAGTTAGCTCTATATAGCAGTACAGTATGTATGTGCTGCTGCTACAGGAGGTGTTCACTTAGCTATCTCTGTTTGTTTACAACAAGCACCGGACACTGTGCACAGTTAACGATGCCGTTAATTCACAATCACTATGTTTATGATAAGCGGAGACTCTGTGCATAATTAGCTAGGCTGCTTTCAGCTGCCGACGTTGTGCACGGTCAGCGACGATGAAAACCATACATCACCTCCAGAGTCTCTAAATCCCTCTGGGGGCTAACTTGTAGTGGAGACATGCAGAGTGAGCGGACTTTTGAGAGGGTGTGGCCTGAGACTTTCCTGGTGGCCACTTTCCCCCCCTAGTCGGAACACGGCTATAAAGTGGCAAAAGTTTTATTTTGCCCATTTTTATGACAGAAAGAAAGGTTGTTGGTGTCAACATTGGTGCATATTATCACATGGCCTTCATTATATAGCCAGATGTCTATATTATAGGAAGATCTGGTTTCTCTGAAGCATTTTGAAGACCAAGTCTCTCATGATGCTACTGTAGAAAGCCTATAATAACCGGGCTACTTGAGTGCATATAAACACACTGACTCAAGAATGACCAATCAGTCAATGAGGCCAAATATGTGGCCTCAGACAGGTAGTTAGCAGCTTTCCCTTGTGTCTCTGTGACCTGCTGACATTTCAGTATGTTGCTCAACTCCCATGACTTAGTTTGAGTTCAGTGTTTCAACATTTGCCCAGTCCCACATGCCAGCCTCACTATTCTTTTTGGAGCTTGGAGAGAAATCGAGCACTTCAGATCCTATCTATTTGATTTCTCACAGTCCTAATATAACCTCTTCCACATGAGGCTTTTTATTACCGCTCAGGGAGACAAGCTTTATTTGCAAGCTGTTTGCTGTAGCAAATCGTTATTGCTCCATGGCATTTCAATTGAATAAGATATCAAGTTATTGTGTCATTCACTGGGGCCCAGACGTGACTCCAATAGGAAACTAAGATATTGAAATAGGGATTTTAATAAAGGCTGGTGGAGATATGATTCTACCTGAAGAGGAAAGGAAATATCCAACAACTGTGTGAGAAGAATGCTATTCCCAAACTGATAGCTGTTAATCTTAAGTACTCAAAACATCCACATGCAGAGATAGAGATTTTGCTGAAATCTCACACACTTTCAAGGACTTTCATAACTCCACGTTCCACAGCAGTGTGAGATCCTGATATCCTGCTGTGAATTGTTATTACTTTTTTAATACTTCATTGCAACTTTAAGGTATTTATGCATTACTTTAACTTCAACCAAATCACACACAAAACAGTTTTTCTTTCATATGTACATTATGTGAATTCTGACACCAGTCTAATACAAAAGAGTTGAGTTACATTTAAAGGTACAATGTGTAAGATTTGGACACAGATTTTTCTCTGAAAAAATTGTCAACATAAGCACAGATATTATGAAGTGATCATTTTGACGTTATGTCAGAGGTGTCTTTGTATTGTGTTGAAAAGATATCAAATGAAAATAGCATGCTAACTAGCTAGCCTCGTCCCTTCCTGTCTTGTAATATCGCTTGAGTCTAGAGAGGCAGCAGTGAGTCAACGTAGCATCCAGCCTGCCTTCAGAGAGAATATCTGATTAATGTCCTCCAGTAATTTCACTTGAGTCACTGTCTATTGGATTTAAGATTACGTTAAGCTAGCTAAATTTGAAATTAAAGATTTAAAAGTCAAATATGTGCAGGCTTTGGATATTACTTTGCAACATGAATGCTGTTTTTCTACTGTTCACCTTTGTGACAAAAGATAAAATCAGTTGTAAAGTTGTAAAAACACTGTCTCTTACAGCTCACTGTGCACTGTTTTGGTTTCAGATAAGCCTTAAAACTCACAGATATGATAGTCAAAGTGCTCTTTCTGGGTCATATTGTATCAACAGGTTCCTGAAGCAACCCACCCCCACCCATGCAGCCCTTTGCACATTTCAGTCTCAATGCTCAGATACATTACAGACTTGTAGTAAAAGAAAAAAAAGTGACTGTATAGTGGTGAATAAAGTCACCTTCTCTTATTATTAAACCCTAAAAAGTTATCAGTTTTGTGAAAATGTAGTCCACCAAACATGTGTCGTATATCATGTGTGAGTCATGACTCATAGGGGATGTAGCTCAGTGGTAGAGCGCATGCTTTGCATGTATGAGGCCCCGGGTTCAATCCCCGGCATCTCCAGCTGCTTTTATGGCTTTCCAGGTCACAGATTACTCTTAAGGACACGGTAGTCTCTCTAAAGTACTGAAATGATAAAATGGTAGATTGATCTCTCCAATATATGGCAAGCTTTTTTTTCGGCTGTTGAGTAGGTTCTGAACATTTATGGAAATTGGATGACTAAATTTTACAATGTTGTATGTTGTCGTGGCCGAGTGGTTAAGGCGATGGACTAGAAATCCATTGGGGTCTCCCCGCGCAGGTTCGAATCCTGCCGACAACGAAACATGCTTTTGAGCAATTCCTTACCTGAGCACACAGATGATACGCTTGTAGACTTCTGTACCTACCGGGATATTTCAGGTATGGACATTTAAAACGATCGACAAATAAATACAAAAGTAACTGAACAAATAAAATGGAAATGTTATGCACACAAGAATAAATCTGTCGTTTTTTGTACTTTGTAGACGCTTTATTTGGGTATTGTCTCATAGTCGGTGAGTTATAATTCTTTACATCCTTACTATGTTTTAAAAATGTTGGTCTAAATATATAAACAACCGCCTTTCAGTGAAATTGCATTCTGTAATTACTTTTACCTTCTACATGATACTTTTCATTGTTAGTGGCGGAGTCCGCCATTCCCTCACAGGACTGAAATTGCCTTCTCTTGTAGAGCTGCTGGCTCCATCTACTTTAACTGTGCCTTGCTGTTGTGTTGGGTTGCAGCTTCAATGGTTGCTCAAGGCAAAAGGTCAATTATTGACCAACCACTTTCAAAACATTTTACCGACATATTTTTGGCCGCTCTGTTAACAAAATCATTCTGAGACTCGAGGAATGTTTGTTTCTGGATCACAAAGACAAGAAACCCAACGTGGAAGTATTACAGTTTTATAGTTGATGACTTGTGGGTTTTTTCTTTTCATGGTTGAATCTGTGTAGCGTACTGATACCTGTAAATGAAACCACATCCTTCCCTTCTGTTGTCTTTCAATTACAAATGATTGTTGGCCTTAAAAGGAGACTCCATGCACAGTGGTGAGCATTGCTGCTTCCCAAATAGTTGACCAAGGTTTAATTCCCAGCTATTGCAGACATTCACTATTGTCTGTAATGTGATGTGGTATCAATCTGAAATAAAATGAAATGGTCAGTTCTGAACCACTTTGTACAGTTTAGACCGTTTGGTGAATGCAACTGGTTGACATGTGGAAATGGACTGAACCTCAGCAAAGTAAAGTGACACTGCGCAAAGCCTGAAGGCTCAGAGCTTATCTTTGCATGCCTGCCTCTACTGCTGCCATTGAAATATTTCACCAAACCTGACCGAAATGTGTCCACAGTGGACTGTTTGCTGCTAAAATGTTTGGACACACACAGACACTTTTCTTTATCTGCTCACTGTCTAAAATTGTTGTGGGACACCCAGCACGACAACAAACACGCACTCACATCAAGCAAACGCAGACAAACAGACAGACTCGTTTGCCATCCAACTGACAAATATGCACACACCTGCACACACAATCACACACACACACACACACACACACACACATGCACCTTATCACAGCAGTGGGAGGTGGTTTTGAAGCTGTGACAAACTGTCCAGCCAGCTGAGGCTATCCATGGAGAGTTTTTCTGTTCTGTTGTTTGATGCTGTTTTAGTAATTAACTCAGACAAAAGCTCCAGCAGCTCCTTTCTGATGTGCACTCAACACACGCACACACATAGACACACATCTATCCCTTCCCTGATAAACAGCGAGTCTGGGGACATGCAGAATGTGTCAACAGCTTCATTCCGAAGTAGTTTCAGAATGAGCATGTGGGAATCTGTGGGAATCTCTTTGTGGATATGTGGGATAACGTGAGGTTTTCACTGTACTTCCTCACATCCTTCTACAGATCCTGAAACATGAGCCTCACACAGCAATAAGTGGAGTTCCCTGTAATGTAAATATGTCAGCACATGATAATTCAGTGTAAACTGAATAAAGCAGCACTGGTGCAGGGAGAAACTGCAAAAAATTAGATGCTGCTTGGAAGAAAATCTCTGAAACTCTTTAACTGCTGAAGCTTTTGCCCTGCAGACAGGGGATTTGCATTCTTACTGCTTTAAGAATAATTAATTTTACATTTGCCAAAATAGTTTTGGGTTTAAAAGAGGCATTCAAATTCGGATCCCCTAAAGCTGCAGGCCAAATTAAAAAGGAATAGTCAAAATCAAAGAGATATCCTGACCATAGTATATGGGAGGAGTTCCAGAAATGCTGGATCCAACATTCCCCACAGTCCACAAGTATCCACAAGTGGATAGCACACAGTATTTCAGACCTTACCTGCCTCAAAAATGTCTTTTCCTTTAGACTCCAAACAATCACTTTTAATGCAGCCTTTCCATTAAACATTTCAGTTTTCAAGGTTCCCCCAGTAAAATGATCAGTATTATTGAATTACTAGTGCAGTGCCCGTAGGAAGTATGTATTCGTATAGTGGGAGATGCAACATACGAAGTGAATAAAGCCAAATCTCCGCTTAGCATGCTAATCGCGAATAACAGAATTTGCACAGACCACGACAACGTCTGCAACTCCATAAAACACTTACTTTTCATAAGGTATACACACCATCCAGCACATACACATTGAACATTGATATTTGCTGGAAACTATTTGAATATTATTGGAAAATTTAACCTTGTAGTGCACTTTAAAACTCTGAAAGATAGGTAGGCTAAATAGACTTACAGATGAGATGAGTCAGGGTGTAAATCCAGAGTGAATTGTGTTACTGACCAGGTGTAGGCCTATCACACAATGGGGTGGAGCTTCCCTAAAAGGGGTGGAGCTCCCCTTGTGTCAAAGGCGTCCGATCAGAAACAGTGCAATGCCGCAACACGTCCTACGTAAATAATGATATTTTGAAAAATGAATTAAAAAATCTTCAAAATTGAGGATGCACACCTTCGTGCCATGTACAAGCCACATACGAAATCTGAGGTCCGTCTGACTAACGGTCAGAGAGATATGCCCTAGACACACACACACACACACACACACACACACAGACGCTTCTTGCTTTATATATATATATATATATATATATATACACACACACATATATATATATATATATATATTAACTTAAGAGAGCTCCCAATGGCCCTCATTTATCAAGCGAGCGTAGAAACCAGCGCAGATCTGAGTGTATATTTCGATTAACGATCGTATCTCGCCAATCACAGCGTAAAAATGATCGGCTGCTGATAAATGTGGCGGCTCGAAACATGCGTGATTTAAATACCACGCCCTAATATATACCCGATTCAGAAGACTCGCCTTCAGAGGCCGAAGGACGCAATGCGGCCAAAAAGAGGATTTTTTCACCCTCTAAAGTCAACTTTATTAGCAAAGTGCACCGTTACAATTAACAATAGGGGCAATATAGACATATTAAAGAAATACGCAGCGACGGAGGTTTATGAAATAAAAGTACTTATAGTTATAAATTCAAACAAGTTCACTGAATATTTTACATTTGGAGCACGGACTTAAAAGTTTTCAGCTTTTTGGTTGAAGGAGGTAAACAATGTTTTAAAGTAAGTTTTAATTAAAAAAGAAGAGGATTTCTCAGTCAGAAAGTGAAACGCTGACGTCCAACAGCAGCAACACAACAAACTTGTTTTGTTTGGCAGCACAAAAAGTGAAAAAGAAGGAAATCAGTGGTGCTGTCAGCAGAGTAGCGGACCATTAAACTCCCGGCGAGGTTTGAGTAATTACATCGTGATATGTAAAGCCTAATAATCTATATAATATCCGAATATTGCTATTATTATGATGGAGATATATTATTCACCTCTTTACATTTACTAATAATGGTGTCCTAGTCAGAGGAGCGTGTGACGGCGCTGATTGGAAATGTTTCTATTCGGGCAGCACCGCTGGTGAAGGAGACACTGACGCTCCGGTGTCGGAGCAGGATAACAGTAAACAGCAGAAGACAACAACATTTAATATCCTCAGCTGGTATTTTGTTTAAAGAATTTCACGATCGCAGGGTGTATTTATTTTTGGATTATGTTTTAATGATAAATGATGTAGTCTAAACATGTTTTGCTTTGTCACTATTAAAAATCAAAACACCACGGAGTTTTATCAGCTCCAGGCATCGATACAATAGTCTAAGATCAATTCTCCAACTCAGACTTGTGCACTTCACGCTGACTCAAATTTGCGTACACGAGCTGAGAGCAGACGTGAGATCTGATCGTACCGTCCGCTCACGGCCAAATTGATAAATGCCGAGGCTTGCGTAGAAATCATCTTACGCCCACTATACGCTCACTTTCTGACGTACGCTCGTTTGATAAATGAGGGCCAATGTGTGTAAATATCACCTTACCTCACCATACTGCACTCTCTAAGCAGAGTGATGTTGTGCACTGTGAAGCCACAAATTCACACGGAGGATCCGCTGGTTAACTTGCATTCAGCATCAGGATGTTTGTGTCATTTTGATTTATTATTATACACAGTCTCTTCTACACATAGACAGACGTGTTGGAGACACACTGACAACAGTTTACACAGCTCCACGAAACATCATCACTCTGCGCTAACATCTCTCAGGATGGTCTGTTCCTGCCAGTTGTTCTCTCCGGCTCTCCAATCCTAACTTTCGTCAAGTGGAGCCACACTTTTTTAATTATAATACAGGTAGACGTGAGTCTATAATGAGCACCAGATGTGATAGAGATGGATTAGATTCAAAACTACACTTTAAAAATAGTTTCCGTCCCAGATAACAATATGTTTCCTTTAAGGAGATTTCTTGACAGGATTCAGTGTGTCACGACTGTTCCGTGACTTTCACAGCCTCAGACCCACCTATAACAAGGCCGTCATGCTGATCCCACAGCACTAACACCTGAAAGTAGGGAGTCAAAAAGTCTGATTGTCCGCCCTACTTCAGCACCAGTTGTTCCCATGGAAATAGACCTGCAAGCGCTTTCACAGGAGTAGTACTTCTTGTGACAAGTAAACTGAACTGCTTACCTGTGGAGGGCAACACTGACTCCATCAGCACTTACTCACAGTTTATACAGTGTAGGTTTCCAAATGTACTTGTTTAGGCTTTGAAGTTGAAACCTCAGCTTTGAAGTTGTAATCTTTAAGATTTCAGTCCTTGCTAATTTGGCAAAAACATTGTTAATGGTTGCATTAGTAAGTACAGTTTATTTAACTGTACTTAGTAATGAGTACTCCTTTAGCCATACCTGTCAAGTTTTGGATTTGAAAATAAGGGAAATTTTCCAGCGCCCACTGCAAACAGTCCCACCACCCCAACCAAGCTCCAGTCTCCCTAACATTTTAAGACAGGTGTACAAGAAAGCTAAAATCACCACTTGTCAAATTGTTAAACTACAATTGGCTTTATGCACAGCTGCACTACTTCCTGAACTCCAGCCAGCTCCTTTGTTTCCTTTCTGCCATTATTGGACAAACTTATTAATCCAGGTGTGCCTAACCTCAGTTGTCACAGCAACAATAATCAGACACACCTGGATTAATCAGTTAGTCAGAACCCTATGAGTGACGTCATGGTGACTACGTCCATTATTCATTTTTTTAAAAGATATTTTTGGGGCATTTTAAAGCTTTATTGATAGAGATATGTTGAGAGTGAAAGGGAAAGACAGAGGGAGAGTGCAGCCCAGGTTTGAAGTCTCGGGCCAGCTGAGCCTCTATTTATATGCGCTCTACTAGGTGTGCCACCGGAGATGCACCAGGTTCATTATTTATACAGTCTATGGTTGTCACTCATCTGATGTCACACACTAACCTTGTAACAGCTGCCACCTACAGTACCTGTAGTAGCTGCTGCGGATGGCAGTTATCATGAGGCTAGTGACAGAGCTCAGATTGGGAATGTTTTTTTTTTTTTTTACTCTGCCCGGGCCTGGTTAAAATATGGGAGATTTACGGGATAATACTAATATGGGAGGACGGGTAAAATACGGGACTTTCCCGGCCAAAACGGAATACTTGACAGGTATGCCTTAAGCAGCTACTTTTTTTGGAAAATCAACTGAAGAGCAACTGATGTGCACCCTGAAAAAACTAACACTGATCTGCTGGTAAAAATGTGTCGAGGCATTGTGATGAGTGATTGCAGTCAGTAAATGACAAATACATTGCATTTCCTGTGACTGGTCCTGTTTTTCACTTGAATTTATGTAATGTGAAGCAGAAGCAGTAGGGGATTATATTATCAGTAAGTTAACACAGCTGATTCAACTGAAAAGTGAGGCTGATATCAATGAGGCAAGAATGCAGGAAAACAGGATCCAAGATTACATGCATGAATCTTTGTGCGTCACCTGTGCGTGAGAAGTAATTTTTTTAAAGTAGCTCAGGGCAAACACTTCCCCCCTACAACATCCAACATTCTCAACTCAACTCAAACTTTATTTATAAAATATATAATATATAATACAAATAAACAAGATATAATATATAAAACAACCGGGGTTGACCAAAGTGCCGTACAGTATATCACAGTTGCAGGAAATAAGGTAAAAACTGAAAAAAATACATAAACACAATGCAATACAATACAATAGAATAAAAATAAAATAGAATAAAATAAAATAAATTCAAATTTGAATTTTTTTTTTGCCAGATGTCCACTTAAACTTGATTAAAAGCCAGGGAGGAAAAAGTGTGTTTTTAGGGAGGATTTAAAAACCTCAAAAGATCCTGCAGACCGGATGTTCCAGGGCAGGTTATTCCACAAAGACATGGTCCCCTTTGGTTTTGAGTCTGGTTTTAGGGTTGGCCAGTAGCAGCTGATTGGAGGATCTCAGTGTTCTGGCAGGGGTGTGGATTTGAAGGAGCTCGGTCAAATACTGGGGGGCCAGGCCATTAAGAGCAATACAATTTACAATCTATTCTAAAAGCAACCGAGAGCCAGTGCAGTGAAGCTAGGATGGTGATATGTGGTTATGTTTGCGTTGCCAGTAAGGAGACGGGCAGCTGCATTTTGTACCAGCTGCAGGCGCTGCAACAGTGAGTGGTCCAGGCCAACATACAGTGAATTACAGTAATCCAATCTGGTATTAATAAAAGCATTTTTACAAGCATTTTTTTCCTAATCCATTTTAAGATGAAAATTAAGGGCAACTTTAGCTTAATTGATTCTATTTTACCAGGTTCAGATACATTTCTGTTTGTCTCTCTTTTCTGCAGACAAACAGCACAAATCAAAGATTATGTTGAATGTATAATGGACCATAACAGCATTTCCAGATTTCACAATGGAGCTCAGGAGCAACAAGCAAACTTCTACTTTTCAGACTTCAAACCAGAGCGCTGTATTTATTTAAGCCTGTCCCTCGTCTGGAGTGTTTGGTGAAACAGGAGAGCTGTGTTTTCATGTTTGGAGAGAGGGTTTCCTTGGCAAATAACTAAACACGCCTCTCATGTGGTGATACTGCGTTTGAGTTAGCTGAACCTTGATCCATGCTGTTTGGTTTAGTTTCTAGAACAGTTATTGTCCTCCCCTTACTCCATATTTATAGGCGGGATCAAATTTTTATATTCATTATGGAAACTTAACTGTTTTTCTTTCAAAATTAACATTACCTTTTGAGGGTACATCAAGTGTGAAATTGTGTAAGTGGTGTGGATGTGGGCAGCAGGAATGAAGCCTTTTGAATCCTGGATTAAACAAGCAATAAAAGCTCCAAATATGTGCAAGTTTCCACAAACATTGAATCATCCAATATCCGAGATAAACCCCCAAAACCCACCTGGCGCTCTCAGCTGAACTTCAAACTGCCCTCTCCGAAGAAAAACCTTCACCCACATTGAAAACCTAAATAGATTCCAAGCATTGCATGGTGTAGCTGAGCCAAGTAAAACATTCCACATGTATTGGTATCAGAGGAGCTTTGGGAGAGTCGTGGGTTCAGCGTGGCAGACTGTCAAAGCCATTTCCAAAGCAGCATCATATCTAAGTGAGGTCATTTTGTTGAATCACCCCCTGAAGCGAATCGCCTAAAGGCCCCTAATAACTTTATTACCATATATATCAAGGCCAGGCTTCGGTCTTGCTCGAATTTGTGGGAGACTTGGAAGCCATCTGTGAGCCGCTGTGCTGCTCCTCCACTCTCTCCTCGCTCGTTTGACCTACAGTCATCGCCGGCTTCTGTTTCCTTTTTTCTCTTCTCTTTGTTTCCCTGCCTGTCTTCATTAAACTTGTCAAGTTCCTGCTGCAGCGATGCCAGCCCTGTATTATGCTCTGCTGTTCTCATCGCCGTGCCCTTCAGTTGCCTGGAAACCGAGTATGACGAAGACATGTGGAGAGAAAAAAGAACACCTTCTGACACAAAGTAAACATCAAACCTTGTTATATAAAGTATATGGAAAGTTTTTGAATGAAAGTGAAGTGCAATTAGGATGAACTGTGGGGTAGAACAACATTTCCCTCTCAGTATGCAGCAACGGTATGGCTGTGTCCTCTGCAGTTAGGTCTGCAGCTGATTCCAGAGCATAAACCACTGGGCGGTTAATATATTTGATGTCTGATGCAACCAAGGACACTCGGATTGTGACTTTTTCAATGAAAATGAGGAGGCTGTAAACAGTAATCTTCAATACATGGCCAAAGCAACAAGTCTATTTTATGGAGACTGCCATCCCCAGTTTAGCGCAGTAGCTTATTACAACCCATATTTACATTTATTGTTAGGCGGTGCCCACTAGTGGTAATTATGATGGAAGCCAAGGTGAAAGTAAGGTTGTGGAGTATAAAGAACGATAAGGTCCACTTAAGGCAGGTGGGAGAGGTGGTGTATGGGTCAAGCAAACACAGAGCAACATCACCTACAACAACTTTAAGTCAGCAGTTGTCATTTTACGCCAGACTCCCCGCTCAGGGAACATAGGACCCTTTTTTTAGAAAAAAGTCCTATGTTCTGGGTTTTTCCCAAAAAAGGTCCTATTTTCCCCTGTAGCAATACAAACCAGAGTTAAGCAGAACAAGTGCTTTAATTGGTTTGAGTGCGCTTATGGAATGGAGTGTATTATTATCATCGTCATTAAATGTGAAGAACAATAAACATATCAATCATCAATTTTGGCTTTTTAAATAGGGTAAGGCTTTCGGTTAGGCCTGTTTGCCATGGAATTTGGCAGTAATTGTGGAAAAAGTAACAGACAAGGGAACATAGGACCCTTTTTAGGAAAAGCGGAGAAAAAGGGTCCTATGTTCCCCAGTCTCATACAAAGAGGGGAACACAGTAGAGATAGACTGATATATTGGCTGATACGTGCGTGCGTTCGCCGATCAATTAGCCCATTTCACTGAGCCAACAACATACACATTGTTTGCTATCCAACTGTTAATATGTTTTGTTTGTTTTGTTAATAAATGTTTCTTTTTTTGTTTAACTTGAGACTTGTGTAACATTTATTGTCACTGTGTCATTTTTATCATGTAAATGGAGGGAGAAAAGGCAATATCGGCTTCAAGAAAAGGCCCAAAAGCACATATCAGGGATCGGTTAAGACTCAAAATAATCGGTATCGGCATTAAAAAACCCGTATCGGTCAACCACTAGAACATAGGACCCAGGGAACAGACATGATCCCGATACAAGCCCGATTCTCTAACCTCTGGAGGACTTGTTAGCTTTATGATGTGACAATGCTATAGTTGCTATAAATGCTATAAACATGTTAGATTCACAACAGAAATAATAGGTTTGGGTTAAAAACAATTACTTCACTTCAAGTTTACAGTTAAGTTTGACCTTTATTGTCACAGTTACAATAATAAATGTGTGGTTAAGGTTCAGTGATGATCATGGTCATACTAAAGAAACGTTCACTCGCGGTTGGAAACATGAAACATCTCACATGTTAAAGGCACCATGTATAACACAAAGTCTTCTTGTTGTGGACTATGTTACTCTATGATGACACCACACGACAACATTTTTCCTAATTTGTTCGCATTATCATTACTATGGCTGCAAGAGGTCTTTGTCACTTGCATGTAAACATTTGTGGTTTTGTTGCTGAAACAATGTGGTCTTGGAACGGAGAGGACCAAGGCCAAATGCCTGATCTGGTAAGGTTATTAAAAGTGAAAAATGATATCTGTATCTGCCCCAGGATCTGGATCCCCTACCTTGGCCAATGCTCTTTCCACCAAGTTTCATGAAAATTTGACCAGTAGTTTTTCGGTACTTCTGTTGATAGACAAAAAGACTAATTGAACCGAAAATATGACCTAGCAAAGAATGTTGATGTTCTAGAACTACATCCAAATGTGATTGCTAAACAAATCAGTCCAAAACCCCTTTTGGGAAACTGTCTGCAGGGTTTGGTTCCTGTTCAACAACAAAATCATCTGTGAGGTCCAACACTGATGTTTTGTGATAAGGCCTGACTTGCAGTTGGCCTTCTGGCTCAAGATGTTGGATGCCATCGATGTTAAGGTTCTGTTCAGGTCAGTCAAGTTCTTCAGCACCAAACTGGGAAAACCATTTCTCTGTCCATCTGGTTTGTGTACAGGAGCATTGTCATGTTGAAATCGGAAGGGACAAATCCAAACTGGCAGTGTTGTCTGTGGGTATTGTCAAATATGTCTTGTTTAGTCTAATTGACTCTGACTCTGGTTTGTTTTCCTTATTTGGTACAAGAACACAGCAACCAAGACCGTTCTGAGAAAGTGGTCTCTATCTAGTCACAAACTAATTGTAGCTTTTGCAGTAGGAATGAAAAGCCTCTAAAATAGTATTGGATGCTCTAGCATTAACATTTCACTTCATTATAACCAAGCCCAGACCAAATGATAAAAACAATCCAGACCAAAAGTAGGCAAATGTAGGTAGACTTTAAGCCATATAGTGTCTGTTAGGGCTGGGCAATATGGCCAAAATAAAGAAATAAAATTAAAGCTTGGGTTTGATTTCTGAAACAAATCCTGCTGTACTTACAGTGCTAAGAAGAAACTTTTTTCTTTTTTTTTCACTTTTTTTATCTGTAATTTATTATGGTGATCCTCCATCTTGCGCCGCTTTAACTCAGTGTACCATGCATCACTATGGTTCATTACAAATTCTAAGTTCCTCACTCATCACTGCATTCTTTATGATCTAGTTGGTTGGACATCACTCCAAATCCGAACACAACAGCACTGGTTTATCTTGGAAAACTTCCTGTGTACCTGTGTAACCTTACTCAGCACCCTGGGAATAGAACAATCTACAGAAAAAGCTTAAACTAGAAAGTCTGATATCAATCAATGAATTTAAAGCTACCATCAAGACTGTGGTGATAGAGACATGTGCTTGTTTTTCTTAATAAGGCTCATTATGTTTTAATATTGTGTTATATTGCACTTGTTTCATTGTAAATGTTAATTGAGTTTTGTCTGCTATTTTGGCCAGGTCTCTCTTGAAAAAGAGATTCTGAATCTCAGTGGGACTTCCTGCTTAAATAAAAGTTAAAAAATAAATATATCTTCTCTCCAAATAAAAGTAATTTCAGATCTTGAAAATAATGTACATCATAATATCATATCTATTTTCTGGTAATTCAATAAATAAACTGCCTATATTAAATAACCACATGGTAAAGGCTATTTTGTACTCCATACTTCATGTAAGCAAAACACTAAGAACTGCATATCATTCAGGCACCTCATTATTCCAAAGCATCAATATATGTATCCTATAGTGTACACACTGGAGCCGACAGGTTCTGAAAAAGCAACACTGTGTTTAAAGAATGTTGAGGTTTAGGTACAAAAAACACTTGGGTAGGGTTAGAAAAAGATGACAATGTGTGTATGACAAGTATATGTCGGAATAGTGGCATGGCACCAAACAGCACCTGCACCTTTATGAATCCCTCCAGCTTTACTCCCACATGCAAGGATTAGAATATTAAACTTCATTCAAATTGTGTAAATATTGCCATAGTGCAGTTTGGCTGCTGGTTCTGTGACATTGCAATTGAAATTATATGGATCCCTATACATTTTCATCTCTATCTATATGTATAACTGTATCGACCATCGTCTTTATTTTGCTTCGTGACTCTAAAACATTTCCTAAAGTGTAAAGGTGAGTGTTCACGTCTTAAATCCTCAACATTTTCTCTGCAGAAGGCCAGAGCAGATGTGGGCAAAGCTGAAATTTCCAATTTTGTTTCCCTGCAGTCATTATAATGTTATTTCATGGTCCTTGCGAGTGCATTTTCTGGAGATCACAAAATTGTAGCAGAGTTAGATAATTGCAGAAGGTGAAGCTGCGGGGAATTTGTTTTTTTTCAAATACAAAACAAAATACACAAGTAAATATAATAACAATAGCAATATTAATGCCAATAACAACATGGAGATGATGTGTATTCTATTGCCATAAAATGAGGTGCTACTGTTTTGGTTGTGTGGTTGTGTGGACCCAAACCCTAATCCAACATTAAACCGTATGCATGTGTGCTTCAATGGGTAGAAGACTGATTATGTATTTATGCCTCACTTTCAGACTGTATCAAGAGCCATACATCACCAAACCCAGTTAGACAACACTTTACAACTACGCACACAGTTATGAACAGCAAATCACTTTCATTCACTCAGTCAGAATCTACACAAAACATTTATAAATAAGCTGTCAAACATAATGCAATGTGTTCTGCTCACAGCATTAACACAGTTTGTCTTTTAGATAAATGGCCCAACGAACAAGCACATTAACCATTCTGTGTGCTATAAAATGTTCCCAGCGACACTGACAGGGCTGGACAGCAGAAGTAGCTGCAATGACACAAACAGCACTCACATTAATTGGTTTATTATTACCCCTGGTCAAAAAGCAAGCAATTTGGGAAACGGAGAATGATAACTTATAATGGGACTCAACAAAAATACTTTAAAAATCACTTCAAATCATTTTTGAAAACATGTTCCTACTCGTCTTAAAAAAAGGATCCACATGTTCTTTTGGTTCACAACAAAGCAGTTAGTTACTGGTTCATTGTGCAGCAGTGGAACATCAAATCAATCCATTTTGACAGAAGACATCTGCTTACACTTAGTTAATAAAACTAGTTCCATTCTCCAACACATGAGTTTTGAACAACAAAATTCCCAAAATATTTGACATTACATTAGGGCAACAACCCACGTCGGGTTTGACCATGTCCTGCAGCGTTCTCCCACAGTCCAAAGACAAGCAATTTATGCTTACTGTTCATAAAAGAAGAGGATGGGCTGGTTGGACCGATTAAACAGATGCTGGACTTTTAACCAGGAAATCAGTGTTTGGGGCCCTCTCGTCAATTTTAAGTTACTTTTCTTAAGTTTTAAGTTATGAGTAAATTAACTTCTGTATGAAAATACATCACTTTCTGACGCCAATGTCAATGCCCCCTATGTAACCGTGCCTATAATGTATCATGCCAACATTTATTCTGGCGACTAGGTTGATTTGTATGTGATATATTTGCCCCAGTCTGAATGTGCAAATTGTTATATCCATTTATGTTTCCAAAAATCTCTTTATTAAGAATTATTTTTTGCCAATAAAACAATTCATTCATGCTTAGGTGGAGCTTGGCCCTTTGAAGAAGATTCAAGCATCTCTCCAACCATGCATTGCACAAATGATTTAATCAGAATTACAAAGATATTTTATTTGGCTTACTTTGTTTCTTTCTTATCTTAATTAAGTATTCCTTCCTTTCCAATTGACAAGCCGCCAAAATAATTTACTTGAAATCTTGGAAAAGTTATTTTCCCATCAAGTAAAAACACACTGGGTAAACTATGTTGCATAAATGATCTTTCACAAACAGTATGTTGAGCAAAATACCAATGGACCTTGAAGTGAGTCTTTTTTTTTTTTTTGTGAAGAACTTTTTTATTGAACCACTCCGGCAGCATCCCTCCCTCCCTTCCCGGGTCTCCCCTGGACTAGTCAAACATAATCAAATGTCAACAGCATATTGTAGTGAATGGCGTTCCTCTGTTCACAATCCGAGCAGTTTGTTCTTTATCTGGGCAGCCGCACCTGACCACGCCTCCAGAGTGGAGGCTTTGGCCTTATTAATCCGTGCAGTAGACAGTTCAAGTAACACTATGTCATGAAAGTAAATCAGCCATTTCCTAGTACTAAGGCCGCATTCAGACTGCAGGCGAATCTGATTCAAATCAGATTCTTACTCAAATCTGATTTTTAGGGCTGACTGTCCACACTGTTTTTAGCAAGTGTCTAAATCGGATATGGCTCTGTTCAGACTGGGCCACATTACCGACTGATCTGACAGGTTGCTGTAGTAACGGCGTGAGAGCGTCTGATGTCATATAATTGAGATAACAACAACAACAACAAACATAATGGAGGCAGGTCACCTCAGTTTATTGGCCTTATCACTGTCCAGTAGAGGTGCAGAACATCTCAGATGCACCAGGGGAGAAACCGGGCGGATGGACGCCCCCGTCGGGCCCGCATGAGTCGGGCGCGGCTGCCGGTGGACACCTCGTTTCCGCGTGACGTCATGGACAGTCAAAACCGATCTGAGTGTTCAGACGGTTCGGACTGAGAAGCATCTGTCCAAATGCAATCTGAAACTACCTCCCGAAGGTGGTTTCGATCCGGTCTGCAAAAATCGGATTTGTGACTGTTCAGACTTCAAAAGAGCCATCCAGTTCCAACCTGGATGGGCTGAAAATCTGATTTTGGCTGGCAGTCTGAACGAGGCCTTAGATCATGAGTTGGTAGCCATCTTTGCACTAGGAGTTTTTTGGCAGCTGTGAGGCCGCTCAACAACAGTTTGCACTGTTTCTCACTTATATGCAGTTGAGAGTCATCATTAAGAAGAAGAAAGATTGGATTACATTTGGACACCCGGCCCCAAAAGGCCTGAACAGAGGGATACTCCCACATCACATGTCTGTAACATCCTATTGCTTTAAGTTGGCACACAGTACAGCTTGGACTTGTTATCAGTTTCATGCGAAGCCTAATGACAGGTGTATAATATCGTCTGTGACACACTTTAAACTGAATAAGTTGGTGATTTGGATTCTTGGAGGCGAGAAAGATGTTTTTCTACACAGTGTTCCACGAAATGTCATCATCTTTCAAATCAAAGTCTCTTTGCCATGCTCTGAACATAGATAGAGTCCCTTGTTGTCCATATAGTGAAGTGAGTGTCTTGTTACCTTTAGACAGAGTAACAGTCAGCACCAACATGGAGTAGATTTTGGTTTAACAGTAAAGAAGAAGTGTCAGATGAGGAGCAGGAGCAGAGGACAGACTGGATTTCCTGCCCTCCATCAGTTCATCATGGCAGACAGTGAGTCTGCCGTGTGTTGACTTTCTCAAGCAGTGACGGAACACCATATCAAATGCCATCAGTCTATCTACTCATCAGTGCCATCTACTTGTCACCCTGCTGCCCATTGTATCTCGTCAATGCGACATCCCGTCAGTTTTTTAGAAACCAAAACAAGGGCGGACGACCCGTGCATCACTGCCACGCAGCGGCTGACAGTAAATCGATACGGGGGTCGTGTATTTGTGGGTCGCTCGGCGGCCACAGAGCTAATGACAAAACAAGACAAATTAAGTGTCTGCTTAGGCGCACTTCCTCGGCTTGACAGGATGATGAGGGCGGCATAATGGGAAAAGAGGGAAAGAGCAGACAAAGAACCATATAGCTGAGAAGAACACTTGAATTTATAGGCTTCATTTGGAGAGTTGTTGGACATTCTGCACACAGTGTGATGTGACACTGATTACCACCAGCACGTCAGGGCCAGATAACCTCTGGACGTATGTGTCACGCTGTATATGTGCTTTCGTGTGTGTGGTTTGCTCAAGGGCCCATTGTGAGGCTGCGAAGGTGGCAGAGTTGGAGAGGCACAGACCACAGCCCGATAAAACAGACAGAGGCATATCGCTACATCAGACGCTGGCAGTGAAACAAATGGGGTCACAGAAGGTCAACAACATCACAATGTCAGTCTCAGTCGGCTGCTGGTGGGACTGTTAGTCTTGCAGAAACCTGGGAGCAGATAACCAAACAGCTAAGCTCCGACGCTATTGCAAAACAAATTAGGGATGTCCCGATCCGATCACATGATCCGAAATCGGCCCCGATCACGTGGTTAAAGACTCAATCGGAATCGGACATTATGTCCCGATCAGGGATCAGATATATGTATATTCAGCATGATATCATTTTAACAGCAGGCTGCATGTCAATAAGCGAAGCAGAAGTTCACACACTCCAACCTAGGTGGCGCGAATATATTATATTGGCGCGGTATTATATTATATATATTATATAATTTTATTATAGAAGTATCGGATCGGGACTCAGTATAAATGACTTGGAGGCAAAAAAACCTGATCAGGACATCCCTAAAACAAAAAATACAGAATAGCAGCTCATATCAGTGAATTCACCCAGCCTGAAAATGATTGTGTCTGAAATTAAAGCAACAAGAATGCAATGTGTTGGAAACAAGTGTGTTGTTTGTGCTGATCTCATGCCAGTCCTCTGTTTTTTAAAGCGCTTCGATGAAACCTTGTGGCGATTACACCCGGCCATATGTCTAGTCTGTGAGCGCCGTAGCTTCGCAGCCATCCAATCCATTTGGCCTTTTAAAAACAGCCACTCTCATCAAACGCTTTATAATTAACCATAAAATATGACTGGAGGAAGTGTGGTGAGCTGTCGCTTTTGTCCGCTGTCCAAAAAAACAGGCCTGGCGTCCTCTAGTAGGATGATTTCACGGGTCTTTGTAGCAAATTAAAACAGAGTAGTGTGACTGTGTGAAGCTCTGTGTGTTTGTTTTCTCTACATATCGTGTAATAAAAATGTAAACAATTGAAACTCGTGAAATATATTAGAATTAGTACATAAAACCACATAGGCTCCCACCAGAATATAGTTTATATTTGTGTTTTTACACTCCCTCGCCAGCTCTCTCGCTATCTTGAGAATCATGTCAGAAAAAGTGAAAAGACCATAGTGGAGCTCCTTAGTAACCGCTATGACATGTGTTGGAGGCCTGTACCAATAAACATGTTCTTCCCTAGACTCAGTGCTCAGAGAGCTGATGTTCACTGGGGACCAGGTGGGTTTTCTTTTGATAACATTCGTCTCTGTTTAAAAAGCCACTAAATCTGTGGAAGCTGTGAAGCTGGAAGTTTCTATATTCCCAAGTTTCTCACTGTCTGCTTCTCTCTCTCTGTCTCGCCTTCTCCAGACTGTGTATATGCAGTAAAAGTACATATACATTAAAAGAATACATTTTGCCAAAGCAGACAATGCCAAGAGAAAAACACAGAATTTCAAATGACCACTGTTACAGGAATAGGAAATAGGAACAAGAACATGGGAATAACAATTTTTTAAAAAGTGTCCACCCTCTCTGTCAAATAACCTGAAGGAATAATTCATTTTTTCTTCTAATATGCTGAAAGAAACTTTTCCACCACCCAGACTACAGTCTAGTCTGCATTATTAGTAGTTGAATTGCCCCTTCACTCAAAAATGTTTTGTTCTTTTGTATTAGCTCCATAAAACATCTGACCTTCAACTAAACTGACTTGTATCTGTGCACTTTTTCAATAGAGGTATTTTCACATTCCTCTACTGAAAAGGGATGTGCGTGCACTTCACTACACTGCAAAAAAGGTGTGTCTAAAAACAAGATAAAAACACTAAATCTGAGGGAAATGAAATTGACAAGATTTCTTAAATTAAGATTATTAATCTAGAAATAAACTTGTTGAACACTTAAAATAAGAAATGAACTCTTAAAACAAGATAAATTAAAGCTGTTAAAGCTATTATTTGTCTTTTACCAAGATAAAAAAAAACTTTTAGATTTAGAAGTGTTAATAATTTATCTTGTATTAAGAGTTAATTTCTTATTTTAAGCGTTCAACATGCTTATTTCTAGATTTAACAATCTTAATTTAAGAAATCTTGTCAAGTAAAATTATCTGTCCATGCAGCAAGATAATTTCCCTCAGATTTAGTGTTTTTATCGTGTTTTCAGGCATACCTTTTTTAAAGTGTACATTCTGAGACTTAAACCTATGCTATGCAAGCTATATTGGATACATCAGTAAAAACAATCAAAAGCTACGCAGAGCAGACTACCAGTACAGACACTGTATTATGATATTTCACAACCACTAACGCTGTGCCAGCTACTGCCAGTTACAAGCTAACAAGCAGCATAAACAAGCTAAGAGATGCTAAATTCACGTACCATTCTGATGCGTTTGGTAGTCGCCAATTTTGGTGCATACCTGGCTCCTCATCTGAGTCTGGAGGCTCACGTAAGTTTCCCTTAACTGAGAAAATAGACCAGACATCGACATTACCACCACAGTCTGCAGACCATGAGCCACAGAGCTCTGGGGCTGGCTTGCACTGCTCTTTCACCAGTCAACCTAGAGTGCGAGCAGCGGTTGACGTCGGAGCGAAGGCCAGTGAGGGAGGAAGACTTGGTGTGTGAATTCAGTCCCTTCTCAAAGTTTTAAGTTTTAAGTCAATGTTTAAATGCTATAATTGCATCTCCTTTCATATTTTGTGTTTCTAATGTTAAATAAATATGAATATTATTTTCAGCTACACTAGTTGCTATTTTAATGCTTTACAACTTCCCTTCTCAAACCTCTCCTAGAAGATCACATGCAACTAATTTGTTTTGCCTTATTATGTTTTAGAAGGAAACATAATTGCTTCTTGTTATAATGTTCACTGGCAATGTGTTTTTTTCACTCAAGGAAGTGCTAAATTCCTGTACCAGACTGGATGGTGGAATTCCAAACAAAGGACCCTAAAACTCACATGTGGTTATGTTACGCTGTTTAGGGTGAGGTTAGGACTGTGGTTTCAGTTAAATATTGTAAACAGTCTTTTGTCGTGCTTTTGTCGGTGTTGACTTTTGAATTTTTTTTAAACAAAGAAGAATATTTTTCACAAACCATTCCCACATACCAACATCATAAACATAAATCATGCTCCAGCTGCTATGAGTGGACAATTTGGGTAGAATAAATTAAATATGTTGTTAATAAACCTTTGAATACCATCAGTAGGGATATTTTACATATTTTGATTAAAAGAAAACAGGCTGCGGTACGTTTCTTTCACAGTCTTTTTGCTGTTGCAATCATTTAAAATGTTATCAGTATAAATGTAATGTAAATTAAACAGCGTAACCCTGGCGTACTTAGCCCTAAGCCCAATCATTCCTACTGAAGTTATAAATCTTTAAAAACAACTCATAAAGATACAGCTACATTTTGAAGAAATTCCCCAAAACACCTGGCTACTGTAGCTTTTACCACATTACTCAAACAGGAGGAAAAATAGTGCACAGTGTTGTTCGTGAGTATTTTCAGCTGTGGATTAACATACATTTGGTGCCCATAGTGAGTGTTTACAGCACAAAGAGAGTGTATGTGAGATTGAATCAGAATAAACTACAGTGTGTGTGTATGTGTGTAAGGCTTGTGCTCAGTGGCAGTCAATGATTGAAGAGATGATTAGTGATTGGTTTGACCTATGCCAATATTAGGGTGATTTTAACTAACTTACTATGAGAGCTAAAATGAGAGCTAAAATGAAAATAATCTTTTGTGGTGAAGCAGCATGTCTGCACACTGATCCCTGTTAATCAGCACGAGTGACGAGTCATTTTACAATCCTACAAGGAGCTACATTAGGTCGGCCCACACTGGCTACTGTGGGCAGGCTAACCACAGCAGCAGGCTAACCACAGCAGCTAGCTAACGTGTATGGTGCAAAACAATGCTTCCAGTTCACCAAGCTTAACCTCCAACACAACAGATGCAATATCAGTAGGGCTGTTTCCACTACCGCCCAATACCCGTAATGAGCCGGGTCTTAATCGACGAAACGCCCCTAATTTGAATATGCGCAGTCCGGAGCGGACTTTTGTCGAGACTTTTTCCATCCCTGTCCCTGTCCAAACACGCGCCATTTGTAAAAAGCCTGCAAAGCAGTGTTGCCAACATAGCGACTTTGTTGCTATATTTAGCAAGTTTTCAGACACCCTTAGCGACTATTTTTCAAGAAAGCGAATGGAGACAAATCAAGCGACTTTTTCTGGTGTTATTGGAGACTCCTTCTTACTCTTCTTAACGAGCTGCGGGGGCCGGCGGCTCGTTAAGAAGAGTAAGAACAGTCAAAGCGGCACAGTCCTCCAGCAGTCTCTCCCAGCTTCAGAGCCAGAGGGAAGTTAACCCTTTAGCGTCCAATCTGCAAATTGCTAATAGGCTAACAGTTAGCTCTGTAGCAGTACAGTGTGTATGTGCTGCTGCTGCAGGAGGTGTTCACTTAGCGAACTAATTCACAATCACTATGTTTATAATCAGCGGAGACGCTGTGCTTAATTAGCCATGCTGCTTTGTTTATGATAAGCTATTGACGTTGTGCACAGTTAGCGACGGCGGCTACAGATGAGTCTCCCGTGTTTAATCCGTCGCGTACATGACGTCACGGTCGAAACTGTCGCTAAACGATTACGCGACGGTCGAAAACCATACGTCACCTCTGGAGTCTCGTAAATCTGAGTGGAGCGGAAGAGGGTAAGAGAGAAACCATTGCTAACTGCTAAGCTAAAGCAGCTAATAGAAGTGAATAGCGTGTCGACTATAGAACGTCTATATGTTGTACGTACTGCAGTATAGTCTGTGTGTCACAATGGTGATCTGATCACCTTTCAGACGATCTCAAAATAAAAATGTGTTCATAGTGATGAAGGAACATGTCACCCAGTGCAATAGTGTGGCACAGTGATGTGTTTTTAATAGATTTAAGACAACAAAATGTGTTGAAAATATAAAATATCAGCAGCATCATGCTTTGATATATGTTACAGTTAATATTTGAATAGCCTTGGATATTCTGCAGCATCATTCTGTTTAATTGATATGCTTCTTTTATAGAACACAAAGACACGATTACAGTATATTCCTCAGATTCACTTTCTCATTCTCCCTCCTCGACTCCCCTGCCCTGTTTCTCTGTCTGCATCCAATTACATTTTTCTCTCTCCCTGTCAACCTCCATTTCTCTCCCCCTCTCTTTCTGTCTGCATTCAACTCCAAATCTCTCTATTTCTCTCTCCCTCTCCCACTCTCTCCATTTCTCTGTCTCTGCTGAGCACAATTTCTCTCTCCATCTCTCTCTCTACATGTAATTCCATTTCTCACTCTTGATATATATACATTTCTCACTCACTGTCTCTTTTGCTGAATCTGACTCCAAATATTTCTATCCCTTTCTCTTTCCTGGGCTGCCTCTATTTGTCTCTGCCTGTCTCGTCCTCTTCTCCGTCTCTGTCCGGCTGCATCACTTTCTCTCGCTGTCTGTCTCTATTTGTCTTAGTGGACAGGTTGGTTTCTCTGAGGGCTGCACTCTGACATGGTGAAATGGAGTTAGTTTGTTCCTGCAGCGACGGCGGCACTTTGCAGTCAGGATAACAACTCCAGCTATTGACGGAGAGAGGAGGGAGTGGACTTCAGGGGTCACAGTGAGCAGGCAGGAAGGAGAGCTGAAGCTTTAAAGCACTGCACACTCCAGCTGTAGGTCTCCTTAGAGGGTAATTAGGGAACTTCTTTTCATGGTTTACATCAGGGTTGGAAATGTTGCCTTTTTCACGGACCGCAACTATTTGGTAACACAATGAAAGCTAAAGCTATTTATGCCTCTGTTTTAAGGGGTTAACACTGTTTCTATACCAGAGGGGCCAGACACAAATTAACCAGGAAGAGACTCAAAATGACCACAAAGAAAAAACACAAAACCACCAAAGAAACACAAACATACTACAAAAAGACATAAAAACAACTGCCAAAAAATACAAATCGACTACAGAGAGACACAAAACAACCATAAATTGACACAAAATGACTTGAAAGAGACACAAAACAACAACAAAGAAATGTAGTATGATTTTTGTACTCCATACCCACAGAGATGGGAGTGGATCTTTCCTTCATCTCCTGGATCACAGATTACCTGACAGGAAGACCACAGTATGTCAGGTTGGCGAACTGTGTTTCTGGGACATTAATGAGCAGCACAGGGGCTCCACAAGGCACTGTTCTGGCTCCATTCCTGTTCACACTGTACACAGCAGACGTCAAATGCAACTCTGAGTCCTGCCACATCCAGAAGTACTCGGACGACACTGCTTTTGTGGCGTGTATCAGGAATGGACAGGAATCTGAATACAGGGATCTGATAAAAGCCTTCAGTAACTGGAGTCACAAGAACTATCTCCTACTGAACACCTCAAAGACTAAGGAAATGATCATAGATTTCTGCAGGTTCAAGCCCCCCTTCAGCCAGTGAATACCTGTGGGGTGGGGAGGTGACGCCAAGTTATAAGTATCTAGGTGTATACCTGGATAATAAGTTGGACTGGTCCCTAAACACAGACGCTCTCTACAAAAAAAAGGCAGAGCCGCCTCTTTTTCTTAAGGAAGCTCAGATCTCTGGACATCTGCTACACAAAACCTTTATGGACCAAAAAAACAGCAGTGGACGGCTCCTCTCTCTCCGTTGCAGGACGGAGAGTTACAAAAGATCCTTCTCTCCTACAGCCATGAGGCTGTCTCATTCTAATAGAGGTTCTACCAGACTAACTGAATTTACCCTCGGATGTAAATAAAGTTATTTTGATTTAATTTGATTTGATTTGATTGATTTGACTACAAAGAGACAAAAATAAACTATGAAGACAGAAAAATGGCCACAAAGAGACACAGAACAACTACACGGAGACACAATATAAAACAACAGTCAAAAGATACAAATCGACCAGAGAGACACAAAACAACAACCACAAATGGATGCAAAATTACGTAAAATAGACACAAATGTAGTAGGACTACAAAGAGATGCAAAACAACTACAAAGAGAAAAAGAAAGGATCACAAAGAAATGCAGTGTGCCTAAAAGTGACACAAATCAACTACAAAGAGACCAAAATGAGTACAAAAAGTGGCAAAACAACAATAGAAACAAGACAAAGAGACCAAAGACGAAAGCAATTACAAAGTGAAACAAAATGATCAAACACAAAACCACAGAAGGGATGTGTAACCCAACAAAGACACCCCACAGAACAAAAAAAAAGTGCTCTTTTTTCCTATGTAGGAAAGCTTGTAAGGTCTTTTGCAGGTCTGTGCCCAGGAGTACATTGTCTCATAATCCACCCATAACCCTGCAGGAGCTGCAAGAGCTGTGATTGGTCAACATGAGCTGCTTGTGCTTTCTCCTTCAAGTTTCTGATGCCAGTCAAGATAGTTTAGAGTAAAGGCAACATGAAGGAAGTCCAAAAATAGCTCAGCTATTTTCTCCTTTTCAGGTAAAATCCAAGGCTGAAGTATAAATCACACCTACGCCATAAGTATCAATGGCATGACTGTTGTTAAGCACTTGCGTCAAGTATAAATCCAGCTCTATACTCAGACTGTCTGGTCTGGATGTGTTTTCTCACTATAATTCAACACTTTAGTAGTCTATTATTGCCTCGCAATTACAGCTCCGCAGAGCCGAATAGATACATGGTCAGTTAACTTTGTGCTTATACATGAGAACCCAGATATGCCTCCTACATCTGCATTTGTGTCTTTGAAGTTGTAAATTTGGAATATCCTCAAATAACTGTGTTTTTAACTTGGATGTACTTTAAGATGAGTTATTATACTCATTTTCAGGTTCAGTGTTATATTCTGGGTTTAGACTAGAACATGTTAAAACACTTTAATGTTCAAAAACATTTTCCTCTTACTGACTTTCTGGATATGCCTTTATTCACCCTGCATCTAAACACTCTTTTAGCATCTAACTTTTTAGGCTCTGCTCCTGAAAAAGCCCAGTCTGCTCTGATTGGTCAGTGCTACTGAGTCTTCAAAATCTGCACTTTCTGCATCTCTGCACCATCATTGCAGCCGGGAAAGTACTTCATACTTCACTACAATTTAAAGGGAAATATTGTGCTTTTTTGTACTTAATATTTATCTTGCACCAGTTAATATTCCGATTAATTATTATAATTAGGATCGACTTGTGACCACTTACAAAAAAAGTGTATAATTTCTTCTTGCTTCTTGTCACTGCAGATATCTCTGATTTTTAGCAGTCCCACCAAGAGTTGTTTCCAGTCTGAGCATCTCACATGGTTTCATTTAAACAACTGTTTAGTGCCCAAAGGGCTAAAATGTTCCAATGCTGTTCAAAAAACAAAGCAAAAATTCTGTTCAAAGTGCAAAAACTGAAAACAGATTTGTTTTTTCTTCTTCTATCCTCTCCCATTAATCATCTCACAACCCATCAACAACCCAATCCAGTAGACCCCAAATGTATTGATGTGATATTTTATTAATAAATCAGCTGGTGTGCTACTGTAAGACGCTGCTCATGTCATCCAACAGGCAAATGTGTTTAGAAAGGTTACAACATAACAAAAACCTTCAATAAGTCTTTTTTTTTTAGTAGTTTTCTTTTGATGACTGATAACAGTGCTGAGTTACTCCACATCTGAATTGCATTATAGTAGCTATATGGCAGTCCACTCATCTAATGGGAAGTTAGCTTAGCACAAATTATTTTAACAGTAACATTATTTCCGACTTAGACACGGTAGATTTTCATTGGCAGTGGTGGTTGTTTAACAATAAAGACCAAACTTCTTTTGGTATTGTTTTGATTGAGAAACCCCGGCAGACATTACATACTGTTTATTTAACTACATATAACTGCTAAGTACTTTTTCCATGCATTTGTGATTTTATTACATTTACATTGTTGTACTGGTACTTTTACTTAAAGGCATACTATGCAGGAATTATTACTTATGGTTTGTTAACACAACATTCAAACTCTCCTCCTACCAGGCTTAATGAAACTAGCCACTAGCCAGTGTTTCTCCAGGGGGAAAAGTGGCCACCGGGAAAATCTCAGGCCACACCCTTTCAAAAGTCCGCTCACTCTGTGTGTCTCAATTACAAAAAGGCCCCCAGAGGGATTTATGAGACTCTGGAGGTGACGTATGGTTTTCGCCATTGCTAACTGTGCACAATGTCAGCAGCTGAAAGCAGCATGGCTAATTATGCATAGAGTCTCCGCTGATCATAAACATAGTGATTGTGAACTAACCGGCATCTCTAACTGTGCACAGAGTGTCCGGTGCTTGTTGTAAACAAACAGAGATCGCTAAGTGAACACCTCCTGCAGCAGCAGCACAAACACACTGTACTGCTACAGAGCTAACTGCCGCTTACAGCCGTTAAAAAGCCGGAGGCCAGCCCGTTAAGAAGAGTAAGAACGAGTCACTGGATTTGTCTCCAGTCGCTTTCTTGAAAAATAGTTGCTAAGGGGATCTCAAAATTCGCTAAATTTAGCAACATAGTCGCTAAGTTGGGAACACTGCTTCTCCGGCTTTAACAAAATGGCGTGTGTTGTTGTCGTGTAGAGTACTACGTCACATTCCGCTTAGCAATCTATCCAATCAGTAACCAGGCTGTTTTCAGGGGAGAAAAACTGCCCTGCTCTTTGACAGGGACGAAAAAAGTCCCGACATCAGCCTGCTCAAATTCAAATTAGGGGCGTTTCAGCAAGTGAGACCCGCCTCATTCCAGGTATTGCCCAGTAGTGGAAACAGCCCTAGTGATAAACAAATGATGTTTTGCATTGCTATATTTGCATGTTTTAGCTCTGAGTCTGCTGTTTTTGTAGCTTTTTGTCCATAGATTGAGACCCAACAACATCCTGAATACAACAAACTAAAAAGAGTTAATTCAGGCAGAGGGCAGAGTCTCTGCAGATATACACACCACCATACACATGTAGTGGGTCTTAAGTGATGATTGACAGGGATTCCTTTAATTACTACTATGGGTCTATAGGACACTACTGCATAGTATACATTTAATTAAAGGGTGAGGATACTCCTTCCACCACTGCTCTACTTCACTACTGTGAAGAGGGCTGATTTAGGCAGAGTATCACCTCCAAGTGGTGTAGCTGCTCTCAAGCCAGCTTTGGGCCAGTGTTGGCACCCAGAATCAGACCTGTACCCAAACCAATTCTGGTGCATTGTTCATCATCGGGCCTGGCAAACAGGCATTTTGGATTTAGGCTGCCATTGGGCTGAGTCATTTTCGCTTCCTGGGTGGCACTGAAAATAAAAATCTGCCGGATATTGAAGCCAAAAAGTGAAACCATGGTCATTTTTAAAGGCAAAAATACGTCACAGCCCACAGGTGGGTTTCTTTGTTAAATGTAATTACCAGTCTATAGAGAGAAAGGAGCATTATCCACGACTGAACAATATATATCCCTCACTGTTGCTACACCTTGAAATCCCATTTAGCTGAACTGAGGAGACTGGAGAGCCTATTAGCTTTTTAGGGTGAGAGCCAGATTCATTTAGAAAACTTAATTTCAAGAAGCCATGCTCATGCACAGCCTGAGGATGATGAGCAGCATGTCATGTGAAATGCTGTGCATTAGTTTGCTGCTGGAGGAATTTCAGTCTTATTGACGAATGAATCCTTTACTCTGATTGCATTTTTGTGCCATTTAAATTTTGTGCCTTGGCGTTAGATACAAGTGCATTTAACACAGGCGTCAGTATGTTTGTGTCACATGGTAGAAGTCTGCCACATAAATACATTTGGTGTGACTCGGTCGTTCTGCTTTCAGAGGAAAAAATCCTTTTTCCTGATTGTGACCATGTTTAATCTTGTTGGGAAATGCGGTCTTGTGAGTGTTTTTTTTTCTTTTTGTGAATTTCATTTCTCAGTGAAACTATAACTTCCTGTCCAAGTTGGGTCTGAATCAAAACAGATCTTTCTATGATCTCAGCGGCTCTGTATCATAAGCCACATCCTGTCAGTCTTTCTGTAAATAATCCAAGACTAAATCACCAGCCCTGTCACATGATACAGTGTTTTGTCAGCAGCAGCTTCATGACACCCGTCAGACCTTGTGACAAAGACACACATACAAAAAGACGCACACCAAGATGTTAAAATAACCACATGAAAAATTAAAAACACACATACTGGATGAGTGTCTATTCACACTATTGCCTCCCACCCCTTCAGCAACACACACACACACACACGTACAAAGGCAAGCGTCTCATCTTCCTCAGTAACCTATCTCACTGTTTCAGCTAATCTTTACCATCACAGGCCAGGCTGCCATTGTTGGGATTTCCTCTTCTTAATTACCAGGACACTGGGCTTTGGGGCTGGGCTCACTTACTTTGCTGCTGTTTCAGGCTCCATTTCTAACCCTGTTGTGTGTCTTTAACCCCCCTGTGAGGTTGCAGGGCCAGAGGGGCAGCTAGGTTTACCACCTGTTGTGGAAATTACTAACTGAACAAAGCGTTGAAGGCAAAGAGAGGAGTTTTGTTTCACCTGTGAGTCCTTTTTTTTATTTCACAAAGGAATTAGTCATTATAAACAGATGGCAAACTACCACCACTATTATCCAATGCAAGCATTTATAGCTGTTGTCGATTTTTATGTAATGAAATATAAACTAACCAGCATGGACTCAGTGGGGGATAATACATTCCACCACTGCCACCTTGATCAGGCACAAAGAAAAAGTGTTCTGAGGTTAAGAATGTGCAGTTTAATGGTGTTGCATTACATGATTTCCTAACAGATGCAATGTGACAGTTATAAAAAGCTTTTATTAGTCGCATGGCTTGTTCATGAGACACTTAGCTTAAGCCTTGGAAGGTGTTCATCACGGTTCAAAGCGGAAGAAATTAAAAGGAATTCAAGGAGAATAATTTATAAATACTGCCTTTCATGCAATATATTATATGGGTGACATTTGGACTGATAATTATTTTATTCATTGTTTCTGATGTATTGTGTTATGCTTTTTGGGGACTTTGAACACATCCACGTACAGAATAGGCAGAACAGGTCATATGTCTCTGAAATTGACTGAAATCTTTCACAAATGGAGTTGTTAAATGAATGTACTGTATATAAGTGACTAAGATTGTTTAGTATGTTCATGGTAGAGCCCCAATAACAAACCATGTAAGGAATAAAAGAACCTTCACTTTACTGAGCAAAAGGCTGAAGTTTTAACCCTGTCTTCAATAGCACCATTGTTTATTTCTAGACTGCAAATATATAATTTGTCATGTTAACAGTTAGGAGAAATTTAATTACCTTTATTTTGAAGAGGTGACTTTTATTTTTGTGACTCTCCGGTCAGAGGAGTCCTGTTTTGTTATCTCATCCTTCTTAATTATTGTGGCATTGCCAGTGAGTATGTTTATTTGTATTTGTATACTTGTTTAGGAGGATTTAACATATTGTAAGTTATATTTGTTATATTTGACTTATGCACATGGTTAATGTTGTCTGAATTATTACATATTGGATGATTATTACACATTTCACAATTTACAGGAAGTAGTGTGTCCTGACTCATATATTCACACATCTGCAAATATATATATAGGGACTTATGTCAACCACTAAAATGTGGCTCAACAGAGTGAAAGATAGTTCACTCCCCCCACATGCTGGCTTATATCTGAAGGACACAACAGAGAAACTGTATGAATATGATTTCTTTGATGAACTTGGACAGACTTTAAGTATATATATCAGCCAATATACTGTATAGATCTCTATGTCTAGATCCCCCTGAGAGCAGAGGGTTTCTCCTGCAGTCACCAAGGTGATTTTAGTGAGGGTAATCTCTCATAATTCAAGGCGGATGGATTCACCGGAAATCAAATCAGCTTCCCAGACTGTGAGCTGAGGAGGCAATATCCCAGTGCAATTCTTCATTGACCTACATAGCATTTCTCCCTGACAGTTCCTTCCCGCTCCACACCTCCCTCCCTCCCCCTCCATTGCCCTGATCTCTGGGGCTTCTCCCTGTGCGTTTGATGATGAGCAACACAATATTCATCATCTCCGAAGTGGAGGAAAAAAAAAAAAACAAGTGGAGAATAGAACATTAACCCGAAAAAGAAAAAAAATATATCTACACCCCAAAATTGGAATTTGCCAGGCGGTTTGCTCCCCGGCTTTCCAGAAATGTAATTAAGCATCAGAGACAATCGCAAATCTGTGTCTCCAAAAAAAAAAAAAGATCGCTTGATTAGGTATCGAGGATTGGGTAATTTCCATCAGTGATGATGTGAAATTGGGGTGCTGCAAGACTGAGTTGTGTGTGTGCCCTAAGTTCACACACACATTTTCAGTTAAACGCTGTCACATGTGCAGACTCTGGTACAGACCCAGAGACAGACAGTAGGCTCCCTCATCATTAATTCAGGAGCCATCACTCTCACCCTCCTTCTGCCCCTGAGAAGCTCTCGATGCTTCCCGGCAACATTATGCATATTTATTCATACATCCTCCCCGCTTCACTAAATGTCACTGTAAATGTTTCTACTTCTAATGAAGCCATTTCTTTATGTTTTTTGTTCTATTCCCTCTACCCCGCCCTCCTCCTCCTCTTCCTCTGTGTTCCCCCGTCCTCCGTTTGAATGAGGAATATCCCTGAAAACGTTTCAGCTTCGTTTTTCTTTCTCTATTAGCATAATGTCTCTAAACTTCAGAAGCGCTTTATTCAGCCCTCTGCTAATTCCGTTCACACTTAGTTTCACCTCGCCCAAACGCCTCGGAGGAGAATCGCTGCCTTTGTAGCAATTACTCCAGACCTTGATCTGACTGAACCCCTGCACCACCACCCTCACCCTCCACAATAGCACCCGCCCCTCAAGAGTCAGCGGTGCAGGGAATTTTCAGGGTCTCCTCTTTTTTTTTCACCCAGAGCCTCAGAGAGTGAATATAGGAATGCCAGCTCACTTTGACTTCTGTTTGCCTCTCTTTTTGCTTTTTCTTCACTTCTATTCACCTCTGCTTCTGCTCCTCCGGTCTCTCTCACAAACACCCGTGTGCATTCCACATTCCTGCATTCAAACGCCCGGTTACAACACATTGACAGAGTTTGAAGGTGTGTCATTTGTGCTAGCAAGCCTGTTCAAGAGTGTGTGAAACAGTCTTTGGCTAGTAATTATCTACAGCCGCAGAAATTGTGAAACAGGTACAGCAGCATCTTATAATGGGAGAGCCATACAGACCGTAATCACATGCACAATAACCTTTTAGCCTGTAGCTGTCTTTTACTGTCACGGAGTAGAAGCTGGAACACAGTATGATTAGTAGGTAACAAGGTCTTTTAAAAAAGTTCATGGTCTGCACCTCTAATCCACTTTGTAATGCAGTGGAACGAGAACATGCATTTAAATATTCCTGCTGGTGGAGGAAATACCATATCTGTCATCTCATACTGAACTTAAAAGTCCACAGTGCCGCAGTGATGTCCCTAATGCACTCTGTGACAGTCAAAGTACTTGTTGTTTTCACAGTGGAAACACTGCCAAGATGGATATGGTGCAGCTTATATCAAAAGGTTGGGGTTTTTAGTGCATAAATCCAAGAGATTAAATGGTCCATATGACAGCAGCAAGCAAGATTCCATTTCTGACTGAGATCAGTGCAACATACGTTGGATGATATGACATCAGGACTGGCATCCTGCACCCAGTCATTTGAGGCAGCAGGGCTGAAAATATCAGGCCTTCCTGTGCAGCTGCAAGCGGAAAATGGACGAAATCTCTGAATGGGTGGCCCAGTTTATTCCCCTGAGGCTGCTAGCGGCTTTGATGCTCCTCAACAGTAAACTGTTTGTCGGTACTTTTATGAGCTATACGCCTGTAAGGCAAACAAGAATACCGATCAATCCAGTTGTGATGGGAGCTACTATAGCTTTAGGGTGTTTTTAAAGGCTGTTCCCATACACTGTTCATACTTGCCTACTAAAAGTCATGCCGTATCATTTGTAGATAAACCCTCTTAATTGTTTACTGGGAAGCAAAGTTTGTTACAGCCCTTATTAATCCTCTTGAGTCAGTGAAATCATGGGCGCATGACTTCTTCATGACGTCACGACATAAAAAACATGGCGACACCGTTACCTTCCCTCTGAAGTTCTGGCTGGGAACTCCAGGTTTTGTTTAATGATGATAACCAAAAGTAAAACAGAGATACGGTCAGACTTATTAAGTATAAAAATATAGAACTTATATGTTATATTTGCAACCTGTAAACACATTTGGAACATTTAAAACTCATTGATCGGAATTGTTTCGAAAGGGGGAAAAAAACATGTTTGTTGATTTTTGGTTTCCTTTGGGTTCAAAATGTTAATACAGTAAGTCAAAGTGAAAAAAGAATTATCAGGTTATATAAATGAGATTGTGCAAAAAAAAAAATTAAAGTATGATAGCGATGTTAAATATGTTAAATATGTTAAATATGGCTAAATAATACACTTATTTTTCCAAGTGGCAGAATGAAAAGTATTTAAAAAATGCACAAAATAGCCCAAGACTCCAAAGGGTTAATGGGAGCAAAGCAGGAATATAAAGGTAGTATAAAGACAATAAAGTCCGTGTAGGGCCCAGGTTGGAGTAGATGGATGGGTCAAAAAAAACAGGACTACCATCCAGGAGACTGGTGATTATATCCCTTCTGAATCCAGAAAGTAAATTATGATTATTTTAAGTTTACTTTTAATTAACTCTCATATGTAGCTATGTCATGTTCTGTTGGGTGACAGCACTGTTGTATGTGTTAGTGCACAGACTCCCGTAGGTGTTCAGTTGGGTTTAGGTCTGAAAAGTGAAAGTGAAACCAATGTGCTTTTAACCCTTTGGAGTTTTGGGCCATTTTGTCCATTTTTTTAATACTTTTCATTCTGCCACTTAAAAATGTTTAGTCAAAAAGTCTATTTTATTGTCAATTTCAACATACGCACAAGACACAGAGACATTTAAATATTGTTTCTAACAGTCCCACTTCACTTTCATTTTGACTTTCCATATCAACATTTTGAGCCCAAACATAAAACAACATAGAATCTGATTTGGAAAGTGATATTTTTCAGTTTCAAAATGACGATCATGCTGAATGAAGAATTTTAAATGCTGGTTTCAAATAGTATATAAAAGGTAAAATGAGGAGAACATCTAGTTCTATATTTTTATACTAAATATATTTGACCTTATCTCTGGTTTTACTTGTCCTACTGTCATCAAACAAAAACTGGCATGGAGTTTCAAGTCAGAACTTTAGAGGTAAGCTAATGGCAGGAAACACAGGTTAACCTGAGCTCTTTCTAATGACCAGCAGTCAGACTGTATAGAAGTCTATGAAAAAATTGACTTCTCACTTAATTTATTACATCAGTCAACATTTTCCTAATAAATGTATCTTCTTAGTCATTCGTTTCAAGTCTTCTTCACGACAGAATGATGGTCATTTTGTAAATGATGGTCCTATTTAGAGTAGAATTGAGGATAAAGTATCAGAGTATGCTTTAAAGGACAGGGCTTCCTTGTGATTGACAAGTCATGGTGTTTTCAGGTTTGGAGTTGTCTCTGGTTGGTTTTAGAACTTTGACCATTTCACAGTGTTTCTAGTTCACTGAAGTTAAATATAGCACTTTTGGTCACCTAAAAATGTGTTCTTTAGCATTAATTTGTACTAAAGGAACTCTGAAGAGCCGGCTGTTCATTTTGAATTAGGAATCAACTTTGCTACTAAACTAACTCACTAGTGCTACATTTAGTTAATAACTTAACATCCTCCTCCCCAGCTCCACTCTCTTATCCAAATATAATCACTTGTGGCTCAAAATTTCACATAGGAGACAAACAGAGACAAACAAATATGGTTCCAGCCTCAAACTTGAGGCTGGAACCATATTTCACAAACCAATGGGTGATGTCACAGGGGTTCACTCATCAAACCATTCAGTGAGCCCTTGTGTCCTGCACTAATTTATACATTAATGTTTTTTTACTTGAATTTGTCACCTGTCTGTAACTTTGAACTCAAAATAGCACAAAACATGTTAAATCATGTCAGAATTCTTGGCAGATCACTCCAAAGCCAGACTTTTCAATCAGAAACTGAGGTGGAATGCTCACACTGACTCTGTGCCAAATGGGTTGAACCTGTACATTTCACTCTGACTCACTCACTTTGGTGAATAAAGGCCAGGCTAATGAAATCAAGTCTACTGCTCACAGGAGCCATAAAATGTCTGCTTTTGTACCGGAGCTAATTATTCATCAGGGCTGTTCTAAAGATTAGTGCGGATATATATGAAGAAGCAAATCCTTTAAATGGCTCTTTTATTGTTCCCCTACAATCCCCCCCTCATTTTAGATACGGCACAGGCAGGCACCCTTGTGAAATGACTCTAAGCCATTGTTCCTGTGTTATCCTGAAGACACGAAAGGCTAGTTAGTGCTGCCTTTGATAGAGATGCCCGGCACCATTTTAACATTTGTGTTATCAGCAAGACAGAGAATTACCAAGGCTGGGATGGGAATAAAGCCACTCGATCCTCTGTCTCCCTCTCTCTCTAGGAACAGAAAATAATAATGTGCTGGGATTGTAGGCTTATCTTGCTCTATTGTGTCACAAAAAAAACTTTTCAAAAGGGGGACGTCTCAATATGTGCGTTAAGCATTTCAACCTCCTGAATTGACAGCACTGCTTACATTCCTCATAGGGCAACACACTGATTTATTCCTAAAACAAGCAGATTATGATACACAGTGCATGGAAATGATTATTTCACCATTGTTACAAAGAAATATGGAAGTCCTTAGGTGATCCATTTTCCAAGTGTGATCAAACTGTCTTATCTCCTGGTTTTATGGCGTAAGATCACATGGAAAAGGTTTCAGCAGGATAATCTTTTTAAGTTCCTTTTTTTCATCTGTGAAACAGAAGGGATAGAAAGTTATGACAGGTGAAAAAAAGGTTTTGCCAGAATCATTTAAAAAAAAAAAATCAGCCTGTTATGGCCAAAATGAGTATTACAACAACTTTTCAACACTTTTCCTGGCAAAAAACAAACAATTTGTTTCCCAAAAAAGTTAGGAACTGGAAAAAGTATATATATATTTTACCTACCATTAATTTTTATATCAGAATTATATATGGTACTAACATTATGGTATGCTCATTGTCTTGATTTCTTTCTTTAAAAAAAATACAGGGTTGTTTTATTTTTATTTTTTTATTTTATTTTTGGAAAACAATGTTATACTTTTTCCACATATTTTTTTCCTTTAAATAAGGAACTTATCCTAGGAAAGACGACCCTAGCAAACCATTTTTTAACCTGTTCTTAAGTCATAAACAAAGGAGATAAATCTATTCAGATCAGACTTAGATAAAACCAGAATCATTGTTTTCCTCACTTGCCTCTCAGAGCTTCCACAGAGAAGAATGCTGTAAATGCTGATGCATGTGAAGTCTGACTCAAATTTATGCTGAATGTAGTGATCAACTCTCCAAAAACCTTTAATCAGCACACTTTGTTTGTAAAGCCAGCTGTGCAGTCTCCCAGGCCTTACAGTAAGGTGAGCTGGAGGAGCAATGGGTGGCTCTGTCTGGGCTGCTCACCACCTCTGACGCCCCCTACAGGCCAGAAGCCTCCTAACCACAGAGACCTGCAGCTGGAAACCTCCAGTTATTGCAGTCAATTGAGCTAAAACAGCGGAGAAGTCAAGCAGCAGTGTGTGCCAGCCACACTTAACCCTTCAGGCCCAGAGACAGTGTTTAGAGAAGTTTCAGGCTGTTTTCACTTCCTCTTACTGCAGAGTTGCACAATGAGAGAAAAATATGAATGGATGTTTTGACCACAAGTTTTGCTTTCTGCACTGTTTCTTCCAAGAAGCTGTCTGGTTTTATAATCAGTTGTGTCTTTAGAAAAATCACAGCATTTCCTGGAATAAGTGTTTTAATAAGGGATTATGAATGCACTCATTTCAATCATAACTCAAATTTTGTGGCCTCCTGAAGCAAAAGAGGATTGTTTCCATTATTAGTCTTTTTGTTAAGCTCCTACATTGTAATTCCATGTTTTTTTATTGAAATAAAGCAGGTCAAGTTACTTTATAAATACTGTTAAATTACCAAAATATGTAATTCATGGAAAAAATGCACACAGCCCATATTTAGAAACTGTTTTTAAATTAGCCGTCTGTAATTCGGTAAGGTTGTGATGTCACAACTACACTGTATATTGTTAGAAAGTGTGCTACAGTGACGTTACAGTTATTCCCTGGCTGCAATGATGGTGCAGAGACACCATCAGCACACATGTGATAGTCCCTAGAGACACTGACCAATCAGAGCAGACTGGGCTTTTTCCAAGGGGGGTCTTAAAGACATAGGTGCTAAAATGGAGCATTTCTGTCAGTATGAGAAAAACAATTTGTTTTATGAACTTTTAGGAATGTGAACATGTTTTCGTAGAAATCCAAAATAAATGTGTGAAGTCCTTCTTCACCTCATGCCAAGTCCAAATATTTTCAGTCCTGTTTTAGTGATGGTGTCACATCTCACACCTACAATGTCACCTTTGATGAGATCATGACGTATGCCGTCATTCACGAGTCTGTGTGTATTTTTGGTACAGGCTTAAGTGTGTGACAGACAGATTGTCCACACACACGAACAGAGAACAGCTTCTTTGTTCAATAGTGTGAACTCAGTGAGTCCCCTGGGTCCCTATAGGCATCAGCCCATATATGACCTCTATGATATTCTTCTGATATGTCTATAGAAAGCTGTAGTGTGTATGGAGCTCAATAATGCCTTGATATCACTTCAATCATCCTACAGTACTCACAGGGGGTTATATGTACTGTGATGTTCATGTTTCACCATATATAATATAGAATAGATGTACTTTTGTTTCTCATCAGGGCAGATACAGAGTATCTAAACTGTCAGGGATCCAAAATGAAAAAAATATATAATTCAAGATGGCTCACGAGCTCAAAGACGCCATTGGGTTAGTGCATTCTGTCTAATGTGACTTTCTGATGCGTCCAATAAAGGCTACAGGCTGATAGAGAGAGAGAGGCAGCTGTGTGAAATCTGCATCTCGATTGCAGAGACACCCCCTCCACACACACACACATACGCCAACACACACACACACACACACTCAGACGCGCACGGTGACAATCACGCGCGTCCGCGTACTCATCCCTCGTAAAGGGGCGTGTGGGGCTGGCAGGGACTCAAACCTTCTGCATTTGCATCAGTGGAGGAGCGGAGAGCGGTGGCGCACGGAGACACGGACCGGGAGGAAAAACTTATACTATAAATCAACCAGGACTTTTCTATTTCTCTGCATTATTCTTCACATCCTTTTGGCATTTTTTAGGACTGCTTGTTTTTTACCCTCACACTGTCCGGATTTGACTTGTGACAGCGCTGAATGAAAGGGAGCGAGACAAGGAGCCGGAGAGATCAGCGGGGAGGAGACTAGTCTGTACGCGGAGAGGAGAGTGAGTCTCCGGGCAGCGGCTGTGCGTCTTTGCGCGGTGGGGATCCAGAAGCGAGCTGGACTGCGCTGTGCTTCTCCCCCAGCGTACGTAAAAAGGGGCTTTTCTGGGGGGGGAATAACTTGACTTGCTTTTTTGGGGGCATTTGGTTTCATTTGAACAGAACCGGAGGAAGCCTGTCGGATCGTAGGCTGCACTCTGCTCCACGCATGTTGGAAGTGGAGAGCGGAGGGCTGGATGCCTGCGGGTTTGCGAGTCCTCAAGACGCAGGTGAATGCAGATGTTTTTATTTGACTTATGCATATAGGTGAAATAAATATATTTTCGCTAAAGTGCACAGAAATGAGCAAATATTTCTTATCATTTTCCCTAATTTAAGCACAATTTTGCAAATTTGGCTAAAAAAAATCCCGCTATTGTTTGACAATTTTTATTCTTTGCTTTTTAAATAACCATGCATATTATTTTTTATTTCATGCATTGCGATGCATTGTGTTCATGCAGGATTTCGCAGTGCATGTGCTGATTGAGGTTTGCTGCTCCGCTCCTTTTTTGTGTGCAGAGTGACCCAGTAAGGGCAGCCTTGAGTAAATGACTCGAGGCTACTTTAATTTATGCTTTAATTGATTTCCCCTAAATTTCAGAGTGCCAGTTTAATGGTGTCACTGTTGTGGGGCAGACAATCGGCGCATCTGGGTAGCTACTGGCGCATAAAAGAAACCCACAAGGTCTAAGAGGGAAGAAAACACTTTCTATTATTTAGCTCCTGTGCAGAAAAAAACTGGGCCTATTATATATAAGCACTGCGGTGCAGATATGCTTCAGTCTGAGCTGGAGGATGAGTGTTGGGAGACACAAAAGGGAACTTTCAGTGTGTGAGATAAAATGATTAGTCCCAGGCAGAAGCAGAGGAGGACATCCCGAGGAAACACCCCTATAATGTCCCATACAACCCACACTCTTATAGCTGAGTATTTACGCCAAATATCATATTTGGCACATGGGGAAAATGTTTTAAATGTTCCTGGAGTGAGTCCTGCTCTGTTACTACATCTCCCATTAATGTCTAGCTCCTTCTTGTGAGACAAGAGAGAGGGAGGGAGAGAGGGAGGGGAGAGAGAGTGAGTGAGTGAGTAAAAAAGGGAGAGAGGAAGAAAGAGAGAGAGTCATGTCACTTAACGGACTGCTGGTACTGTGTGACTCAGTGTGCAGCTCCGCTTACATATAAAGACACAGGGCTTTTCCCACATAGGTTGGCTATTTGTAATCAAGCCAATCATCAACCTCTCCGAGTCCCCACTCTGAGCCTATAGAAGCAAAGTGGTCACATTTTTTGGGGAAGGGGTGTATCCGTGCCTTTATAGCCTTGTTTGTATCAGCAACTGAACAGATCGAAAGGGGGGAATGTCCAGAGCGCACCGCGGCCGCAGCGCGCACTCCTAACCTGCTGTCTCTTTCCACTCCACAGCCAAGGATTACCTCCAGCCAGGGCATCATTTGACGGAGTAAAAAAAAAAAAAAAAAGGAGTGGGTCGTTTCTTCATATATCTTGGCTTCTTTGGAAAGGATATGGCACGGTCGGCGCTGGAGAGAAGAGCGCAACCGGCACAGGCGAGAGGAAACAGGAGCTGAATGACAGGATGCCAGCGACCTGAGCCCCGCACTCAAACTTCGTTTTAAAAAAAACAAAGACACTTCTGCTTTATTTGTCGAGTTAAGAGGAGGAGAAAAGAATACTTGACAAAAAACAATCTGTCGGAGGAGTTTAATTTCGGAGTTTTTTTGTATGCGTAATTTTATTTTTTTGGTGAGAAAACAAGGATGCATTGTGGATTAGTCTTTCTCCTGTTCATGGGAATCCTTTTGGTGGTCAAGGCATTCAGAAACGGTAAGTGTGACATTTGATATGTATATAAATAAAGCTTTATGTACTCTGCAAAGTTACTAATCCCAATATTTTTCTAAAAGATTAGCCTGCTCTGATCTCCGCTGATCTTTTGGCAAACTCGCAGGCGCTCACCTGCCCATTCCGCCAACACCTTAAATCCCTCTTATTATATTTCAACAGACTTAAACATTATTGCTCGAGTGACTTTTACAGATCCCAGTAGCCCCTTTAAGTCTTCATTTTATAACTTTCATTCATTTTATTCCTCTAATATCCTGTCGCGAGTAGTTTTTCTTAACCAGTAAAGGATAACGATTTCCCATGATATATTAAAAAGACTCCTATTATTTTTTTATATTTACGGAATTACAGCCACTTGTGAGACTTGTTATGTATAAGAAGCTCATATTAGAGGACTTTATTAAATGATTTTAATCCCTTTTTGTGGAGCAGCTGCTGGTTAAGAAGGTCTGTGTTTTGGTGAAGTTCAAAAAGTCAGCTCAAATGTTCTGTTACACAACTTCCGCAAGTTCGATTCTTACAAGATCAGTTTCGTTTCTACTTTGCGCTTTCATTCTTAACATTTTATTCAGTTTTCATTGATTTTTAAGAGGCGTGTGTTGAGGTTAGAGCAGCAGATGGTGGGAGCTTTTATGATAAAAAACAGATGAAAAGGCGCGCAAATGAAGATAAATGTGAGTAACGGGCCTCTGAAAAACAAAGGATTATTATTAAGTCATACTGTAGAAGAAAGTAAAAAAAAAAAACAGATTGCAGATAACTATGACTTTTGGCTCCGTACAAAACAAAAACTTTTCTCTAAAGCTTTAACCACACTTTTTATTTGGATTATATGGATACACATCTATCCAAAACTGCCCTTTTCTTATTATAATGTGAGGAACTATTTCTAACTTCATCCAAATGGGCCACAGCAAGAAACAAAAAAATACCTAATTTCCAAGAGCTCACCCTAGTATAATGTATTAGACCCATTATTAATATTAAATGCATCTAAATTAACAACTAAATGCAGAAAATCCTTTCCGTACTTTGTTCCATTTACTTTCTTGTTCCAGTTACTTTGTTCCAAAAACTCTAAGCAAACCCTTTAATATTTGTTTTTTAAGCAATTAAACTCTGTAATAGATAGATAGATAGATAGATAGATAGATAGATAGATAGATAGATAGATAGATAGATAGTGTCTTGTTCCGCAAGAGAAACAAAAAGTTTCTCTGTTACTGTCCCGTCTTCAGGCAGGCACACATTATTAACTGTTGTGATCCAACTGTAAGCTGGTCTGTAGGGGTCTAACGATACATGGATCTGAATCAAGGCATTGATTCATTGAGCTACTATATCAATGCAAAGTGAAAATATCCATACATATTGGGGGGTTTAAAATACACTTTTATGTTGAAATTCCCACTTCATATTTAGTCTTTTTATTAGAATTAATAGATTGCTTTTCTTTTAAGTGTCTAAGAGCTTAGTAAAAAATGTCAAATCTTATAATAGTTGATTTTTGTGAGTTGATATTAATGTTTCTGATTAAATCGGTTTATGATATTGTTTCATATCTCGATTCCGTCCCCTGAAATGAATCGAATCAGAATCGTATCGTGTCGGACATTGTGATATCCACATATCCGATAAGTTTGTTATAATATCGAATCGTGGTGAAACGCATGATTGACACCCCTGCTGCTGTGTAAAACAGACTGCATGTAACAGGAACATCAGAAATGTGAAACATGAGCTTATTTAAAGAACCCTCTGCGCTCCTCTCTGCAGATAAATGTGGAGGCAACATCAGAATCTCAACCGCCAACTACCTCACCTCGCCCGGATACCCCATGTCTTATCCCTCTTCTCAGAGATGTGTGTGGGTGATATCTGCGCCTGGTCCTCACCAGCGGATCCTCATCAACTTCAATCCGCATTTCGATCTGGAGGACCGGGAGTGCAAGTAAGTACACAAGGACTCTAGTCTATGAAAAACAGATGTTCATTCAATCAGATTTTGCTCCCAAGGCCCCAATCTGATCTAAAGTAAGTCAGGAATAGACAAAGATAGAGTGGTACCTTGATGGAAATAAATGACATGCTTTTATTCTGGAAAAAACGTGTGAATGAAATCACAGAATAAGTGAAATTAAAGAGTCAGGGAAGCTTTTTAAAGTACCCATTTAGTCCTCAGACCACTACAGCATTAGAGGCAGAGCAGAAGCTGTTCATACACACCTACAGATTGAAATTCATATTTTATAGCTTATACATGTGTGCTGCTTTCATGTGTGTGCGCTCATGTGCACTCATTCCCCCTTCCCCTCATGCTTATTGCACATGAAACTGCGCCATCTAGTGTCCACAGGCAATGAAACTGTCAATGCAAAGCTGCTGCAGCTCCACACAGCAGCAATGTCTCACTCCTGCCACCCAGTTTTTGGAATGGCCTCGCTTCTTGTGGAATGAAGTCATAATATGATATCATTCATCTGAATTGCTGCATTTTTGCAGAAGGCATTGGGGAAAGAGCTGCGGGTCCAAAAGCTCAGCAGAGGCCATCAGCTGTGGTTACTTTAAGAAAAAAATACCCATGTTAATGAGCCATTTACTTACATATTTCCTCTTAGAATCCCATTAAGCAAGTGAGAACTTCCAAGAAAGGCTTATATAAAAAACAAGTCTCAGCTTATTTTAATCAAACAGTCACTCTGTTAATGTCACAGTTGGAAACAAGTGACTCATGTGTTTTTTTCACTTCATTTCAACTAGAAATTTCCCTTTAAAGATGAATCTCTCAGTGACAGTTAGATCCTTATTTGACTTGTAAGCCGCAAGCTGTCGCATCCAACAAAGGGCTAAGCGGCTAACCTGTTGTCAGATAGATAGTTTAAGCCGATGAAACAGGAGACAGACAGTAATGTGATGAGCCTGTGTCAGTGTGGGTGCCCTGAGGTGAGCCTTGCCTGGGCAGACTGCCTCGCTCTGATTGCCTGTCTTTGTGTGTGTGTGTGTGTGTGTGTGTGTGTGTGTGTGTGTGTGTGTGGTTTGGGTGCGTGTGTCGGTGCCTCTGCCCTGCTCTGTCTCAGCTGTTTGTTTACGCTGCAGGGCTCGGGAGAGTACAGGGCTTTGCTGGATCCTGTTACTGTATCCCCGCTCCACCCAAAACCTGGACCCTACTCTTCTTTTATGTTCCTTCAATGCCCTCCAGGGGGTTAGGTTCTTTTTTTTTTAATCCCAATCCCACTTTAACCTTTCTTTACTGCTGTCAGAGATTTATTACAGGCCGAATGCTCCTGTCTTAAAAAAGCTGGATGCTCCTTGACACTTCTTTTGGGTCCGGTTTCAGCACCAGAGGGACCATTAAACTGTCTGAGATCCTGAGTTAGGAAGAGAGAGCGAGGAAGGGACAGGAGGAGGGGGGGTTAGCGGTAACAATGCTTGTGCTAATCAAATTAGTCAGGAATGAATTTCCTGTTTCTAAACACACGCAGTAAAAAGGATCTAGTCCCTGCAGGCTGAAGGCATTTTTTTTCCAAGTTTCTTTGAGTTCAGTCGTTGATGCATAGTTTACAAATTAGCTCTGCACTATCATTTCACAGCCAGTGAATATGCTGATTGCCAGTTAGTTAGTGATAAATGTGTTTAAAGTTTGAGTTGTGGTTGTGTAGTTTTCTTTTGCCTCCACCCTATATACTTACTCATTACATCTGGAGCAGTAACATGTATTTCCCCAATGCATCGGCAGAATAAATGTTGGCTTTGTATGTTTTTGCAAACCACAGATAACTCTTAATCCCGACATTTTTAGCCACAAATACAAATGTTTCCCAACTTGTTCTCACTGTGACACATGATGAAGACTGCTTCAAACATGCTGAAAACATGTGAAACTTCAACACATTGTAAATATATGACTATTGCTGTTTTTAACACTTTAAAAATACTTGGTTAAGGTTAGAGGAAAAGAACACACTGCAAACTATTTGGTTCTTACCAAGATAAAGAAAAAACATATAACTTTACGCTATAATCTTATTTCTAGATTGAACAATCTTAATTCAAGAAATCTTGTCAAGTGAAATTATCTTGCTGAATGGACAGATAATTTATCTTGTTTTGAGTACCTTTTCCCTAAGATTTAGTGTTTTTATCTTGTTTTTAGACACCCCTTTTTTTGCAGTGCAGGGTTTGACTAAGAAAGCTCTCATTCCAGACATAACTTCCAATAATAGGACACTGACTAAAAATGCCAATTGGGCTGAATAGCAATAGTGTGGTCAAAAGGTTATAAACCGCAAGTCTAGAGGAAACGCTTACAAATGACCAGCAGACGGCTGTGAAACTTAAGTAAGTCTCTGATTCATGTGGCCATGCAGAGATCGCACCAGAAAACGGGGTCGACCTAACCTACAGTCTTTTTCCTATTTATAACTCAGTGTGCCGTTTCATTTTTAATGTTTTTAATGGAGTGGTTTTCATGGGACTTTAGTTCTACTTCACAATGCATTCCACCTTGTGTGGCTTCTTTGGCTTTAGCCGGCAAAGACAAGCCATGAAGTGAAATCCACTTTTCTTTTTTTTTCTCCTTAATTTGTAATTATGGCACTATGTAACATGAGAGTGGGTTATTGTGCTAATCGCTGACAAGGCATGTCATAGGTAACTCGATTATGAGATGGGGAATAGTTACTTATGTATCTGTAGACAGTAGTTGGGTGTGATTTGTGTTGGACCCATCAGACTCCCTGTCGCAGCTCCACTCACCAAATCAGCCCTTACATAATGGAAACTGATGAGAGCCAGAATGGCTTCCTTATCTGATGGACTGGCAGAGTGGGCGGAGGTGGTGGGGGCCACAATGCATGCTTCAGTGCACTGCCTTGCAATCTAATTAGGGGGCAAATGGAACACATATGCACCACATGTTCCCCAACATGGCTGTTATCAGCAAACCAAACAAGAAGCACTCAAAGTGGTGCTTGTAAAAAGAAAAACAGCCTTTACTGAGTGGAGTCTGGCCGGGCCGGTGTTGTTGCACGTGTGTGCTACCCTTGACAGGTTTGTTTGGGGAAGAGCAGAGGCCTGTATCCTGAGAGCTGGAGGAGGAAAACACTTCATCACAGAGATAAGGAGACTAAGTGAGCCCTGCGATTCTGAATGCAGAACGTGTTTACCTTTCACGCACCGTTGTAGACTTTCACAGAGTGGAGTTTCGGGGGCCGCCCTCGCCGCTCTCACAGCTAATGAAGTTTGAGGCGAAGGCGCAGCCCGCATCAAGGCAAATATTTGAAGTCAATTCGCTCTGAAAATCAGTGGAATGGGCGAGCTAAGCTCAAGTGAAAAAACTGAAGTAAATAGATATGCTTTCGCTCCGCTCCCCTCCCCGCGCATGCACTCTGTGTTTCCTTGCGATCTGATAAGGGCTGTCAGGCTCGTCTGACTGTGGCAGCTCTGCAATCTGAAGGAAAAATGGAGGTTTCAGTGGATTTGAATCTAAACAAGTGACAGACAGGTTTCACATAAGGCAGATTGAAGGGCAATTTATCAAATTTGTAAGACAGCCTATAGTTCTTACTGCTCAAGGTAAGATTTTCTGTCTAGTAATCTGATAGATTCAAGGTTGGAATGTGCTTAAACAAGACCTGGTGAATGTTTCATCCTGTGCTACAGGCTGTTCTCTCCATCTCCTGCTGACTCCAAGAGGAGAACCAACTTTCTATAGAAATGATGCACACCTGACAACATTATGAATCATTGATGGCATCGGATTTGCTGACCAAAGCGAAAAAACAGTTACTTCTCCAACACTCTGCAAACCCTCGCAGCAAGCCAGCCAAGCAGTCAAGGCTGCACTGTTTGTTTTGGAGGGATTAAAAACAGAGAGGGAGAGAGAGAGAGTCTCTTCTCCAGCCCTCCCGCATTTCTTTGCTATTCTCTCTGTCTGCTTGGTATTTTTCCCGACCTCACAGAAATTCCAGTGTGACAGTGTGTGCAGTGGATGGAGGGGGGTACAGATGAGATGTATGGTAGGGTGGTACTAGGCAGTAAAGATATTTGAGGAATGCCTTCTCAAGCGGCCCTTTGTGGGGGAGATTGTGGGGGAAAGTCGGCCTCCCACCTCTCCACGCTTCAAAAGTCTGCGAGATCCCCCCTGCCTTTAGTTGCCTGTAACTCAAAGCTTGGAAAAGCACCCTTTTCCTCTTTTTAATTGTAGCCCTCTCCTTTCTCTGTCCCTCTGCCTCTTCCACTCCTACCTCCCGCTGAGCTGCCCCTGTGGAGCTGCTTGGCCTGCTGGGAAGGCAAACATTCTCCGCTGTGTACCCTCTACAATAGACATCCTGCCCCTCCTGGCATTCCAGACCAGGCCTGGACTCCAGAGATGGCTAGCAGGAGCTTGGAAAGGGGGAGTGGGGGTATCACCCTGTGCTGGATCTATAGTTGGCCCTGTCTTTGTCATGTGGAATCCCACTAACTCCACTCATATGCTCATAGTGCCCAACAAAGAGTGCCACCTGTTTCTAGGAAGTGAGAGTGGAGAACAGAAGGGGCTTTTGGGTAAAGATCCTCTTGGCCACTTTCCCTAATTCCCCTGTTACACTGCTACCTGAATAGCAGCAGCTCCATGATAAAGAGCAGTGGAGCTTCACAGCTGGGGAGTGAGGAGCAGTAACTTCTTACTGCAGTGATTCGCAACCAGGAGTAGGCTACTTGTACCCCGGGGGACTCTGAAATTGTGGCACACCTCAACTTTTAAAAAAAGACAGAAAGTAATTAAGATAGGATTACAAGAAAAGATTATGTTCCCCATTTTTCCAGAAAAAGGGTCCTATGCTCCCCACTGTTCCAGGGTTAGGGTTAGGTTTTAAGGGGAGAAAGGGTGGCAAAACAGGAAGCCCGTTTTGCCACGTGCTCTGGCTCAGGCTATTTCTGTAAGTATTAGGGTTAGGGTTAGCTCGAGACCTGCAGGTTTGTGAATCCTGACCTAATCTTTTCTCGTCTAGGCCTATTTGCATATGCCCGTAGGCCCGTAGGCTTACGTAGGCCTATTTGCCAGTTATGGTGGAAAAAGTAAAAAGGGGCAATGTTCCCCAGTCTCATACAAAGAGGGGAACATAGACACGCTCCCCAGTTTTGCATAAGTGGCTAAAATGGTTAGCTAAAAGTACAAACCAAAACGTTTAAATTGTTAGCATAAGTAATGGATTAATGGTTGAAATACTCAGCTTAAAGTAGCCAAATGGATAAACAGATAAGTATAATATGCCTACAGATAAACAGTTAAGAAACATTTAGCTTCACTCCAAGTAGTAGTAGTAGTAGTAGTAGTAGTAGTAGCATGATTGCTGACCAAACCAACCGAAATATTGACAGTTCAACAGCATGAAAAATGATCAATATCCACTTTCATATAATGATCACTGTTATACATATGGAACATACAATCAATGAAGGGCTACATGAGTTCATCTGACGAGTCGAGGGGTTCCTCAGTGCCTTCCTGCATCTGAAAACAGCTTTCTCACTTCTCTCTCACGCTTCTCTGGAAGGAAACCATGGGCAAATAAGGAGAAGTGGGCTGTGTGACCGTTTATCAGCTGTTGTCATGGAGGAAAATAAATAAGGCAGGAACGCAACAGGAGCCTTTTCTCAACAGGCCTATGGCGGTGGAGGCTTTTAAAGAAGGGAAGTGCTGTGACCTCTGGGGCTTAGGGGACAGGGCTTTGGAGTGACATGGATTGTTGGAGATACTTATGGCCTGTTAGCGGACATTTATTTCTGTTGTCAATGTGTGCTTCTTTTCATAGTGCATGTCAGGGAAGAATCCGTGCTGGTGGAGTTCAAAGCGGCGCCACAAAATAGGCACAGCAAAATAAGGAGTGCGTGGGGCGCCGCCGCTTCTTTTAACTACCAGGTTTGACAAAAGCAGCTGAAATTATGCACCTGGTATTTTCCACAGCAATAGACTCCCACAGTTCATAACAATGGAAATCAAATTACACCTGAAATTACATTGAAACAGTGTACTTTGAAAGACGAGCTTGTCAGCAGCATATCAAAGAGCAATCCACTTTGAATATAACTTGTTTGCACTTCACTGCAATTATACCAAACCTTATTTTGTCAGCATGGTAAAACTTTCAGGGACAAGCTCTCCGCATCCTAAATTTCTATTTACAATACATTATCCCATCTGCCACCTGCAATATGTAACCGTTGATGATGTGAGGTGTGCCAGTCGAAGCAAATGAAAGGCGCTGATAAATGTTCACCTTGTTAATTAACCAGAGGGCAGAAGAGACAGGACGGCAGACAGTCATGTTGCTCCAGAAAGCCGTTGACCTTCACTCTCATTACTCTCTTTCCTCTTCTTCATCTCCTTTAAACATAAAGGGTTAGTCCCTGGCTAATGAGCAGGATAAAAGTAGGTCTGGGCACATGTGTGCTTGCATGCATGCAGTATATGTGTGTGTGAGTGACCGTGGGGTTGAGGGTCTTTTTTTTTCATCCACCGGTGAAGTGTTTCACCTTGGCCGCGGTTTGGAAGGGCAGCCTGATTGAAAAGCTTTCTGGCCGTGGCATCTGCCATCCTCCCCGCTGCTCTGTCACCACTTTGATTCATGCACAACCTGACCACAACCGGGAGGCGAGCCACTCTACCTCGCAGCGGGAGGGAGGTCCACTTCACAGCCGAGGAGTAAGAAAAGGAGGAACGAGGGAGGGAGGGGAGAGAAAGAGAGAAAGAGACGAGACAAGGCCAGTGCTCATAAATAACCCGCTGGATTTCAAGCCTCGGTCACATATCTGCGGCAGCACAAAGCATCGTACGGTCTCACGTGTCTGCCTGTTTTGTTTTTCATCTCGATGTGGGAGTTAGCGGCTCGTGTTTGCCAGGGATTGAGTGTCACTAAGCTGTTTCTGGCACACTGTTGGTGAATTATTTTTTTCTCCTTTCCAGCCCCAAACCAATACAAGCTTCCCTATATGGAAGTTTCTTGTGGAATGGAGCCGCGGCCCACACAGCTAAGAGATGTCAGTCGTATGCTCTTTTACTTTTTTATCCAAAACAGATTGCAAATAAAGGAACCGTATGGAGAGTCTCATGATTAGAGGACAACATTTGGTAATCTCAGCCCTCTATCTGGACACGCATCTATTGACTGTAAGAAAATTCATACTCATTTTCCTTCCAGCACTGCTAGAAAAGCATTAAACACTGAGACTATGATTCAATTATGCGTTTCTGTTTCCAAAGGACAGTTGGCAATAAGTGCCGTCTCCCCCTCTCTCCGCCTCATATAATATAATTAGCAACAGGTTTTCGTCTCTCGCCTTTTTCTTCTTTCCATCAAATGCTGATTTCTCAGTTTATGAGGCTGCATGGAAAACAACAAGAAGGGATAAGGAGGGTGAATGGATGAGGAATCATTTCAGTTCACGATATGTGGGTGGCACAGCAGTAGTCGGGTGGATTATGAAACAGTACCTCCCAATGTCTTACTTTCCCACCCGCCCCAGGGGAGAAAGGAAAGAGGAGAGGCTGTTGAATTGATGAGGGAGTTCTGGACACTTAAATGCAGCGTGTCCAGGCTTGTCAGACATGTTTCGTTCAGTGGTCTAACCTTGAATGGGGCTCATGAGTTTGATTGATGTTGCTGTGGTCCTACGCGGCCTGTTTGTTGCCCTAACGCCACAGTGCTTACAGATCCACAAGGGTTGGCAGGTGGAGGGGGGCTCAGCGACGCAGGGTTCTTTATTCAAACAATCAAGGGAGTCCCCAGAGAGGCTCCGGGTGAAGAAAAGTTTGTTTGCAGTGGGTAAGAGGGTAGGTAGGTAGGAAGTACCGCCAATGACCCTCCTGTCTCAGCCCCTAGATCCCCGGGGTCATTTTCGGTCACTGTGTTTGCACACAGCAGGCCGTCGGCTCGCTGGTGTTCCACCACTCAACTGGGCGTGATTCGGCCTGGGCGGCAAGCAGACAGTGATTGATGGGGCGGTTCCCCGCTGCTCTCTGATTGAGTTAGAGCCACTCACAATCCCTCGCTTTGTTTGCTCTTTGCTTGATCTCTCCTCACTAAATTGGCGACATTAGTTGTGGTCTTTCTTTTTCATTGCAGCCACCACTTCATACTTTTTTCTCACGGCTTTATTTCTTTTGTTAGATGGCAGTAATTGTGAAAAAAGGACAGTATATTTACCCTCACAGCAACTTTCTGTGGCATTATCACAGTAGGGTAGAGCTGAAAGTGTTATTAGTAAGCTGTACCCCTGGCGCCTGTCAAGCTGTTCTAGGATGACCCCTGCCTTCACACGGATAAGTGGCAAGAAGGCCCCTCTTTTCCATGCATACTTACACAATCTCCCAGAGGACTTTAACTAGAAAAGAGAGGGTAGTCATGCTAGTGAAAAGGAGGGCTACCCATTGGTCCAACATATAACGTTCTGAAGGTCCAATCATCCGAAAATACACACTGAAGCCGCATGATTGCCAACAGGCTTTTTTAAAAATAATTGTGTTTTATGGTGTTACAATGCTGGGATCCAGGAGGAGTTAGGTTTAGGCACAAAAACCACTTGGTTAGGGTTAGAGAAAGATCACTTCTAAGTAGGGGTGTGACGATACTCTCAGCTCACGAGGCGAGATTTTAAGAAAACTACGATAACAAAATATGGCTGGACCAACAGACTTTTATTTAACCGAGTTGCACATGCATTTTGAAATGTTTTATCATAACTCTTACATGCATGATGTAGGCATGAGCTTTTAATAAACTTCTTCTTCCACAAATTGATAAACTAAAATTAAAATTTATGAAAGTTTAAATAAGATAAATAAAAAAATAAAATCCCCCAGAGGGATTAATGAGACCCCGGAGGTGAGGTTTGGTAATCGCTTTTCAACAGTTTCAACCGTGATCCTGATCTCATACACAACGGATTAAACACGGGAGACGCAACTGTGGCAGCTGTCGCTAACTGAACAACATTGCTGCTTGCCCTCCTTCTCCTCCTCTTCTTTTCATTTTACTGCCCCCACAGGTCACAAATAGTTTGATAACTCACAAATCTCGCGAGTCTGATTTTTAACACGATGAAAAATATCGTCGACTTTGATCTCGCGAGATCTCGAGGCACGAGATCTCGTCACACCCCTACTTCTAAGACTATCTAGCATTTAGAATAATGGTAACAGCCGGACAGACGGGTCCAAGTTGGCAGGAAAGTTTGATCGTAGGGCCAGTAAATGGAAGAGTCACCTTGCCCTCCAAATGCTGGCGTGAGCTGGCTGGCCATCAGCACTTAGATGGACTCTGTAATGCCAAGCATTCAGCCTCTCTGCCCAGCACCACGGAAGAGATACACCTCTTGGCATGTGGCCCTCACAGCAAGGCCTATTTGGCTTTGGAAGTGCTGCATCATTGGAAAATCTGAGTTCTCCACACGCAGCGAGAACAATACAGCCATCACAATGAAATGAAGTATGTGGTTATAAATGGTAGATATTGCGTCCAAAGGCTGATCCACTTCCCAAATTTGGCAACAACTGATCAACTGGCCATGCTAAAAAATCTTTTCCCATTGTAAAAGCACTTATTTATTTTTATCACCATCCTTTTTCCTCTTCCTGTTAAGAACTAGGAATAGCTTGTCTTGTCTCAAGGTTATTGTATGGTTTAAGGTCAGGTGGCTCTTTGTGCGTATTGTATACACTCAAGCAGACAAGGCCAGTCCTCAGCAACACTCCCGGGGCCTGTACACAGTCTCCTATTCTCTCAGCCAATTGGCTGCATGTCCAGCCAGATGACCGGGTCACGGAGCACCCAGCCCAGACTCCTCTCTGACCCCCTCAGTCCCCCGCCGCCTCCACAGGCTGCAGTGAGGACAGAGAGAAGAAAGAGGAGGGAGAACGCTAGGGGGGACGGATGGGGCGTTTAATTGAATAATTCCCAGTGCAGTTATTACTACCATTGCCCTCGAGCTTGCTAGCTGTTGCTGAGCCATATAAAAGAATCTTACAGGGAGAGAGCATGCTTCCACCTCTGAACCTCATGTTGCCACCAAGGTTATTATAGTTAACCAAAACTAATGAAATAACGAAAACTAGAATTGAAAAAACAATTTCGTGACCTGAAATAAAAGTAAAAACGAGAGTTTTGAAAAAAACAATAAGTAACTGAAACTGTATTTTGTGATTACAAAACTAACTAAAATTATAGTGAAAATGTCCTTTGTTTTCGTCTTTGTCAACTTTTTTCATATGTAAACCTTTTTAGTTGATATGAAATCTATTTCATCTGTCTGGTTTTATGACTTAATAAACTTATTGGGGCTGAGCTGGATAAGACAAAGGAAATAAAGGCAGCATTGATTGGGACTTTTTTAATTTAATAAACTTTTTTAAATACCCCATTACAAAAAACTAAACGCTGAAGCATTTTCCAAAAAATAAAAACTAATTAAAACTAGCAAACTCACTCTAAAATCTAATTGAAACTAACTGAATTTGAAAACAAAAAATCAAAACGAAATTAAAACTAAAACTAATGAAAAATCCGAAACTATTATAACCTTGGTTGGCACCTGTTTGCCAACTTCTTCTATCAGCTATTTGCACTCCTTCTCTCTTTTGTTTCTGTTCCGCCACTATCAGCACCTCAACTTACATGCCTTCACACTCTTTCTCCATCTCCCTCGCCAGTCCGTTTCCTTTTAACCCAGCAACACCATCCCACCCACGCCACACTCTCTTTCTCTCTTCCTGCCCATTGTGGAGATGAGAGAGAGTTTTGAACAGCACCCAAAGGCTTTACCTCTAGTTGACCTCAGCCTCAACTCCCCTCCTCCCTTCTTCCCTCCCTCCTCTACTCTCCTCAGCTCCTCTTGCCGTCTTTGAATGCGGCGTGCTCCTCGCACACACAGCTCATTACCCAGCGGGGAGCAGCGCTAGCTCCTCACAGCATCAGAAACAGATAGATGATTGCCTTTGTATATCCCGCTCCATTTCAGGGAGTGCATATTGTTGTTGTTTTTCCTTACCGGCATGAAAAATGCGAAGTTATGTAGCGTTCACTCGGGTAATTTTACTCAGATGTTAAGTTCAGTAGGTCACTAGTTCAAGGTTGTTGACAATTATCTGCTTTTTTCCTCATGTTTCTTCTTGTCACATGGTTCCAGCATGCCGGACCTTAATCATATACATCCTACACATGCAGACATGAGGAGGATATCCTGTAATAGTCTGTCCCCTAACAAGTACTCAAAATAAATGGGTTCTTGGACAATTATAATCAGGGTTTTGATCCTGGTCTCTTCTGAAGGTTAAATCTCATATGAAGTGCGTAAAATGTCCGGAGAATCACGTCCGAACATTGTCCAGTGTTCCTTTCACTTATGGAGCAAACAACAGGAGATTGTCAATGTCAGATGCATTCTTACCTACTGGAAATACTAAGTGTTTTTTCTTACATAGTTGGTTGATTTCAGCATCAGCCTTATCGACAGAGGTTCCCAGATCTTCTTTTTTCTCCAATTAGACATTTTTATTGGCGTCATTGTGTAAATGACCCCATTCCCTCTCCCTCGGATGTTTGTATTCTTCCATTTTCACTCCAGTTACATGATAGAAACGTCATCAGCATGCCTACTTGCTCAATGTGAATTCTCCAGACAATGACCAGCTCTTTTCACACATAGGCTGAGGCTAAGTTTACATGATGACGGTCTGAACAGAAGTCGCTAAAGTGGCGTCGCGTCTTCACTTTTTATTCCGCGTTTAGACGAGCGTTTTCAGGAGGAAATCTGCGTGCACTACAGTGACACTAAAGTGTGTGAATTGGATTGGGTATGCATGCCAGGCGGCATCACTTAAAGCGATAAGAGCATCTTTGGGCATGTGGAAGTTTTCACGCCACGCATTTTCATCAGCTACTCCTTCCACAAAGTTCTCCACCGTCCACTAGATCTCCCAGGTCTCGTCCAAAGCCGCCTGGCTCGCCTCCAACCAATTGGTGCATCCAAAATGTGATAGAGGTAATTCCAGATCCTTCTCTGTTCACTAATACTATCTGTACATATCCTGTACATTTGGTGGAAAGACTCCTGTAAGTTTATTAGAGCTGCCAGAGCAGCTTGAAGGTCCCACGCATGGAAATAATCCCACGTTTGTTTATTTCCCTGTACTGGAGCATGTATGTGACGTAAACACGTACGTGACATGAGCAGATCTGAGCAGAGTTTTGTGTCTTGGCAGTGTAAACGGACACGCTACGGCGGAGCGGATTACAGTTTTACACTCTGGAGGGTGGTTTCACATTTTTGCGTTTTTAAGCCCCAAAAACACCGTCACCGTCTAAACGAAAGGCACTTCTGATAAAATATTTTGTCATTTTTACCCGCAAGCGTCCTCATGTAAACGGGGCCTGAATCTGACATTATATGGACTTTGCAGGTTGGCAGGGCACAGTCTGTTTAATGTCTGATTCAACACAATCGAACATTTATCTTCTAACAGACACCTCCTCCTGGTCATGTCTAGATAAATTCAGAGTTGCAGTACATTTGATCGTAAACTCCGGAGGCATAAACATGATGTAAGTTGAGTGATGATTCAAATTATTGCCAGAGCAAATACTGTAATAAACCCCCACTCCTAGCCCTTTTTGGACCCCTACTTCAAGGCCTATAATGAGAAAATTCACAAATCCATACATTGTGAACTAAGCTGAGGATTATGGGTCTTTGAGTCTTCATTATACAGCAGATGAAGCAGCCCTATACTCCCTGCCTGCAGGGTGTGTGTGTATCTGTGCCACTGTGTCCCATATGTGCCCCGGGGGGTGAGTAGGCGACTTAAGCAGGGCGGTGACAGCGTGTTTAAAAAAGACAGTATACGCGTCGGCCCTGCTGTGCCACATCGCCCCCTTCCTCCCTGCGCCCTGTTATTTTTACCCTTGACTTCTCATTGTTGTAACGACGGCGTATCATCTGAGCCGTGCCACAGACCCCTGTGGAGGACTCTCTCCTCGCTCACCTCGGCCTGCCCCTCTCTCCTGTGTAATCAGAGATCCTCTCAAATGTCAAGGTGGGACAAATGGGAGCCATTCCCTTCTGTAATGGCCCCAGAAATGGGTTGGAGTGCTTCTCCTTCCCTCCCTCTCTTTCTCTCTTTGAGGAAACATGCAGGACTTTTCATCCTTTCTATCTTATTGGCTTGCTTTTTTCCCTTTCTTCAGACTTTTATTCCAATTTCCTGCTTTTCTCTTTTGGCCCTTTGTAAATCATATCACAGAGTTTCTGGCTTTGTTGTGTTAACGTGTTTTTCATGATAGAGTGTATAACTAACATATTGCATAATAGCTCTCAGTCAAAATGACTCCATAATAAGGCACAGTGGCTTTCTTCTATGAAGTGGTTCTTAGAAATGTACCCAAAGGGATTCCTTGCAAAAGCATACATTCTGACGTGAATATTCATTTCTGCACACTAAAACGCGTACACAGAGCTACTGTATGTTAAGCAATTTCATTTCCGAAGCTCACTTAGCAGGGGAAAAGTGCTAAACGTGTATTTCCATTTTGCCATAGGCAGTTTTTTAATTAATTGCACTTACTCATTCTCGCTCTATTCATGATAACAAGATGTGTAATGGGGAAAAATGTGGTTAGATGGATATTCTCAACTCTGCTCACAACCACAGCTATTATATTCAGCTTTCATAAAGTCTTGAACTCTCAACATTAACAATGCACTGCAGATTGACGCTTTGCATTTTTATCATCAGAAATGGAAGCTTGTAGTTTTCATTGATACTGGAGACGCTGTATTGACACACTCTGCATGTTAATATGTAGAGAGCTCTTTTTTAAAAAAAAAAAAAACCCATCAGTCTCATTAGGAAATATAGGTATTTTTGATTGATAATAACTATGATTAGTTTATCTTGACTATGACTCAGCAAATTGACTCCTTCTTTTGTTTAAATGGCTGCGTATAATCATCTTATTGTGAACTATTTTAATGAAGGAAGGAGGTCAAAGTGTGCATAACAGCATGACTAAAACATGCACGGCTCTGATTTGGCCCTGTAGGCATGTCACAATCGCCCATGGGAATAGAAAGCAAGTCAGCTGAACATACATATGCGAGGGTTTAAAGTGCAGTAGGCCTTGCATGTGAGGTGAGCACGGGGGGATTTAGACGGCCTGTTAACAGTTGGAGCTTTTGTGGTCAGTTCTATTTCCCATGCTTGTTTTTAGCCTCCCCCCCCCCCCACCCCCTCCGTCCAGTGTGAGCGTCCTCTGTGCTGAGCAGAAAGCTCCCCCCCTTGGGGCAGAATGCTCCCCTGTCAGTCTGTGCTCATATCTCCAGATAAAGGATTATTGTGCATGTTGCAGAGGGAGGGGGGATGCAATAATTGAGTCTAAATAGCCAAATTCATTAATTTGATTGTTGGCGACAGCAGATCTCTCGACAGTGTAATTAGGAAAGCTAATGGATGGAGGCACGCTAAATCCATCAATGCTAATGATAATTGCTGCTCAGGAAAGGAATATGCTTTACAAACGTGTGGCCGAGGCCGCCACAAAATCAAGAAACTGCCACCACATCTAAAAATATGAGCGAGCTGAGTGTAACCGTTTGGCGGTGACACCCAAAGAGGCCAGTCAGAGGGGTGCAGCTGGGCCGTCTGGGCGGGGAGTATCCATCTTTTCATCCGTCTTTTTTATCTTCCGTCTATCCATCCTTGTGGCAGCGTGGTGGTGAGCAAAGCAATCATGCCCTTCTCCCCTCGCTGACAAGGAACCACTTCTGAACCCATCAGCTCTGATTGGTTGGTGGTTTGTCCTGCTGGGTGGGTTGCCACATTCTGAGGCCTTCATTCTGCAATAATTTTCTGCAGATTCAGAAGTGGAGACACATCAGTGGAGACCGTGATCACTGGAAAGATTTTTTTTGGTTCTTCTCTTCTTCTGTTCCAACGATTAGGTCTTAACCTTTAATGTAATGTTAGTGAGCTCTCGATTTACCGGTCCATCAATGTCCCAACCCTCACTTATGGTCATGAGCTTTGAAAAGGAGAAAGGAGCCAGTTGAGATGGTAAGAGGTGTTCCGAGCACGTCCAACTGGTAGGAGGCCCCGGGGAAGACCCAGAACACGGTGGAGGGATTATATCTCTCTCCTGGCCTGGGAACGCCTCGGGGTCCCCCAGGAGGAGCTGGACGTTGTGGCTGGAGAGAGGGGCGCCCGGAATGCCCTGCTTAGCCTGCTGCCCCCGCGACCCGGCCCCGGATAAGCGGACAAGAATGGATGGATGGATGGCGTAAGTCAATAAGGGGTTAATGTTCTCAGCTGAGAGCATGAAAATGTAGACCTGGTTTACTGCCCTGGGTTTTTCACACTTCCTTCACTGTCCAGGAGAGCTGATGCGGCGGTCATTACAGGAAAGAGGGGACTGTTATTCTAGTGTGGGTTAATGAATGTCACATGCACGCAGGAGGCAGTATGGGAGGGAAAGTCAAGAAAGAAAGACCATTTTATTTCAGTGAGGTATGTCCCCTCCAGGCTTTAAAAGTAAGTCTGGGATCATGCTTGTCCGAGCCCCCTTGTACAAACGTTAATGATGTTTTTCCGGAGCCCCAAGTGACAGTTTGTTAGCCGAGACTCGTTAACACGTGAGGTCTCCGGAGTTTTCTGACAGCTGACAACAAAGTCCTTTTTCCTGCTAAGTCCCCTGGGCCTCACAGAACTGTCCCAAGCCCGTTGTTTAGGCCTCTCCACTTGTGTAACGTCTGAGATGTTTTGACATGTTGTAGGTGACATGTTTTCGTGCGATAGCAAGTTTGACTGTGACAGCCGCAGAAAGAGAAATGCCAGAGAAAAGTGCAGGGCATTTACTCTATCCACAACTGAACCAAAGGGAGTAATAGCAAAGAAAGAGCTCTTGTTCTGGGGGTTTCCACTGCATGCTTGAGCTTATAAATGGTCTGATTAAGAAATCTAACCAATTGTATGAGGCTTATACAGTCTGTCATAGCGTTATTCCATTGCCTCAGATTGTATTGCTTTTATAGAACCATATCAAGCAGACATTTATAGAGGGAGGACAGATTGTTTCCATGGGAAAGCTTCAGGCAATATAACTGTTATATTGTTAGGCCGGTGGTTTGTCGCCTTCTCTTTGGCTTTGCAAGGAGGGCTAATGTTCTCGTTTGACACTAGCGGATTGCTTTCTCTCTGTGCCTGAAGAAAGAAGGCAGGCTAATACATTTGAGTCGGTGAAGCGAAGGTCGTTGAGAATTACATTCACCCCCCTCTCCCCCACCTCCACCACCACCTCACCCACCTACCCCTCTCTTTTTTCCCTTTAATTTCCCCACTGGATTGGCAAACCATTTTCACTATTAGCACTGTGGTAGGCAGCTCACTGCGTGTGTGTAATCATCTGTGTGTGTGCGTTGTGGCGTACTGGCAGGCCCACCCAGACCCAAAGCAGACCAGACAGATAAATAGGTGCATGGCTCAACTGGATTGTATTGTCATGAGGGATAACAACAGCAGCAGCAGCAGCAGCAGAAGCAGCGACACAAGATAAAAAATCACCACACAGGCCCCTGAGAAGAGGAATCTAAGTTTAAATTGGAAGGTCAGGAGAGCCCCAAATCTGTGAGGCGATCCGGAGCTAAAAAAGTAGGCCATGTTCTTTCTTTATGATCCTAAAAAGAGGTTGTTAACTGTCCCCCGTCTCCCCGAAGGACTCTGCCCACAGGTGTTTAGAGCAATGGATTAGAGCTACATTTAACACAGCTGGCAACAGGAGAGCCTTTCGCTGCCGTCAAACTGCCCCGCCAAGCGTTTGCCATAATGTCTTCCAGATGATAAGGGCCTGGATGGATCTGTGTTAGCAGAGCAAAGCGTGTGGGCCCACTGGCGCAGAACCGCTGGAGTTCTGGCCGACACACCAGTCATTTAGGCACAAATAGAGACATTTTAGTGAAGGAGGGCTCTTTTCTATCTCTCTTTCTTCCCTCGCACTCAGAGCACAGCGAGGACCCCCAGGGTGTATTCTCGCTTCCATCTGCATCCTCTCTCCCGCTGTGCTGCCTTTACGAGGGCCATCCGAGCTGCTGCTGATGCGCCAGGGTGAAAATGCAATAAACGGCTTTTTGCGGAGGTGTGATGAGTCGAAATAGAAACGAAAATAAGAGTATTCCTCTTGTTTGGATGGTGAATAAGGGGTTTGTGAGGATAGGCGGATTGAAAACAGTGATCAACTGGCAACTGTTAATGTAAACACACACAAAAACATGTTATATCGTACACATTGTGCATAATTCTCTGCATGCACACTCACATACATCGCGTTTATGTACACACAAACAATAAAAGCACACAAATACTCGCTTCAGCTGTACTGCAGCTTGCTCTTCGCTCCTTCTTCATCTCAATGATGCATCTCAGCATCAATTTTTTAGGCGTCTGGCAATGCTCAGCTTTTGGCAGTTGCTGGGTGGAGGGGTGGGGGGCAGATAGCTGCAGAAACAGAGGCTCTGAGGTGAATTATAAGTCTGCTGATAGAACAGAGCAGGGCCACAGAAAGATTGATGCTCTCAGTTGTGAGCTGGGAACCAAAAGATGGAGAGGAGAGGAGAGGAGAGGAGAGGAGAGGAGAGGAGAGGAGAGGAAAAGAGAAGAGAAGAGAAGAGAAGAGAAGAGAAGAGAAGAGAAGAGAAGAGAAGAGAAGAGAAGAGAAGAAGAATAAGAAGAGAGCCTCCAAGCAGAAAAATTGATAGTATGAATATAAAAAAAACTAAAATACATTTGAGAAGACAGTAACTTTTATAACTTTTGCAAAATAACATTTTTACTGCAAAAAAAAGACGAGTTTTGTAACATCATAAATATTTGCTATGGTGACTAAAACTAGACGATGACATCGTTACAACAGAAGGAAACCTGATCCCTTCGGGGGAGCCCTTTAAACTAAATAATGAGTAACTCCCAGGCCATTTAGCTGCAAAGTGCAGGGGGGGAATAACATTGTAAACACCACGTGAAACCAGTATTCTTTACTGTTTTGCAGCTGATAAAGTAGCTGAAACAAAGTTGCACTTGTGTAAGCAGAGCTGGGCTGTTGCCACAGCTGGTGGCCCGGCGGCGAGGAGAGAGGAAGAAGCCCTGGTCTGGGATTTAACACAGAAAAGTGGACTGAGCTCCTACAACATTTAAAGATATATAAGAAAGCAGATCTTTCCAGACAGTTTTGGATGAGATTTCAAATGCTAGAATGCCTGTATGGGGTGGTTTTAAAACTAAAGGGCTGGCTATCAGCCTGCATGCCATCATAGGTTTTATAGACAGACAGCAGCTTTTTGCCAGGTACCAAACCTTTAACCCGAGACACTAAAGATTTATAGGAGAGAATAAGAAGAAGGAGAAGAGGAAGAAGAAAAGGCACTTGATGCATGTTGACAGCTCCATATCACCTCAGATCACTCCATCCGAGCAGAAAGACAAGTGAAGTCATCCATCCACCGCTCCTCCTCAGGGGACACAATTTCAAGGAGTGCCACTTCTGTCCATCTCTACATTTAGTTACACTGTCCTCTCTCAATAGCAGACTCCCACTACTTGCTTTTATATTTATAAAAACCCAGGAGACACCCCTCCCCACTTCACTCGAATCACCTCCAGTAACTTGATTTTTGTTTTTCAAACACGTTTTTTTTTTATTTGACGCAGGTAAAGGAAACCATTTCTGTAAAAAAAGGTGGCAAAGAGTGCGTGTGCACACAAGTCGGGCCCCACCTGAGGGATTTAGCCCACCCTGAGCCATCACTCAAAGTGTAAATCGCCTTTTTGTGTGAAATCCTGTGCATTAAGTGAATTCTGAATCGCTAAGGAGACGTGATGTTTTGACAGTAATTTGGGAATCGAGCAAAACTATGAAAATAGGCCCCTTTGCCCAGAAGGCACATATTTTCGGAGGGAAGGAGGAGGACATAGAAAGAGCATGTGTGTGACTCAATGTGCCCGCACACCTGCTGCACATTATACTTATTATACATCAGAATTAATTTCTGTATTTATTGCATTTCTTCGTCTGGTTTCTGATGAAGATGGAGGAGCATCGCAGCAGGTCATCAGCGTTTGGGCAGGAATATGTTCGATAAGTGGCCTGCAGAGCTGAAAAACTTGGCGGGAACGGCCGTTACGGGCAATTAAGAACTGTGGAAACCTGAACCGAAATTTGCTTTTGGAGCGGCACTCGCACCGTCACTCACAGTCAAAACACAGCACGGAAAAGTCATCTGAACCATCATGCAAACTCACGCACACACATGCAGGCACTAGAGTGAAAACCACCACTCAAGTGCAGTTAACAAGTGCCTGAAAACACACACACTGATAACCAGAGGCTGTTTAGACCACCCTCGTCGGCCAGCCGCTCTAATTTCTCCTCTACCAGCTTAAATTTCGCGTGCTAGATTCTGTGTGTGTGTGTGCGTCATGTCTCCTGTTCCCAGTCCTATTTCAAAGCTGTTTTCCTCTTCTGCTCCTAAACTCTGCTCCGACTCAATTAGGCGGCTGCTCCCTTCAATAGCCGTGGGTCTGAAATTCCATTTCGATGTGATGTTTGTGTGTGTGTGGGTGTGTTTAACAGCTTTAACACCTGCTCTTTCTATACACCAGCCTAAGCCAAAGGCCAAGATCTAATCACTTTCAATTCCCATTTTCTCTCATAAAAGACACACTGTCAGTGTTATCTAGTGGTTAAACAGGAGATAGACAACTGTTCAGCTCAAGTTCAGTAGTCAAAGCACTTACGTAAACCTGACCTCGGTGCTGCTGGGAGCACAAAACCTCTGCAGTGTGTGTGTGTGTGTGTGTGCTAGGTCGATAAAATGAAAGCTGCCCACCTGTTCTCTGAGTTTTAACCTGAGACCTCATTAGTACACAGTGTTTTATTTCCACTACATTACCTGCACAATATGCTGTGTTGCTCTGTGCTATGTGGTCCTCTGAGGATGAATGTGTGTTTATTTGTCTTCATACATGCACAACATGAGCATAATAACAGTCATGCAGTCATTTTCAGCAAATCAAATCTATAGGAAAAGAGCAAATGAAACTAGAAGGAAATAATATTTTCTAAACAACATTGAGACTAATAACGGTCTCTCTGTGTGTTGTCTTGTTCAGGTATGACTATGTGGAGGTGCGGGATGGCGTGGACGAGAGCGGTCAGCTTGTGGGGAAGTACTGCGGGAAGATCGCTCCATCTCCGGTCGTCTCCTCTGGAAACCAACTTTTCATCAAGTTTGTGTCTGACTACGAGACGCACGGAGCAGGTTTCTCCATCCGATATGAGATCTTCAAGACAGGTGGGTGGCCTAACACAGCTGCAGCCACATGTAATATAAAATGTATTAATTAAGTTTAATATACATCAACAACCACAGGTATATTTGATATTATTTTTCGAATATTTTTTATATCAAATTAAGCATGGTAACTCACCTCTTAAGGGTCCTGTTTTGTTAAAAGTGAGATTTCCATGTTCTATTTTGATTATAAAGCAGGACTAGGTGCTCAAAAATACTGTGCGTATTCAGAAACTGTGCCTTCTCATTCTTCAAGAGATTCCAGACTAACTGAATTTCCCCTCGGGGATGAATAAAGTAATTTTGATTTGATTGATTTTGATTGATTTAAACAAGTTGTCAGAATTTCCGCTTGGTTTGTGATGTTATAATTATTCTTTACATAAGCTACAGTGCCATTACAGTCAGCCCAGAAACACTGACCAATCAGAACAGTCTCTGTTTTTGTTTTGTTTTGTTTTTTTTGGGCGGGGGGGGGGGGGGGGGGGGGGGGGGTGAGTTTGAATGTTGTGTTTACAAACAGTGAGGGACAATTCCTGCATAGTATGCCTTTAAAGAGACAGGCACTAAAACTCTGCATTTCAGACTGACGGTTAATACAGAAAGACAGTATGAGAAAAAAAAAAATTTCAACATTAAAGCATATTAACATGTTCCAGTAGAAACCCAAAATACAACTAAGAACCTGAAAATGAGCATTATATAGCCCCTTTAAATAGCTGCGGAATTCTTGTTTTCAGGTCATAAAAACACTGTTATAAGCTCCACATCACAAGTAATGTCAATCTGATTTGTCTTTAACTGACACAATCACACATACGCAGTGCGTTACATTATGAAAGCTGTAGGGATAATTCTGATAATGGGGCAAAAAGAGCCTCTCTGTCTAGTTTCATGGTTTGTTTGTAATTTAGTCAAGGCACCAGAGCATCAAATTATGCAATCACAATATGGCAAGCAATATGCTCCATTCAGAACCAATGAATCATAGTCCCATATGTTCCATAATTGTAGCAGTTTTTATCTAGTATGAATGATTGTACAATATCCAAGGGCATAATTTGCTAAGCATTGATTCAGCAAATGGTGTTTCAGATGGCAATCCATGGCAAAAGTATGAACCTCCCATTACAACCACTGACAAGCTGGTTGTGGAGAAAGTGAATCAAGGCACTGAAGTGGGTTTAGGAAGTGCTTTCACTTGCAGAGGTATCCAATCAGTTTGAGGTTCCTTCCTTAGTGGTGAAGCTAAAAATAAGTCCTCAGGGTAATGTTAGTCAGTAATCATGTATGATAAGCCACAAATATCCTCGAGGGATGTCTGTCTTATCAGAACACAGCATCCAAGGAGGAAGAATTTCCTGTTGGATGGACGCCTTCCTTTGTTTGGACTGGAGGGAGGAGGAGGACAGCACGTATCTGGAGAGTGACTTGTAGGCAGACAGGTGCCACAGACTCCACTTTCATTAATTAACCTTAGCAGCAGTGTATGGGATGGCCCCCCGTGACCTCGGAGACATGATGAATGTCCCTGCGAGGACCCTCCTCCCTTTTAATCTGGCTAGTGTGTGTTTGTGCTTGTGTTTGTGTGTCTGGGTTTGTGCATGTCACCATCACGGCGGGGCAGCTGGTGGAGTGTGGCTCCATTTACAAGATCAAAGTGACACTCCACCCCGACATACGCAAACTCATCCACACACACTCCTTCTTTCCCCTTGATAGGCCCGTTAACTCTACTACATTCTTCCCATGATTAGCTTGGTATTTTCCAGTCTCATCTATTAGCCAGGACTGATTACAAATGAGGCGTGTTAGGGGCCCAGTGGCGATAGGGGAACTGCTGAGCACACTCGCAGAACACTGAGATATGAGGAAATGTGGATCTAGCAAGAAATATGGATGTTACTGTAGATAGAAGATAGAGAGTCAAGACTAAAGAGTTGAAGCTGAGAATCTATGTTTTTTATTTCACTTATGGGAACCAAAGGAGAATCAGGACTTAGGGAAAGCTCCTCCAGAGCCCTACTGGATACCTTTCCCAATGTTTTTTCTAAATATCCACTATTCATTATATGAAAGTGGATATTGTTAATTTTTCATACAATTGGACAGTGTTTAGCTTGGTTTGGTTTGACCATTTATCTTTTACTTTAAGCTTACTATTTCAATGGTTTACTTTAAGCTATTTCAAATGTCAATTTCAGCTTATTATTTGAACTGTTTCGTAAGTTCTTTTAGCTACATTTTTCAACTGTGTATGCATTACTGGGGTCATCCCTATGTTCCCCGGGACCTATGTTCCCCGTTTTTCCCCAAAAGGGTCCTGTGTTCCCCTGTAGCAATACATACCGGGGACCATAGGACCCTTTTTCTGAAAAAGGGTCCTATGCTCTCCGCAATCTATCAATTGTAGACTCTCAGCATGGCCAGCAGGCCTACTGTCACATGGCCCACCGCAGACACGCTCCCGTTGGAACTCACTGCCGTAGATTAAACCCAGGGCAGAAACATTTTGGTCTTTGTGTTTTGCACCCAGTGGCATCCCCCTTGCGGAGAAGAGCACCATGGGTGTGCCATCACTCCTTTAGTGGATCCAGACCCTTGTTATGTTTTGAATGTACACTGTGTTTTGACTACCGCGGCTCTGGCTGCCGCCAAGAACGGGGCTCTGAGATCAATTAACAGCCCTGTTTGTGAGAGCGAGACAGAGAACCAAGCAGAAAGAGAGATTCAAAGCTAGCTGATTAGCACAGCTTATCAACAAGCAGGGTATTAGCAGGGAAAACATTGTGTTGGCTAACACATGTAACGTTAATGATGATACACAGATGCTCTGATAACGGCTGGAGGAATGGGAGGCTTGTGCTTATGCATGCCAATGAAGAGAAATGCAAAGAATGCAGGCTGTTTATCACTGTGATTATAGGCATGGAGATCACTGGAAGTCAACCTCAGGGATGGTACTGCATTTCATCTGAGGTTAAATACAAGCAAAGGTCATATGCAAGATAAATATACCCACAAAGCAAACATATGTAAACATGAACTCCCCTCAGGGATCACATGCCAACGTATAGCCTACAAGTATGTTTACATGTGAAGGTTTACCCACTCAAGCTGTAAACTATGTAAATACACTTTCACACAACTTGCTGGCGTTTGTAGCCCTGGCTTTCATCAACAGTAGCCTGCAAAGTGTCTAATTGGAGGAGAGCAGGTTGTTTTGCGGCTCTCTATGGCCGCTTCCACATCAGTCTCTACCCCTCTCCACTCCTCAATCCCATCCAACCATCTTAATTAGCATGGGCAATTTATTTTATAGCCTGCAAATTGGCAGCCTCGCTCCACTGGCTGAAGTCTGGCAAGAGACAGGAAGAGCGAGATGGTGGGGGAGAAAGCGATAGAGAAGAGGGATAAATCGGGGAGTGAGGAATATTTGAGCTGAAGGGAGCTCAAAGATTAGCAAGCTGGTTGTGTTTGTGTATGTCTCTGTGGAGGCCTTAGACTTCCAGGCAGTAATAAAATGGTGCATAAAAAAGTTGGGCAAAATATGGCCTTGACTTGTTGAAACAACCACCAGTATGAACAAAAATCAGTAATGTCAGAGTGAACTGAGAAGTGGGGTAACCCTCCACCCAAATCCTGGAGCTTTTGTAGAAGACTGAAAAGCTGTGTTTATCCTGTCATCTGACAGTATCTCACTTAAAATCCTCAAGTGTTTCTGGAAAGATCCATCCTCCTAAGTACACATGCAGGCACATGCGCAACATATGTTTTCTTTTAACAGCTCTGAGTTAGCTTAGAGCCACATCAATGCTGGCCGAGGGCCCATTGAAGTGGGCGAGGAGGCAGAGATAGTGCCACTGGCAGCCCCCCCACAACCACCACCACCCCTCCCGTCCTCCCACTCGTACACACACAAGCTCATCTCTGTTTCCTCGCAATTGCTCAGCAGAATGTCTGGATGGTGGCCTATAAGATTTGTTTTTACACTAAAAAACACCATCTTTTCACGCAAAAGCCCTGTTTATCATGTGGGCACTTTTACTCTGAGCACACACCTGTGAAAACACTTTGTGTGTGCGTTCGTGCGTGCGTGTGTGTGTGTTGTGTGGGGCCTAACAGGGGCCACGTTCTGCTTTTATGAACAGCACGCCCTGATGGCATAGGTCACATCTGGCATGGAGACGTACTGTCATCACACACACAGACACACACAAACACACAAATGGCCCTCATGGAAACGTAAGACAGCAAATTTCTTTAAGGGGGCCAGAGGCAGACTGTGACCCACTCCCTGTCTCATCAGCACAGTTCAAACAATTAGCCACAAGTCATGAAGAAACAAAAAATGAGCTAGCTTAAAGTCAAACTAATTAATGAAGGGTAAAATATTTGTCCAAAAGTAATATTAATTGATGAATAGTTGAAATTGTTAGCTAAAAGTACTAAAAGTACTTATTAATAAACAGTTTAAATAGATAACTAAAAGTAACATCAAATGATAAACAATGGAAATATTAAGAACACTAATTAAGAAAATGGTTGTAATAGGTAGCTAAAAGTAATGAAAATTGATAAAATAGTTTAAATAACTCACTGAAATTAACATTAATTGATAAAAAAAAACCAAATGAAATAGGTAGCTAAAATATCGCTATTTGATAAAAAAAAACAATTGAAATAGGTAGCTAAAAGTAACGCTCATTGATAAAAACAATTGAAATAGGTAGCTAAAAGTAATAAAATTTGATAAAATTGTTTGAATAACTCACTTAAAGTAACGGTTATTGATAAAAAACAATTGAAATAGGGAGCTAAAAGTAACTTGTTTTGATAAATGGTTTAGCTAAATAGCTAAGTTATGGATAAATAGCTGAAACACTCGAGTTAGCAGTAGTTTTAGTGGTATGATTGCCAACCAAACCAAATATTGCATGTATGTGAGTATTGTATGAATAAAACAATATCCACTTTTCTCATAATAATATAACAATACAGTATATTTGGAACATGTGAATCGACAAAGGGGGACCTGGGTTTTTCTGACAGGGCTGTGGAGGTACCTCAGACAAAAAGGTTGGGACCACTGCCTTAAGCAACGTCACAGGCACAGTCGGTGTGCTAAATAGCATGTCAGCAGTGCAGTGCCTCAGGGTGTGTGTGTGTGTGTGTGTGTGTGTGTGTGTGTGTGTGTGTGTGTGTGTGTGTATTTCCATCTGTTTCAATGAGTGACACTCTACAGGCTTCAGGTTAATGTTTGATTTAGTGTTGAAACAGTTAATTCTCCACTGACGATTAACCCTTCTGTCCATGTGACATAAGGATAGAGTGAAGGGGAGGGGAGGGATGAAGGGGGGTGGGGGCAGTAATGGTGGTTGGAGGCTTGTGAACTGGGCTAATGATCAGCCAGAGAGCAACATGGAACATAAACAGTGGTGATTTACTTAGCAGTCCTAGAACAACACCTCCAGCCCCTATGGCTCCGGCCTCTAATAACCCATTTGAAGGAGAGAGAGAGATGAATGAATGGAAAAAAGAGAGAGAGAAGTGGGGAAAAGCGAGTGAGAGACAGATTTAAAAATGAAAATAGCAAGAGGCTGTCACATTTAACGCCTGTTCCTTGGCGCAATGTTGTTCTAATGATTAACGCCCAGTCTCTGGTCTGCTTTCAGCACTTAAAGCAACAGCTTAATAGAGACATAGAGGACAAGTCATCAGGGAGACTAACATTAGAAAGGCACCCTGCCCCCTTAATGTTGAAACCATATTTATTTAAGATTTATATCCATCACTAACTGTTGCAAAAATTGAAATCAGATCTCCATTAAACATCATTTTGTCAGCTAAGACTTGTCGTGTTAAACAAACTCTATTCACTCAGCGAACAAGTCGGATGGACATTTGTTTACTTCCCCCGTCCAGGGGAGAAGGGCTCAATATAAACGAGAGTTAAAGGAATCCATTACTGCCGGCAGTAAATGTTAGAGCGCCTGGTTGGAGGTTGCCGGTAAACGCTGCGTGCAATCAAGGTTACTTCTCTTTCTCCCTCCCAACTTCCTGTCGTAAATTCAGCTGTTTGTTTAAACACAGTGGTTGGACTGCTGGGTGCGCTGTGGTCGAACTGTTATCTCAGATGAAATGGCTTGGGACAATGCCTGCCAGCCTTACTTGAATCAAACCTTTCATATTTACAAAACCCTTCCTGTTTTCAGTTTCAACCCTTTTCCAATTGAGGTGATAACTCCACCAGGAAAGACACCAACAACTGTAGCGATAGAACAAGGGAGAGACAGAAAGAGAAAGGGGCAGGGAGTTAGCATGTGGCTGACAACGGGATATATTTGTCTCCTGAAGCTCCGTGTCAACATAGATACACACAAGTCGTACAGACAGACGCTGCCACAGAGAAGCGTGGCTGCTATCACTGAATGCCTCTCACACAGACATCAGCACAAAGCATCCTGGGTGTAGCAAGAGGAGCCGGGGACGGAAGCCCTCCCATGTGGAGGCAGTAGATAAAAGAGATCTGTTGGATGATTATCTTGCCGGTGGGACCGACCAGAGCGCTGTCTTTTCTTGCCACTCTATTTTGTTTGTGATGTCTTCGCTCTGTCCTTTTCTTGAGGGGGTAAAAATGCGGCCAGGAACACAAAAGCTGACAATAGGGGAGTTTGTCCTTGGCTTGTCCTCAGTCATGATAATCCAGAAAGAGCACAGAAACAGGAAGGCCTAAAACTGATGATGAGATATGCAAGGTACATTGGGAATAAGTACCTGTTTTAAGTATTTTCATGACCTACACTTTACAAATGCATTTTATTAAAGGTACAATGTGGAATTCTCAAAATTAATTAATACTGGTCCCCCCTCAGTTTTAGGACAGTTTACGGTGGTATTAGCACCGTTAGCTGCTATCAATATGCTCACATACAGGTATTCACATACAGCCCCTTTAAAACCTTTGTATTAAGCTTTTTTGTGTATGCTTAGATTCAATTCAATTCAATTTTATTTATATAGCCCAAAATCATAAATCACAGATTTGCCTCAAAGGGCAATAGATGTTGTTGTACAGGGCAGATCAACAGGGTAGAATAGAGTAGATAGAGGTTGAAGGGGGAGAGGGAGGGAGGATAGAGAGATAGAGAGGAGCAGGAGTTCTGGGAGGAGACAGAGAGGAGCATTCCCATCTGGGGCCGAACCAGATCCACGGCAGTGAGACCAGCAGGAGTGATGCCAAGCAGGACCACAGCTAGACACCCTGTGAAAGACAGAAAAGTGCGGGTACTCTGGGAAAATACAAGCTTTTGACAGATATTGTTGGGACATCAGAGAGAGGATGAAATAGACTTTCTATTGGGCTTGCTGCTGGTCGTTTGTTGGCTACACTTCTTGAGGCATCCTTTGGATTTTCCCAGAAAAAAACATCATTTTCATAGAATGCATTCATAGAAAGCAGTCTACAGACAGTTTAAGCCAACCAAGAAAGTCAAGGAAGGTCTCAGTTTTTAAGTTACAATCTATTCACACATTTGCAATGCAGGGAAAGCAATACCTGTAACTTATTCTAGAATAAAATGGAATAAAACATTTAACACTGGTGAAATATAATGGAATATTTGCATCAGCCTAAGCATTATATTCCTCTATTGCCTGGTTTTTAATAGATTTTCAGAGGGAAGCATTCCCAAAAGACTACATCTGTTCTGGTCAACTGCTGAGCTGAGATAAGGGTCATGGTGGATGCTGATGAAATGGATGGAGAGTGGAGATCTGAGCCAATATCCACAGGAAATTCAACACAGTGACCTCAATTGCTGTTTAGTTACAGCGGCTGTCTAGAGCACTCAGGGACTCATGGGCGCCTTTTTCAAAGAAGTGGCTCGCATCTATAGTTCTTCCCCCCTAAAAAAACTGTCTGACATTTCTCCACAAATACAGCGAGGTAAAGTGCAGAACCGCAGCATCCGGCAACCCTCTCATCTGAGCGAACGCTCTCTCTCAACAAAATCTCTCCATTTTCCGGGGGTAAATACGAGGGGAAGCTGTGAAATTAATGGTGCCCACTGTTCTCGAAAGCCACACTTTAGCAGCAGCACTAAATGTCAGTTCTCTTTAGAGTCAAAACGCTGCTCTCTGCCGCTTTCAACTTGGGGGGAGAGAAAATCAACATGGCTCTACCTCCCTTTCACTCACTCCATTGGTGGACAGGCTGAATTGGGCCTGATGGTCTTGAATTAGGGCCCCACCAAGAAGCTTGAGTGACAGTGGAAAAAGCAGTTTGCCACATTTATTTAAGCTACAATGACTGTAGCACGGAGGCTCTATCTTGCGATAACTCCCTGCAATTTTGGTTTCGATCGGCCCCATCTGTGCCCGTCACCCCAGCTGTCAGACTAGCATGAAAATGACATTATCCTGTGCACATTTCTGCCACTAATGGCTCCAAATAATTGCCCTGGATGTCAGTAGTCCTCTTTTTTCCAGAGTTGTGTTTGTGTGCTACCAATCTGGCCCTGCGCTTGAGCCTGCATAGTGAACACATCTTAATGTCTCTTTCTATCACTCTCTTAAAAAATTTCCTGCAGCTGTTAAGCGCCTGTTTTTTTTATCACATGTCAGTCATTCTTAAATCATAATCTTGTGCTCATGATGCTCTGAGAAGTGGCTAACATGGGAAATGTGTTAATGCTCCTCATCAGCTGAAAGGCAGCTCTCCAGGGAGCTGTGAATAAATATTTTGACTTTCCCCTGTGTAAAACTGTGTGTTTAAGTGTAAGCGTGTGTGTTGATGTATGCGCAGTCATTGCCCTCGCCTTCCATCACTAACGCTGTAATTTTTCCTGAGCACCTCTCATATGTTTCACAGACGTGTCGTGATGAGGGTGTGTGTGAGAGAGAAAGTGTGTAAAAAGTGTGTAAAAATGGGTGTATGAGGCAGAGAGACAGGTTTTTGCTCAGTGAATCAAGCTGTTTATTCATCGCTCTCTGATTCTGGTGATTGAGGCCTTTCACTACTGTTTACCCTCACAGCCCAGATGTTCCAGGAGTTCCAGATTTAACACACACACAGTGATGAAGGAGCGTGATGTTTGTGCCCATGAGGGACTGAAAAAGAGGCACATAGAGGGGAGTTGACAGACCCAGATGTAGCCTCTAGTGAATAGAACTATCAAGGTGGTCTCTCGTGTCTGAGTCATAAACTGTCCTGCACTCAATAGAGCAGCTGGGAGGCAGAGCTTCTCAATAGCCACCACACAAAGCAGCACGAAACAGAGATCACTTAACCAACAGTAGTTCAAAAGATCTGTCTCCGCCCTTTTCTTTTGTCCCTGTTTCGTCCCTTCTTCTCACTTCCCATCTTGTTTCCTCTCTGCAGGTCCTGAATGCTCCAGGAACTTCACCTCCAACAGCGGTGTCATAAAGTCGCCAGGTTTCCCAGAAAAATACCCCAACAACCTGGACTGCACTTTCATGATCTTCGCCCCCAAGATGTCTGAGATCATTTTGGAGTTTGAGAGCTTTGAGCTGGAGCCCGACCCGACGCCCCCTACTGGTGTATTCTGCCGATATGACAGACTGGAGATCTGGGATGGCTTCCCTGGAGGTGAGCAAGCAGGACTAGAGCTGTGCATCATCTGTCTTGTGCCTTAAAAAGAAGAAATCAAACAACTTTCTAGTGTTATTACATGTACGCAAACTTTAGATTGATATTGCTGTGTAACCAATTTCAAAACCAATTGGCTATTGGCAATTTAGCCTAGAAGGGCAAGGGCCAACACTTTTAGGGTCCAATGTAGCCAACACATATCCAGATAACGGATATCCAGGCCAAGACATGTGTGTGCAGGGATGTCTTATTATTGTCTTATTACTGGCAAAAAGACAATGAGATTTTTCTATTGGAGACTTAGATGTTTTGTTCAGTAACAAAATCTTCATAACACCACTTTTGTGATTTTTGAGCGGATATACAATGCCACGAGAAAAATGCTAATCTTAGGCTATAAACAAAGATAGTCGCATGACTACAGCTTCACCACCACTAAGCTGATGAAGACGGCCCATAGTGGTCGAGCTGCATTGCAACCAATTTCTGCCTCTTTAGCATGAAAACAAAGCTCTCTCAAGTGTGATTGGTCAATATTACTCGGACTACAAACGGAAACCAGAACGATTCCGATACCATATATAACACCCTATAGATTCTGGTTTCATATGCAAGTATCTATTTATAGAGATTAATGTGTAACTGACTTCAACATCCATCCATTTTCCACCGCTTATCCGGGGCCGGGTCGCGACTCACACTGCACCCGACCCCTATGCCTTACTCTGAGGGGGTGGGCCCACAGTCGGCAGATCCATGTGGCTTTTTCGGACTGAGCCCGGCCGGGCCCCATGGACAAAGGCCCGGCCACCAGACGCTCGCATGCGTGCTCCCCTCCTGGGTCTGGCTCCAGGACGGGGCCCCGGTTTACCTGTACCGGGCGAGGTACACCCCTGTACTAGAATCCGCTTTATAGGGGTCTTTGAATCACTCTTAGTCTGGCCCCTCCCCTGGGACCACTTTGCCTTGGGAGACCCTACCAGGAGCTATTGCTCACAACAACACAACTCCCAGGATCACTGGGGCACACAAACCCCTGCACCGCGATAAGTTGGCGATTCTTGAAGGAGTGACTTCAACATACTTTTTCTAATCTAGCTTCACATTTCAGTGAAAAGACGTTTTGCACACCTTCTCTTAGCGGGGGAAGGTGTGAGTATAGGAAATAAGGTAAATGTGCATTATCGCACTCCTTAGAAATCTGCTGTCCTGCAGTGGAAAAGGGAGAAGATGGGTTCCAGCCTCCCTTCTCACTTCTTTTTTCAGAGAAAATAAAGAGTTTTACACAAAATGATGCCGTTATTCAGGCCAGTGGGCTATCTGCCTTAACCAGACTTGGCAGGGGTCCAAAAGTCTGTCGTCTTCAATGTAAAGCTTCCTCATCACTCTGTGCCAAACACTTCCTGATTATGAGACCCCCTGCCCTTCCTCTTTTTGTCAGTTGTTAGTGACTTAACATTTGGGAATTCAAGGTCTAATCTGGGCGATGATATTCAAGTTGCTGCTTCTGACGCATAGAAAACACAATCGGATTGTACAGGAAATGACTCTGAAAGGAATTTCCTTTGGAGGTTTCCTTGTGTGTCCCAAAAGAGAGCATTTGAACTGAAGCAGCCCGGTCCTAATAAAAGCCAACACCTCCTGGTCGCAGGCTTGAGAAAGGGCTTGTGTAGAATCAGACACACAATAAAATATTGCCATAAAATAGCATTCTAAAATCCATCTAAAAAATCAGCAGGTGAGAGATGGAGTGAAAGAGGGCGCGCGCTGTTCAAAGCAATGCCTCCACGGCCCGAGATGAGGCTTTGAACTCAGTGAGCAAAATCACCTCTTGAAGTTTCCAGTTTTTCTCCTGGCTATTCCAACACAAGGTGCAGACAAGATGAAAGCTTTTCTCACCCATCAGTTGCTGAAAATTGAAAGAATTTTTATCTAGTAGAATTCAACCTAGTGCACATCAGTATTCTCTGTCATGTCAAGTGATAAGGTTGAAGTGTAAATCATTGCACTTTTTTCAAGCGAAGTTCAATACTCTCTGAGCTCACATGTCTATAGATTTAAACCGAGCAAAGTTGACCTTTGATTCCACAAAGTATTTCCATAACTCATTTATATGTTCTTTTCTTAAGTCGGGACGTGTTTAATTTTCAAGATTTGTGTTGATTAAGGAGACCTGTAAAGGTGTGCACGGATGAGAATCTGTCACATTATTATCACCTTTTAATACATATTACAAAAAGGTACCTCAGGGGTGTGGAATAGAAATGTTTCCTGTGCTACATCCGACTTATTAAAAGTCACAGATTTCTCAGTTTTCTCTCAAGTTTGATACAAAGATGCACAGAATCTCTTTTGTCCCACAGTGAGTCTATTCAGGGCAGAAACTGGATGCTTCCACTTGGAACCAATGTGACATCACACCCTTCAAGTGTTGTTGTATGTGACAGACGTCCTTGTATAAAAATAAGCCATGAGAGGAAAATAGTGTGTTGGCTTTTGCCAGGTGGCTCCTGTGGTGCCTGCTGGATCGATAGTGCATTAGCACAGAAGGCTGGAGGCATGCTAGCCGACGGGGTGTGCACAAATGGGAGATGTCCGGGCGAATGCAGGCCTGCGTGAAGCACCGGGGTAATCACACCTCGCTGGACAGGTGCTGCGGAAGAACAACCTCCACTCCCTCGCCCCTCTTCCCTGAGGAACGCACAGGCAGGCAGGACTTCATAGCCAGGCTCTTTAAAATTTCATAGCGCTGTGGAGTCATGCAGATAATCTGGGAGATGGCATTTTTATGTTCAGGCCAGGCCTTAGCAGGTTTAAAAGCATACATAGATTCTCACGCGTGTACACCAGGCACCTTGGTTATGAAGATTAATCGAAGCATTGCACCCCTGCCCTGTAAGTCCCAGAGGTTTGGCCTTTGCTTTTATGTAGGAGCTGGGCTGAAAGTGGCATGTTTTGGATGACAGGAGGCCACAGGGAGGAAGGACTGTCACTCGCCACTGATCACAGCCTTACTAATCACAGATAAGCCGCAGGACACACCAACAGGAACACACACACATGTGCATGGATCATAGCACACATCAGAGACACAGGGCAAGGTCATTGCACTCTCGTTTCCCCATCACTCTTTCCCCATGTTCCTCCGCCACTCCTCCCTCGACCTCCCATTTCACGTCCCTCCTGTTTCCCCATTCCACTGCTCAGTGGAACATGTCCCTCTTGTGCTTTTATTGCTCTCTCTCTTTTTCAATGCTCCCCTATTGTCTCTACTCCTTCTCAAGCTCACACTTCCACGGCTGTGTCCGCCTCACGTTCAGCAAAGGAATTTACAGCCAGCAAATAGACAGAGACCGTGACCTGCCCACACCACAGGTCCCGCTTCCGCTTTGCTGTTTTTGTGTCCAACAAGCAAGCTGGAAGGTTTCTCGAGCATCTTTATGGGGCCGGGTAAAAGGAAAAAAAAGCTGCCAGTGTCATACTTCACTGACACACTAGTTTCACACCTCCATAGGGGGGTGGTAGTTAAACCCATGTGTGACATGGCTGTGGCAAACAAACAAATATTGAGTTAACCCGAGTCTAACCTGAGTAACAATAGTCCCTTTCACACATGGACTGCTACCCTGAACTTATCTAGACATCAGTGGGTCCGTACTTTACCCTATCAGCTCCCTAGTAGGGCTGGGCGATATGGACCAAAAGTCATATCCCGATATATTTAGTTATATTTTCATTGCTAATTGAGAGCAAATCTTCATTCAAAGTCAAAGCCAAATATGACATGTCACAAGTAGTTTTATTGAAACTGTTTATTTAAATTAATATAAATACTGTATGACAACAGGAGTAGCTTTTTTTTTTAACATCAAAGCTCCATAAAGTGCACATTTAGATAAAAAAATATCTTAAATAAAGTAAATACTACTAAAAAATAGCCGATGGAATAAAATAGGGTTATTCTTTTTCTGAAATAAATATATTTATATGAGAAAAAAAATAACAAATATTACAAAAGATCTAAATATGACAAACCCTAGATAGAGCAGCACTTACATATAAAGAAAGTTTTTTTTTTATTATATCAATATATGTGATATGGTCTAATTCCATATCACATTTAAAAATATATATCGATATATTTTTTATATCGACATATCACCCAGCCCTACTCCCTAATACAAATAGTGCCATGCCATTGGTCCATTCAAGGAACGGCAAGAAATTTGGTTCTTTACAAACAAATTACAAACGTGACTGCTATTTCTGCAGCATACTTTTTGCGTCATATCCTTCCTTCTGCACACTCTACGCAGGCGCCACCCCTCGTCCAAACCAAACGAAGTACAGTAGGTGACACATGTCTACTGACAATTGCATGCTACGTGAATGAAAGAGCAACTCCGGACAAACAACACATGGGGTTGTATTTTGGGGGAGGACAGTCTTGAGAAATGGCTAATGTTTGTGTGCTTTTCTGTCCTTTCTCTCTCCAGTTGGTCCATACATCGGGAGGTACTGTGGGCAGAACACCCCGGGCAGGATCATCTCCTACACGGGCATCCTGGCACTGACAATCAACACTGACAGCGCCATCGCTAAGGAAGGCTTTTCAGCCAACTTCACCGTCATCGAAAGGACCGTTCCAGAAGGTGAGCTGCCATAAAAACAGTGACAATCAGACAGATGGGGATGTCAGGGAGGCAAATGTAAGAAACAATGAAATCACAATCTAGAGAGGTTCCTCAGTGGAGGAAATCTGGATTTGATGAGCCTGAATTAAAATTGGGTAGTTGCACAAGAATTAGAGGCCAATAAAGTAACCCCCTGAGGAGTAAGAAGCAGATGTTGTCTGCAACTGAAGCCACACACGGTCCTATTATGACAAATTCCCACACATTTAACAGAGCTTAAGAGTTATTAAATAAACACCTCCTGCTTCTTCATTTGGGTAATGTGTTACCGGCTAAGTTTGCCTCCTGTGGTTTACAAGACCAACGTTTACACACTGTGAGCCCAGACAGGCTCCAGAAGACAGCTTCCCCACCAGTAACTAACCGTCCCGGACACACAGGGACCCTGGGGCTTGAACATGCCGCAGCGTCATCACAGGGCTCGACCCCCTGACCCCATTTTGCAAAACGCTCCGACTAAACATTTCATGAAGGAAGACGAGCGCGGGTAGGAGTCATAAATCTGTCCAGAGGCGAGACCACCCCAAACACAGTCAGTCAGTCTTTGAATAGAAATAGAGATGGATGACATTCAACAAATCTACTGATCGTCTCCAAAAAAGGATCGCCCAGAGGAAAGACAGGCGCTGAGTGTACACACACACACACACACACACACAGACACACACAACAAACGACCCCGCCTCACAGTAATGAGCACGGCGATGACTGCTGATGTCATTTCTCCTCCGAGTTACTTGAGTCGCTTTAATCACACATCTAAGATCAGATTACGCAAATCAACTTTTCACATTCGCCATTAAGAGGCATGGTGAAATATCTGACCCGTGATCAGTAAATAGCTTCATTTGCATGAGTTACTTGGTCTTACATCACCGACCGAGACGTACCAAAGATAGGGAAAAAAATCCTCCAAACTTTGTCTGCACTCTTCCAGACTTGTACCGCTTAAATCATTCATAATCCCCTTATGCATAATACACGGTGGATTTTCTCGCCTCCGCGTGGCAAGGGGAAGGGTACACTGGAGCTGAAAGATACTGATGGGAGGTGATAAGGTGATGAAAGGAGGACTTGTCTTTTGTTCTTAGCCCGTTTCTCTTGCTCTCATTCTCTCCAATCACCCCCCCACCCGTCCATCCATCCACTCTCTTTATCATCTCGACTATCAGCCCCGCTCCGCTCGGTAAGCCACATGATCAGATAGCAGCAAACAAACGCCTCTTTGTGTTTTTGCTGATCGTGATACGTGATGTTGGTCCGAGGACAAAAGTTTGACAAGAACGGGCACTCTTCTCAAATAGCGCCGACGATGAGGGTGGAGAGGTGCGAGACGGTGTTCTCAGCCTCGCCGCGAGACTCCAACGCACCGTTCACTGACACTGTAAAGCACAATCACACACGCTGACCTAGTGACTGAGGTGTGTTAGCAGTGTGGCAGATGGGGAGACCATCTGTGTTAGCTCATAGGCAGCAGCCACATAGCAGCTCCACACTGCTCCTCGTCCTGTGCCCTCTGAGTGTGTGTGTGTGTGTGTGTGTGTGTGTGTGTGTGTGTGTCAGGGTACACACAAGCATATGACCAGGCCTGCCAACTTTTCAATTTAGTTCAGTGAGAGAGTAAAAGGACCAAATTTCACATGGTCATACACTGTAAACTGTAGATTTTATGGTGAAAAACTGCTAAACCATGACAGTAAAAGACCGTAAATTGATAAATGAGTTAATTCAGTTTCAGTAACAATGCAACACTGTTATATACAAATGTTTATATCAGCCAAAACAGTATTTTTTACAGTTTAAAAAAAATACATTACTCAACTGTAAAATACACTGGTAATATATATATATATATATATATATATATATATATAATTACATTTGGGTGCAGCTATTACAGTTATAGCATGAATAGATGCACATCAAAATCCAAGCAGCAATCTGTGAGGCTGAAAAGTGAAGCAAATGATTGCAAAAAGAAGTCCAATTGTATAGAAGTATATGAGAAAGTGCCCCTACTTCTCAGTTGATTAATTACCCTAGTAAACATTTCTAATGAGTTTATGATCTCAGTTGCTAGTTCTTCAATACAGCATGTTGTTTATTTTGTAAAATATGGTCCAATAAAGGGTAAAATAGAAGATAAAGCCGGGGAGTGATTGACAGGTCGCTACCATGGTGCACTACATAAAAATGTTCACTTAAAGGCATTCTATGGAGTTATTCATTTTGAATTATGGATGCCCCTTAAGCTAGCTAACTCGCTAGCATTAGCTTTTAACGTAACATCCTTCCGGCTCCATTTTTTTTCTTCACTGTGTGAGAAAACGGACATCATGTGAATTGAGTCAATCAATGGCAGTCATACATATGACTGCATTTTTTGGCAAAGAATGGTGTGTTTATGTCAGTGGCAGCCTTGAATTTAAAAAAATACTTGTTTGAAACACTGGCAAGGTGCTTTATGACCAGCAAGTAAATAAACAATAAGAAGAATGATGATCCACATGAATGTGTGAAAGTTTGCCTTCACATACCTCTGTGTTGTTGTGGTGACATTATACGACTCCTGTCCAGATCGAAAGGTCATGCCGTCCGTTCCGACTGCTGCTGCAGCTCTGACCACAGCGGTGTCAGCATGTCTGACCTCCAGAGGTTAGCGAGGCCGGCCCCCAGCTGACCCAGCTGACTCTTTAGTCACAGGGCCCAGGATGCCTCCAAACGGCTGCCCCACGTCAACACAAACAGGGGAAGCCACCTCCTACCTTGGGCTGTTGGGCCATTGAGTGTGAAATATGGCCCCAAAATACACATACTAACTCACCTAAACTCCCCCAAGAGACCAAGTTGGGGAAAATAGTCAGCGTGTGGAAAAAAGATAAACGGCCCACAGGGAGGTGAGGGGAAACAGATCAAGTCAGTGGAAGAAATAACTGGAGTGAAAGTCACTTTAACGCCTAATACTGGCGTAATCTCAGCCCACACTGAATGTTTTATGAAGACATTTTTACGTCTTAATGCGAAACACTTCCATCCGGCTTCCATTAGAAACTAAAGAGAGAGAAACAGAAGGGATTTACTGAGGCGTTGCTGATGTGCTGTTCTTTTCCGGCCAGCAGCACTGAGTGCCTGTCGTGTGGTGTCCTCCTCCCCAGAGACGAGCTCTGATTCTGGGGGACACTGAAAGCACATGCTGGGTACATTCTGGTGCTTTCAGGATTCAACTAAACATCTTTTACTCTGCTTTTTTCATTCCCCTCAGACTTTGACTGCAGGGACCCTTTGGGAATGGAATCAGGAGAAGTAACATCGGACCAAATCATGGCCTCATCCCAGTACAACCCCAGCTGGTCCCCAGAGCGCTCCAGACTCAACTACTATGAAAATGCATGGACGCCAGCAGAGGACTCAAATAAAGAGTGGATACAGGTACATTATTCCTCATGTCACAGAGAGGTGATTTTTAGGAGGGTTATTAGATTTAAATAGCCCAGAAAAGGTCTGTGTTTTTTTTGCTCCTGTCCCATTTTACTCACAGTGGGCCTCATTTTTAACTGCAATATAAAAGTCCTGCACATCTATGAAATCAGCACAATCATATCTACACTACAAAAAAGGTGTGTCTAAGAACAAGATAAAAACACTAAATCTGAGGGAAATGATCTTGCTGCATGGACAGAAAATTTCACTTGACAAGATTTCTTAAATGAATATGTTAAATCTAGAAATAAGCGTGTTGATAAATATGAAATTAACTCTTAAACAAGATAAATTATAGAACACTTCTAAATCTAAAGTTTTTTTATCTTGGTAAGAAACAAATAATTTGCAGTGCACTCTGCTCGGGCCAGTTCATCGCTGCTTGCAGCTTTAAGCAAGATAATTTCCCTCAAATTTAGTGTTTTTATCTTGTTTTTTAGACACCCTTTTTTGCAGTGTAAAAGTAGAAAGAACTTAAAAACTGGTCATAATGCCATACATCAAAATGTTTAATGTCTTAGATAATTTATCAAGTGGAATCTATAGCCTTTATACAGGAAAATATATATTTCTCCTTAAGATAATTTAAGTTTTTACAGTTTCTGACTATGATAAATGGTGTTATTTTGGCAATTTAAAAAAAGAAAAACATGTCTTTCAACCTATTGGTGGGTTGTGGAGGTCAGAGGGGCTAAAAGGTTAGTTTCAGTTACAGAGGAGAGGTTGAGAATATCTGAAACCATAACCAGAACAATTCACATCCTGCAGTATGTTTTTGGAGGTGAGTCACTGTCTGAGGGTCTGTGCAGTATTAGAAGTGACTGCTGCCTGCTTGAGCACAGTAGGAGTGTTCTGGTTTTGCCCTTCAGTCTCTGGAGGTGCAGTCAGTGTCTCCAAAACACTTTGACCAGACCCAACAATTTGGATGATGAATGTCAGGCGTCCTGATGGACCTCCAGGTGGTTGAGTCCACGCCTCACTAAAATTGCCTGTGTCCACTCTCTCTGTCACTGTCTACCTATCTGTCTGAGGCTTTTCTCTCCCTCTGTCTTCCTGTCCTACCTGATAACTTCCCCTTTCCTTGATAACAGTGGCTGCCTCCGGGGCTGCTGGGATTTAGTCCAGGCATCCTGCCCAGCCTTGGAACACACACACACACACAAACACACAAACAGACTGTCATATTTTCCTGTCTGTCGGCTTATCTGCACAAAGCGATCATCACCCACCGGGGGAACTTTATGTGGAAAGATAAAGGATTTAGTTCTTCCATCCCCAGATGGGGATAAGTCACATATCCCAAGTCCACTCACAGCACAACCCCCCCTGTGACACAACTGCACTACCTTGATGCATTTGGAGCTTGTTTGATTTATTAACAGAAAGCCTCCAGGCCTTGTAAATGCCCAGACTGTTTTTCTTTTTCTACTGTTTTTCTACAGGCTTCATTGCTGAAAAGTTTGGACCCCACATATTCCTCTGGGGATGAATAATAGAGCTGACCCAAAGCCAAATATTTGCTTGGGGAGGGCCATAAGCAAGCTTTTCCTTTATTATTGCAATGAAAATATTGTCCTGAGGGCCCCTGTTGCTCCTTTAGACTAATTTAATCAGTGTTTGAGCCTGTATGTGTGCAGCTTTGAGTGCAGTCTCCCATGCATGTGTGTCCATGTGTGCGCTCTTGGCTTTGTGGGTGGGTAGAAGTGTCTGGCCGAGTCCATATTGTCCTGCAGAGGAGCTCAGCATGCATCTGAGTGGATCAGGAAGAAACATGGCCTCCCTTACCACTTCCTCTAGCAGTTGGACAGTCTGTTGTATTAAAGTGTTTTTCTCTCTAAAAAGAAAGGCAATTGTTCATAGTCAGATATGTGAAGTGAGGTTGTTTAAGGTACTTATTGTCAGTGTATTACCATAGATGGTGATCTGTCAGTGGGCCCCAGTTTGGAAAAGCAGGCAGGAGCAGAAGCAACACTGAAGCAAAGCAACATACTGCTTTGGATGCGGGCAGCAACAAAATGTATTCAACAACCTAGAAAAACAACATCCGATTTGATGTATGCTATATTTTGAATATCTACATCTACGTTCCAACCCTCACCTATGGTAATGAGCTGTGGGTAGTGAGCAAAAGAACGAGATCGCGGATACAAGCGGCTGAAATGAGCTTCCTCCATAGGGTGGCTGGGCTCAGCCTTTGAGATAGGGTGAGGAGCTCAGACATCTGGAGGGAGCTCAGAGTAGAGCCGCTGCTCCTTCGCATCGAAAGGAGCCAGTTGAGGTGGTTTGGGCATCTGGTAAGGATCCTCCCTGGCGCCTCCCGTTAGAGGTGTTCCGGGCACGTCCAACTGGTAGGAGGCCCCGGGGAAGACCCAGAACACGGTGGAGGGACTATATCTCTCTCCTGGCCTGGGAATGCCTCGGGGTCCCCCAGGAGGAGCTGGACGTTGTGGCTGGGGAGAGGGACGTCTGGAATGCCCTGCTTAGCCTGCTGCACCCGCGACCCAGCCCCGGATAAGCAGGAAAATGTATGGATGTATGGAATATATTTTGAATATTTTTACTGCTCTAAGTTTATGTGGGATGAATTTAAGTAGTTAAGTTCTTCAAAGTAGCCAGACTCCATTGACAAAACAAATCATTTTACCTCAGACGCTGGTCTCCCGCTGATTCAATCTTTCATTTGTTTATTCTTATTGTCTTACTTTGGTGTTTTATAGGGTTAGTTCGGATCATGAAAGTGACATGATAATACAAACAAACTAACTGATTGAGTCAGTGGCAGACCAGCAACTCCTGTGTTCTGCAAGGTAAAATTTGTTTTTTTGTCAATGGAGCCTGGTGGGTTGGAAAAGAGTATTGATAATAGGGATAAGCAAGTACACCATTATCTGTATCTGTTCAACCAAATGAATTATTTGTATCTGTACTCAGAAGGGGCGGGGCTTAAAATGGAAGTGGTTATGACTTTAACCGTAAACGTGTGGAATCAGAAGTCAATATATTATGCTTGAAATTCATTATACATTATCTCTACTGGATGTTCATTTCACCGGAGTACTCAGCACAACCCTAAAGGCTTAATTCCCCCTTGCTTAAACTTACTCAGGGCTTTCTGATGGCGAGGTAAAGTGGGAAAAATATTCTAAAGAGTGGACACTTAAAGTGATATTAATTTTTTAAGGTGGCTTAAATATTCCACAACAGTCCATAGCTTATCTTCGGTACTGGCACTCCTGCCTGCTTCTCCATGCTGATGGTGTGCCGACCTCCTAAAACAGTGGTTCTCAAATGGGGGTACCCGTACCCCTGGGGGTACGTGAAGGCACATGTGAGATTTTAAGATATACATTTAAAAAGTAGCATCCATGCAAAAATCCTTTAAAAATAATTATTTAATAAATATTTTAGGAAAATATAAGTATAAGTTCATAAAATTAATTTTATATTCAGTAAGCTATTCAATTTAATTCTCCTAAAAACCCAGAGTCTCCCGCATACCAGGATGGTTGGACCCAACCTGTCATATGCCACCTGGCATCACCTGTCAATCACTTGAAAACTCAAAGATGGAGTCGTGGTTGAAGCGTAGCAGTTATAGTTTTAAATGGTTATATGCTCCCTGTTTTTACTACATTAGTTTGAATCACTACATTTAAGTGATGATGATAAATTTAGTCATGAATTATTAACATTTAAAATGTTTGAAATGTTAGTTTTTTTTCTCAAATGTTTGAATTTTGTATGAGTTTATCATTTCCAAAGTTTAATTAATCAGACACTGATGGCACAGCGCTCTGTTTTTAAGTTTTCCTTTTTTTTTTCAACCAAAAATGCTTTGCCCTGGTTAGGGGGTACTCGGCTGAAAAAAATTTTCACAGGGAGTACATCACTGAAAAAAGGTTGAGAACCACTGTCCTAAACCATACACTGACTATAGATAGGTACCTCAAACAACCCCACTTAAAAAAAAAACCCCAAACTATCCCTTTAACTGTATAAGCTTCAAGTCTTCTCTACCCAGCGGAAATTACAAATGATCATAATGATTTGTTGCCACTCTAGACCGGCCCTGCTATAGTATTGATCATATTGGGGATTTGATTTGGCAGTCAAATCTGGATTTCAAAGGGGATGTGCTCTAATGGGCGTGCTGATTTCCCGATACTAATCAGATCAAAACACTGAATAGGGCTCCTCTAATTTCTCATTTCAAACGCAGCAAAAGCGCCAAGTCTGTGGTTGCCACATAATTTATGTTTTCGAGGGAGTGTGATGCACTTGTGCCGAGCACTCTGAGCAGAAGCCCAATTATCACAAGTGGTATTAAAAGAGTCAAATTCTTCATTCCTCTTTCATTAAGCCTGTCCGTGGTGCTACAACAAGCTCAGGCCCCCTCGCGGCACGTACAAATCATCTCAGTGCGCCGTCAGATGCATAGTAATCAATTCATTATTTATTTCATTATCATCCCCTGACTGCAGTTTTGAGGCAGACAGTTTTTTATTATTCATGACAGGCGGCCTTTTGATTCCTGGGCATTTTCCTTCGCTCTGCTTTCCTTCTTTTTTTGCTGAACATAATCCAGATTTGTCATCCATTTTAATGCCGCCTCATTCTAATGCATGGAGGAGGAGGAGGAGGGCAAGATGCTAGAGTCTGTGTGCTCTTCTCTGGGTAATTAGATTGGTGTGGTGTGGTTCAGCATTGAGTGCTGGGTTAGCCAGGCCATTAATCAGCTCTTTGGTGTACACAAGAGATGGACAGATGTCCTTTGAGGGGGTTTGCGGCTTGAGGACGGAGTAAAGAAAGAGAAAGAGGCAATAATCCCCCGAAACAGTCTTTTCGTGTCAGATCTGTTCTTTTTCACTCCTCTCTTCTGCTCTTTTCTCCTCATTCCTCTTGAAACACCCAGGTCCACAGATCTGTATCAAGGTTCGTGCATATTATCTGCCTGTGTGAGCCATGACTACCTTTGAAGCTTAAGAGCATGATCAGCGGGGGCTTCTGCAGCAGGTGGCAGCAAATAATAAATGAGGGTACACCCCCAAACTACCCAGCTCATAGCCTGATCCTTTATGAACTAATAAGACTCCGCAATGAAAATCTGAAAGACACGAACTGCATCTGTACAACACATTCATCTCTGAGTGGAAGGTATGTGTTCTTGGCTCATCATGGCCTGAAAACGGACGTTTCCTCGGGACCGTGACAGGAAAGAACTGCTGACAAAGTGTGGAATGACTTCAAATATGTCAGAGAATTTGGATTTGATGGTCACCCAGAGTCACCACAGCATCTGAATGATGCAATAAAACCTAAGACTGGATCTCTGTCAGGCAGCTGCCATTGATTGCACATACACACAACATGAATAATTAACACTGTCTTGGAAGGAACCCAACTGTCAATACCTGAAAGCCTCTTTATTGAGCATCTCATAATGGCAATATACAGTACATGTAGTCCCATACACTAGGTTAGTAGAGTTTTTATTCTCATGAGCTTTGGTTGCTTTTGCTCTCTGTATTTATAATTTAGCAATAACATTATCTGCCATTATCTCTAATCCTCTTGCCGGGATGCATCATCCCTTAATTACCGTATTGGTATTTATGTATTTATGTATTTATCAGCCTCTATACGACTCTGATATACTAAATTGTTTAATGGCGAGGGGAGATAGTGAGTCATTTGAGAAATCTTTCATCTTGCTTGTGTGATCACTGAACATGAGAAGCATATCAGGGTTTGTTTGCACAATATGTTCCTTTATCTCCTGCATGTGATACCAATCTCAGGGTAAAGTCAACAATTTACAGACGAACCAGTCATGGGTTTACATGGAGTTTAAAGGGGACATATCACGCTCTTTATCAAGTTCATACTTGTATTTTGGCTTCCTACTAGAACATGCTGGCATGCTTTAATGTTCAAAAAACACTTAATTTTTCCCATACTGTCGGGCTGGAAATACCCGTAATCTCCTTCTGTCTGAAACGCTCCGTTTTTAGCACCTGTGTCTTTAAAAAAAACCCTCCCGAAATGGCCGGTCTGTTTTGATTGGTCAGTGTTTTCTACACCATCATTGCAGCTGGGGAATGATTGTAACAGCACTGTAGCAGCACTTTACACCTATATATAGTATAGCTGTGACATCACAACCAGTTTTGGCAACTCATTTATATGAATGACTGAAACTGCCAAAAATCCAAAATAAAAATACATAAATAAATTACTTAATACATTAATTTATATGCCATTAGATGTACCAAATTATATGAAGGAGAATAAATAGGCAATTATTGATACAATTTGATTAAATGTTGTAAATATATGTATATTTGAAGTCTTATTTGAAGACTTATTTTTTTTAATTATTTCTCTATTTTTTAAATGTATTTATTCCATTTTTTAAAACGTATTTATCTGTGTGTTTCAAGGCACAGTTTCTCATTATAATAAAACTCTTAAAAAAACATTGACATCTCACTTTTTACAATATAGGATGATTAAAACATGGATGAAAAGAATGTTTGAATCCGTAAGGCAAACAGCCCTGTGAAACATGGGCCACTTAGCAAAGATAACAGGTTAAGTTCCACTGCCTGACCAACCAAACAACCACTAATTGCACACTTCCTCGATGACAACACAGCTCCGGCCACCGTAGCGTTTATCTTTTGCATGGCCTCGAGTGCAGAGCATGTCAGACGCTAAACCAGCGCGCTCTGCCATATCCTGCTTTCCTTCTCATCTGAATGTGCTTTCAATTACCCCAGGTCAATGAGTTGCAGAAATGCCCCCTTCATCGCCATTGTCTCTCTCTCTTCACTTCTGTCCCCGTTCCAGGGCTTACCGCCGTGCAGAGTGATGAGTAATTAGAATATGGACTGGTAATTAACAGCAGCTTCTCAGTTGATGAAGTCTAGCGTAGAGCGGAGGGGCCGAGGCTGGCATGCGGCTGGCGGTGAGATCATCATCGTGTCGTACAAATGGAAACAATGGACGCTGTCTGTGCCTCGCTGCTCCCAGGCCCCCGCTCGCAATTGCAAAATCAATGCAAGGATAGAGACCCACACTTGAGTGGAGTAGCCCAAAAGTGGGACTAGAAATCGAAACATGAGGCATGGCGTGATGTAATGAAATGAAACAGTGCTGTATAAGTACCCCGAGACAAAAACTCAGCTCGGCTGTAATCAGTGTCACTTTCAGTGTCTGCGCTATAGACAAAAAAAATACCTCAGAGCTGTAGAGTCAGTCTTCATCACTAAACTCTCATCCGCAGCTGTGTATCCTGGGAAAGCTTCACCAAGCAGCTTCCAGACATGACATACCTTCAGGTCACCCTGCTTCCTTCCTGATCACTGTTTCTTAGTTTCATAATCATGACTCAGCGCCTTAGTCATGTGTGCGTTGCCATGATGAGAATAACCTTGGGGGTTAAAGTCTTAAAGATGATTCGGAGGGAAGGAAATCTTAAAACCTCACTGTTAAATGCTTCCTCGAACAGCTGGGCTGTTTAATCAGCTTAATCATGCAACAGTTCACTTCACAGACAACAAACCAGACAAGCTTTTATTTCATCATAGCTGTCTTCCCACCTATACATCCCTCTGTGTCAGGGAAACAGACGATGGGCGCATGGGAACACATGCATAATTTAATGGCACCGAAGAGGTGTCGGGGGCTAAAAATAAACTGTCAGGTGAATATTGTGATAAATGGGAGGTCGTGAGTGGAGCTCATAGGTCCTGCAGCATTTGAGTAATACAATTTTCATGAAAGGAGAATTAATTACAGTTTCAGGTAATGGAGCTATTCCAAAAACCTTCCGCTACCAAAGTACTGTAGGTGAAATTAGTGAACAGATTGCTGAAAGCTGGATTAGAAATACCGCTGCTGCATCTGTCTCTTTAGCTGCATGGTAAAGTAGCACAAAAATGTATCTTATTACCATACAAAGGACATTATAATCTGTTTTTGTATGCAAAGACAGGTGACTAGAGGCTGTTCATGTACTCAACCCAGGCTATCTCTCTTCTAACTATACCATCCTTTGAGATCCATAAAGCATTTCCAGAGGTTGTTTCCAGTACGCGGGCCTCTGTCTCTGTCTACCAGCTGCTCTTTGACTTTGCAACACAGAGGAGCGCTCCCTCCTTTTCTCACCCTCGGCATTTCTCTTGTTGTTGTTTTTGGTGAGGGAAAACGAATAAACTCATTCTCCAGAGGCCTCGGTTATTCAGTCAGCAGCCCACACACACACACAGATGGGAAGCTATTTTCCCCCCTCTGTTGGGGGAAGCAGAGAAATGGATTTAAAAGAAAGTATTCAGTAAACTTCTCCCAGAGTACGGATTGCTGCATACAACTTCTTGGCAACTCAATTATAAGCCAATCAAGCAGCGAGAGATAAAGCTTTTGAGCCTTTGCTGTTTCTTTAAATCCCCCCACCCCCAGCCCCTCCCTGGCCTTATAAACCACATGTCTCCTCACTGCACCCACACAACTACAGTGACTAGGCTTTAGCCTCAAATACATATCATGTGGCCTTGCTCCACATCTGAGTCATACAGCACAGAGACAATACACTGAGGAGCACATCGACCTAATGATGACGCCCACAGCTGCCACTGCTGATGACGGATAATTGGAAAATGATCTCTTCAAACTTGTACAAACATACATAAACACACAAAACACTGCCTGCCTGTTGCTTCCCATCATTCATTCCTACTTACACAGATACATATGAAAGCCAAGAAGCCCTACATACCTATATATATATATATATATATATCTACCGGTGTATATATAGTTATATATATACCGGTGTATATATAGTTATATATATACCGGTGTATATATAGTTAACTCTTTAAATTCAGGAAAAACTGCACTTAAAAAAATGTCTGCAGATTTAACAGTGAAAAACTGCTAAACCATGACAGTAAACCATAAAAGACCGTAAAATTACCATAAAATTACCATAAAATGATAAATTGGTTAATTCAGTTTCAGTAACAACGTAACACCGTACATGTATATATCAACCAAAACAGTATTTTTTACTTCTTTTTTTTTGTGGAAAAATACATTACTCCACTGTAAAATACACTGGCACCATGTGTGTATCAAAAATATACTTTAATATATATATATATATATACAAGCCATGACTTTTTTGCACTTATTTTTAGTAAAAATACTTTTTCTCACTGTTCAATGTACTCAACACCAAATCTCTAACAAAAAAATATACTGAAATATTTAATGGTAAAATCTTTAATTCATGCTGCATTTATAAAGCATTTTCTTGTCAATTATATGTCAAGACAGCGTTTCGTTTGATGGAAAAGCTTTTTTATTTTCTACAGTAAAATATGGAATAAAAAGGTCATCTTAAACGTGAAATCAACAGTGCTAATATCATTTAACCGTAATATTTTAAAAAGTTGCACCGTATTTATTACGGTAAAGTTCTGACATTCACAGCTGCCTTTTTTTAACCGTAAAAACAACAGTTAATGTTTTACAGTGTAAGGGACACTGGTAATAGTTTATACCTACGTGTGAATATAATCACACTTAATCTTCTTTCCCTTTGTTTTCTGCACATATTAACACCTTATTTAGAAAATTTTATTTTGAAAACCAGACGTATTTTGTGATCTCAAGATAACAGCGTATAATAAGTGGTTCTCGGCTTCTATACATCCATTACACGTGCCTCAATCAAAAGTGGGTTTCAGTACGTTGATCTAATTGCATGCACATGAGGCTTTAACTGGCTGATGTTACAAGCCCAAGCACGACTAATTCTTTTTCTGCCTCTCTGGTTTCATTAGTCTGTGAAACGACTGGAGCCGTGTACACTGGTTGTTGTGAGGCAAGGGGCTTTGAGTCACTAGTTTTCCTCACAACAGGAAGGTAGAGAACACCCAAAACACACACACGCGAGGAGTCAAACATATTTTGCACTGTGCCGGAGAAGGAAAAACTCCTGGGAGAAACAAGGACACGTAGAAGTCCTGCCCACATATCAGCCTGCTGTTGCTTTATGGAAAGATTCTGAGAAGTCTGGGTGATTTCTTACCCTGCCTGGCATGTTTATGGCTCAGTGTATGTGTGTCCCTCCAGATATGAGTAACTGTACACCAGCATGCTCAGAATGTATGGTGTCATTTGTCTATAGGTGGGCTTCAGTCCAAACACACACTCTCATAGGAGGAATAACAATATGGTGAATGGGTAACTTCATTCTGTTAGATCAGCAAAGTCTCAAAATGCAGCACATCCCTTTAGATGCTAGATTAGGAGTCATAATTCACACCTCTCCGCGCAGTGATTACATCACCCATTAAGCATGATTCAGCCTTTAAGGGCTCCATGACAAATAGTTTATCATCTCAGAGTGATATATTTACCCGAGATCCACTGTGCGCTGCTTGCGATTTCTAAATGTTGGTTATTGGTTTATGTATTTAGGTCAGCTAGTTCTGTCCGTGGCTCTGGGCTAAAAGAAGTCCCACTAGTAATCATTATCTGGGCCTGTTTGTTTTTACTGTGGTCTCTGTGGTTTGGGATAGACTGTGCTGTACATCCAAGCGTCCTGGCAGCCCGTCTCCTCTCCCTGACCCATGTAACCCCGGTCTGTTAGCGCAGGCTCAGCCTCCTTCCTCTGCTTCTAACAAGCAGCCATTAATAAATCATGCTTTGCTCATTACCCAGGCCCTGTTATCAACCCGTGTCTGTGAAATTGATCTAGTCTGTGCACTTCTTCACCGGAGACCCCATGCTTCTGTCCTTCACATCTTCCAAGGCATCACTGTCAGCGCCTTGTTTCCCCTCCCAACCTTCACTCTTCTCTCTTCTCTTTCCATTCCTGCCACACTCTTTCATCATATTTCCCCTTGTCACATCGCTTCACGGCTTACCCTAATGTCACTTTGGACAAAAACTTTCAAAACTTGCAATAATTCCGTTTGCCCCAGAATCATTTCCTCCATTTGCATATCCATGTGTGGCTTTGCTTGACTTGGTTTGACTTGCCGCATCAGCCCAGTGCATCAGTGATTTGAGTCTCCATTACAACAGGGCTAGCCACTTGAAAGTTTGTCTGTAACTGATGTGGTCTAGGGCATTTAAAAGCAGCGCCCTCTTCAGCACTGTGTAACAGTTGTTGGAGGCCATCTACTAGTGGTCGACCGATACGGGTTTTTTAAGGCCGATGCCGATTATTTGGACATCGGTCTTAACCGATCCCCGATATGTGCTGCCGATTTTTTTTGGGCCGATTCTTGAAGCAGATATTGCCTTTTCTCCCTCCATTTACATGATAAAAATGACAACAAATGTTACACAAGTCTCAATTTAAACAAAAAAGAAACATTTATTAATAGAACAAAGAAAACTAACAGTTGGATAGCAAACAATGTGTATGTTGTTCTAGGCCTCGAGGTGGGGGCGCCACATATTTGATGTGTTTTTCTTTTTTCTGGTATCAGCAGCAGCTCACCAGAGAAAGGTAGATGTCGCACTGAGCCTTGCCTGGTGTCGGCTCAGTGAAATTGGCTCATTGATCGGTGAATGCACGCACACATCGCCGATACAAGTAAAAAACGCAAATATCGACCCGATATATCGGCCGGCAGATATATCGGTCTATCTCTACAATCTACTAACACCATGGGTTTTGTTTTAATATAGTATGTCTATCTGCTGTTGCACAGTATTGAAGGTTTAAAAATCTACATGGTTAGGTTTAGACATACGTTTTATGTTGTTGTTAGGATTACACAGAAAAACTAGTTGGTTCTATTTAGGTGCAATAGTTATGTTTAGACACAAAATGTACTTGATTAGGTTTAGAAACAAAAGCAACTGGGTAGGGTTTAGGGAAGATTTAAGGCTTGGGATAAAATAACTACGTTAATCCTGGAAGTTATCTCAGGATGTTGTGTAATAAGGTGGCTTGTAGTGGCTTGCAAATCGCTTGGAAAAGGTCAGGCCCAACTCCAGAGATAATCACCACTTGGCACACTTAAACTGATAATGGAAATGCAAATCAACACGACATGGTTTGATTCTTCAAAGTGCCGGTAAAAAAGCCCTTATAGCTTTCATGATCCTAAAACTACAAATTGAACCACAAATTATAAAAGTATGTAAGAGTTTTATAACTGGCCCTTAAAACTGGCCAATTCACCACAACTATCAAATGGCAGAGAAGCCTTCAAAAAATTACTCCTCTTTAAATAAAACATTAATTCACACACAAAAAAATACAGCTAGCCCAGAATATTGATTAAAGTCATACATCAGTCCAGCCCTCTTCAAACCGCCCATATTTCAGCACGCTCAGGTTCTGAGATTGTTTGAGTCTGAGCACCCATGAGTGTTCCCAATTAGCCCCGCCACTCATTTCATTCCCAGAGGCTCTTCTTCTCCATTACACCTAATGAGATCCTTTTTAGAGAAAAATCCCAAGGCCAAGTCTCCCTATTAGACCTTTTTTTAGCCCTTTCAGTAAGCCGCTTTGCCATTGGTCCAGATTGGAGTCAGACTAGTCATTTGAACACAGATGTTAAAGACCTGCCTGGGCTAATATACGCAGGCAGAGGCCGCGCTGCCATTCGCTATGCTTTCCTCATCCAGGGCTGGCACATATGGCCGTTTAGAGAGAGGCAGAGAGGAATTCAGCTCCTGCTTTATTAAATGGGAACCGTCTGAAGCTGAAGGGATTTGATTTTGTCTCTATTTGTGGACCCAAAAGAAATCTGGGACTTACTGTATAAGCCCCCTGAGCCTGTAGACAGGAACAAAAGTATTCCGTCTCTGTATGTGACTGTCTTTTTTGTTATTCTCCATCCATCCAAATCCTTTGAGTAGCCAAGAGAGAGTGAGAGAATAGCATGGTGGAACCTCATTTATTGCTCCCATCTGTTTATGTCTTTTTACTTCTGGAAGTGAATTTGAGGATCGGGAATGGCCAGTGTTCTGTGGCATGCAGATGTTCCTTTCCTGCTCTTTGCTCCGAGTCATTAAGTGTGGTGCCGTACTGTATATAAGGTTGGCAGACAGAGCTAGCTGGCTCTCATGTGTATGGTTTTAGCATACTGGAGCTCTATGGAGATTTTTGGTGGCAGATCACCCTGGCTTTGATTTTCTAAAATATGCATGCTTCAGTGTCTGTCTGCTCACTCTCACATAAAGGATTTCACTGTTTTTTAAACCACCCTTGCACATGCACATACCAAAGATCTCCTCAGTAATCTACTCAAGACTCTGGTCGCCGTTCCATCTCACGTCAACATCAAAGGCCTCCTCTCTCATCACGATCTGGAAACCTGTTCCACCAACGCCCCAGCTTCCTGCCTCAGTCCTCATGTTTTAGCGGCGTCTGCACGCAACACCATTACTCCTCATTAACGTCAGCTCAGCCTGTCAGAGACGGTGTTAATGCTTGTTAAAATTAAGCCTTGCTGCTTCATACACTGAGGAGTTAGCAGTCATTTTTAAAGCCTCTCAGTTTCACACTACAATCCCTCGTTTCGTCCGTTATGGATGAAGGGACGGTATGCTGTGGTTAAGTAGCCTTCACAGAGGTCAAAGGGAGATGATTTGTTATCACTGGTGGTTGAAAAATTCCTTGTGTGTCCCAGAACTAACAATAGCGTAGCTCACAGAGAGGCCCTAGTGAAGTCAGGTAGCGTTAAAGGGGAACTTTGGTATTTTTTGATCAAGGAGGTAATGTTGTTGGTTCAGTGTGTGTTTGTCAGCAGGATTAAAGAATAACTACTGGACCAATTTTCATAAAACTTGGTTGAAGGATGTAGCAAGGGTCAAGGAAGGTGCACAATTGCCCAGAAAGGGCAATTTCATGGCTGCCTGCTGCAGAGCTCTTCCAATACTTGACCAAGGTTATAATAGTTTTGGATTTTTTTCAGTAGTTTAAGTTTAAATTTTGTTGTGATTTTTCATTTAGTTTTAATACCTTTTTTAGAGTGAGTTTGCTAGTTTTGATTCGTTTTTATTTTTTGGAAAATGCTTAGTTTTAGTTTATTTTTTATTAGTTTTAGTGTTAGTTTTAGTTTTTTTGTAATTTGTTGGGTGCCAGATTAAAAAAAGTCACAATAAATGTTGCCTTTATTTCCTTTATCTGATCCATCTCAGCCCCAATAAGTTTATTAAGTCATAAAACCTGTAAAGAAAAAAAAAATATTTTTGTAACCACATTATACAGTTTTAGTTATTTGTGGGTTTTTTAAAAACGTCTTTTATTTTGATTTCAGTAAGCGATTCTAGTCTATTCAATTCTATTGTATTTCAATTCTAGTTTTCGGTATTTTGTTAGTTTTGTTAACTATAATAACCTTGCCCTGCTGCAGAGCTCTCACTCAATACTGAACCTTCAAAAATGGTGGTCCCCATCAGTCACTTACACAAAAAGCATGGTTAAACAGGATCCAGGTTGAAAAAGTACTGAAGTCTCCCTTTAACATCATCAGAAGCCAGTTTGAAGGCAATTCTTAGAAACCAGATAGGGTTCATGCCATAGCTTTGTCACATAGAATAACAATGAGCCTGTCAGCGGTAAAAACAAGCACGAAACGATTTCATTGCTGCTGGTTTTCACCTCGCTCAGTACTGGACCTTCAAAAATTACACAGAAAAACAAAGGAAAATAGGGCCCTGGTTGAAAAAAAAATCCCTTTAACATCATCCAAAGCTAGTTTGAAGGCTATTCTTAGAAACCAGGGTGACATATAGAGGGCTGTGTCTGTGTGTGTTTTCTCTTTCCTGGCAGTGATGGTCATGGCTGTGAACAGACATGATGGTTGGCAGACAGACACAGGTCTGATGCAAACCAGTGACTTTCTCTGCCCAGCATCAGCACACACATACACACACACACACACACATCCTTGTCCTTCTATCTTTGTGAGGGCCCTCATTGGAATAGTGAATTCCCTAGCCCCTTACACTAATCTTCACCATAGGGCTGGGCGATATGGACGAAAAGTCATATCCCGATATATTTAGGTTGAATATCGATATACGATATATATCCTGATATTTTTATTGCAACGTGAGAGCAAATGTTCAAAGTCAAACATGACATGTCACAAGTAGTTTTATTGAAACTGTTAATTTAAGTGAACATAAATACAGTATAACAGGAGAATCTTTTTTTTTTTTTTTTTAAAGCTCAAAAGTGGACATTTAAATAAGAAAATCTAATAAAAATAGCCTATGAAATAAAATAGGCCTATCTTTTTCTGAAATAAATACATTTTTATGATAAAAGAATAACAAACATTACAAAAGAACTAAATATGACAAACCCTAGTAAGGGCTGCATTTAAATATAAAGAAAGACAAAAAATGAACTACTTCAATATCTGCGATATCATCTAATCCCATATCACACTTAAAAATATAACGATATATCTTTTATATCGACATATCCCCCAGCCCTACTTCACCATCACAACTAAATGCCCAACCCTAACCCTAACACAAACGTAATATAAACCTCAACCCTTAACCAAAGTCTGAACTCTCAAACAAGCCTTTAAAGGAGTGCGGACCGGCCGAAATGTCCTCACTTCACAAAAATGTCCTCACTCTGTTGGTTAAAAACGTGTCCCGGTCCTCACTATGTAGGAATTACAAGAACACACACACACACACACACATGAAAAAATACACTACAGAACAGACAGTCCCTCACATGCCTCTCTGACCCCATCGTCTCTGGCTTTCTCCTTGTGAAAATAGGCCTCCAGTAATATACCGCAGTTCATGATTACTTTATAAAGCCCTGCATATTTTAAAGGCACAATATTTGATATTCAATCTGTACCTCTCTTTCCTCCTGGCCAATTTTGATAATGTGATTGCAGACCTCGCTCTATTCAACATTCACTTTTATCCAATAAGCTCTTGTCTCCCATCTCAGGAAATTAAGTTGTCATCCTGTGTCTCTTTCATTAATGTGAATATCATTTCATTGCTGTTTATTAAATTCCAGGTAGCAGACTATGGCCAGAGGTGATGCTAATAGTGGGGTTATATTTTTAACTCTCCCGCTTGTCAGTGCATTATTAATACAGACGATGCATTGAAAAGCCTTTTCAACAAAAATTATTCATGCATTTGAACAGGCATTATATTTCAACTGTATCTGCTCCGGTTAATCAGCATTCTCCGAAACACTGAGAAGGGAAATCGTGTCATTCTTTTGGCTCCTGTGGGACATTTTAAGTAGCTTTTTCTCAGGTGTCTCTTCTGTCTCTACCCTCCACAGGTGGATCTTGGGTTCCTGCGATTCGTCTCAGCCATTGGCACCCAGGGCGCCATTTCCCAGGAAACCCGGAAGATTTACTTTGTCAAGTCCTACAAAGTGGACGTCAGCTCTAATGGGGAGGACTGGATTACTTTGAAAGAAGGCTCCAAACAAAAGGTAAGAGACTTTTCCTAAACTTTAGTCCATTAGCCAGTACTGATCTAGTCACATCATCTCTTGGCTCTAAAGTAGGATTAAAACATGTAAATTAATCTGGAAGCATAACGCTCTAATACCTTTCTAGATACTTTTGTAGCTGATAGCGCTATATGAGGTAATCAGACCAGATGATGATAATAAAAACAGTTTACTCTTCTTTTCATCAAGCGGCAACCCACAGGTCGGAAAAGTTAACGCGGAAATGCTTTTAACATGAATTCTTTCTAAAGACCAGCAGAAGTTGAATTGTATAGATGTCAGTAATCTTCTTCCTGATAAGTTTATGGCATCAAATGCTAGTTTCAAGTCTTCTTCAATACAGCATGATGTTCTTGCTGTAAATGATGGTCCCATTTAAAGGAAAAGAGATGGTCAACTAGGGTGCAAGGTTATTATAGTTAACGAAAACTAACAAAATAACAAAAACTAGAATTGAAAAAACATTTTCGTTAACTGAAATAAAAATAAAAATGAGAGTTTTAAAAAAAAAAGAACTAACTGAAACTGTATTTTGTGGTTACAAAACTAACTAAAACTAACTAAAATTATAGTGAAAACGTCCTTCGTTTTTGTCTTTGTCAACTTTTTTCATACGTAAACCTTTGTGGTCGACATGAAATCTATTTCATCTATCTGGTTTAATTTACTTAGTAAATTTATTGGGGCTGAGATGGACCAGACAAAGGAAATAAAGGCAACATTTATTGTGACTTTTTTAATCTGGCACCCAACAAATACTCCATTACCAAAAAAAAGAAAACTAAACTAAAACTGAGCATTTCCAAAAAATAAAAACTAAACTCAAACTAGCAAACTCACTCTAAAAACAAATTAAAACTAACTGAATTTGAAAACAAAAGTTCACAATGAAATTAAAACTAAAACTAATGAAAAATCCAAAACTATTATAACCTTGCTAGGGTGTGCTTTAATACATGGCTATCTTTTGTTTGACAAGTCGCTACTACACTTTTATCTGGCTTGGGTGTTGTTCTTGTTATTGCCTTAGAATGTTCACCCTTTCAGTGTGTTTCCCGTTTATGAAAGTTAATTGCAGCATTATAACGCTCCAAAAAAACATAATGGTGTCAGCCAAAATGCCAAACTCAGACTTCAGAAGTAGTCAACAAACCAATGTTATCGTCACGGTGGCTACGTCCACTTCTTTTATTCACTCTATGCTTCTGACCAGAGACTGTCATAAAAGCCACCGCGACACTGCACTTGAAATACCCCATCTCAGTAAGGCAGCCATCTGACTTTAATTGTGGTCTTCTCCAAGTTGCCTTTGAGCTCAACAAAAGGGGAAATACCCAACTATATGTACTTGTGTCTTTATTTCCCAACATGCAATTATGCACTTTACTCTATATGGTAATAAAGCCACATTTCCAGCACAGACTGCTAATGCAGCACTGCAGTAGTCATAGTGAGGATTATGTAAGGAATGTAGCCTCTGTTTTATGTCAGGCAGCCGTCAACTTGTCGTTAAAGAAACGGGGATGACAAAAGACTTGACAAACAAGAGTGAAAGAGGATAAAGAGAGAAAGAAACAGGAGAGGTTGTCATGTTTGAGCAGCTGGTAGAGGAGCGTCCAGGAGAGAGGGAAAGAAGAGGAAGGAAGGGAGGGACGGCATGCTTGACCGGAGCGTGACAGGCTGTAACCATCGATTGCTGATCAGACCAGGTTTTGTCCATCTGGAGGCAAACACCCGGTCCACTGTGGGTGTCCGGGGGGCTCAGAGAGGCATGTGTGTCTGACGTTGTGTGACATGTAAATACCACAAGGCATGTTTGAGTGAAAGATTGAGTGGCCGCAAGTGGAACAAAAAAAGTTCTCAGAGCATCCAAACAAGCGTGTTTGCGCTGCTATGCACACATGCCCCTGGGCCTGATTATTTTATGGTTTCTCCAAAGTACACAGTCCCTTTTGTAAAGTGGTGGCTTAAAGGTGCCGTGGTTAGCTTGTGTTTTTCTGGACTCTAAAGTGCTTTTGTGCAGAGGGCACCATTTGCTACATGCTGAGCCTGCAGTTTGGCATCTTAGCAGCTCTGGAAAAAGCCACTTTACGGTTAGCGAGTGGAGAGGAGACTCGACGTGACATTTAAGAGAGTGGATGACTTTGTTGCCGTCCCTTGGTGACGTTGGTGACAGGTATTGCTCAGGGACTGGGCTACTGGACTAATGGATCAGCCTTGGTGTTGTTTTAGTTCCTCCTAGATTAGCTGAAGTGCTACCTTCTAGGGGTGGGAGATATGGCCCTAAAAGAATATCACGATATTGCAGGCTATTTTTGCGATAACGATATTCTTGACGATATTAGGAAATACTTAAAAAGATAAAGAAAATATGATTTTTTTTGTCTGTATAAATAATTAAAAATCTAAAATGTAGTTTGAAGTGCAAATTGCAACAGTTGCCAAATACAAACATTTTTACTCTTGACTCTTGAGTATGAGCAAATAATAAAAATAACCATTTAGGGGTTCCGGGGGCATATTTTAGTGGAATTTTGTAAAGGAGAATAAAGGTTCTTGTATGTTTTGTTTAAGGCATCTTATTTTGACAGTCTTTTTGTAAATTCTGTGGTGGATTCTCTGGTGCTCTTATTTTGAAAGCTGCATGTGTTTAGCGACAGGGAGTAAGTAGCTTTTTGTGATTAAAACAACTTTAACCACTACATCAAGAAGTAAGAACGTTGCCAATATCATGATATGCATTTTTTTTTTTACCATAAAAAAAATATACCGATATTATTGTGAACGATACGATATGGCACACCCCTACTACCTTCTATCAGTCTGTCCATCCTGCTCTTCTCAGTGTGATTCCTCTCTGCCCCGTAGCTACTCCGTCGGTGGGGTCAGGAGGTCACATGGTCACCGGTGTGATTCAATTACCCAGAATGAACTGTGACGGACTGTGGGGAGTTATTTTACTGGGTGGCCGGCCTCCTCGTATGGTGCTAGTAAACTGTCAACTGACCCCGGGGGATAACAGTCACATCTGTGACCTTTAAACAAGACACTGCAGTAAAATATCCACCAAATCTGGACCTAGAGGACAGAAAAAGGTCATCTTCAGCCAATCTGGTCTTGTCAGTGTTACACATAGTGCCTCAGGTTTCACAGTCACAGGCCACGGCCTGTTTGTGCTGCTACATGTGGTGCAAGAGGAAGTGCTAGGGCAACTTAATGGGTGACTGGGAAAATCAGTTAAGTCAGTCATACATGTGTCTATCACAAGTTATGCAGCATAGCTACACACTGAAAAGATTGCCTTTTTATAGAGCTGCAATAATTAGTAGACTAATTGATTAGATCAACACAACGGTTAATATTTTCAGTTAATTATTTCTGGCCTTTCTGTGTTTCATATGATACTAAACAACACATTATTTGTGGGGTTTCATTGACAGAACAAAACATTTAAAGACATCACCTTGGACTAAATGGACATCTTCCACTATTTTCAGACAATTGATTTATATAATTAATGTCTACTTCTTAATTTGCTTATTAAAAACCAAACACGACAAAAATATAACTTTGTGATTGAATTATTAATGCATTTGAGGGCTAAAAATACTATAAAGATAAATCCATGATATAAAGTTATCAGTAGTTGAAGCCCTATCCTTTAAAATGTGATTTTCCAAACCTACTTCAGCACGATGGCTCCGTACACAATAAGAGCAATTACTCAGCTCCTGCTGTTTTACTTTTTGATTTTCCGATCTGACAACACTTGCAGCATCCTAATGTTATTGAATCCTTTCTTGCCTCGGCTCTCTGTTTCTTGATTCGATGCAGCCAAGGTCTCAGACAAACTTCCATCCAGCACCTCAACTCAACATGTCAATAATTTACTTTCCTTCTGCTTCTATCACAGGTTTTCCAAGGCAACACCAACCCAACAGACGTTGCCAAGACAATGCTGCCCAAACCCACGCTGACGCGCTTCGTCCGGATCCGTCCCGTTACCTGGGAAACAGGCATCGCACTGCGCTTCGAGGTGTATGGATGTAAGATATCAGGTTGGTACTGCTGAGTTCCCTGCTGTTCTGCATACATACAAACACACATCTACCCTCACAGCTGCCACTGGAAACAAACATCCTCTGTATTATACTGCTTATAATCTAATTATGCAATAATCAGATGATGCCGCATACTATTTTTAGGATTTCTGCACATGCCCCATGTAAGTTTAGCTCCCTTCATATTGCAACATAGTTGGTATTTCCCACTCTGGACTCAGTTACACAAGCACCTCCCTGCTACCAGGTGTGAGATAAAACTCTATTTCTGTGGAGTCCTGCTCGAAGGCTATAGCTAGCTGCTGCATTATAGAGGAGTGGCACATGAAGGAGGATTACCTATTTATGTTACCCCATGTTTAGATGTACTTCATTCAATATAAATGCAGCCAACAGCTGGCAGGCAGAGAGCTGGAGCTGGGTGGGTTCTGTACGGTCCCATCCCTCCTGCTGAGCCGGTCTCAGCCTGCTCTTTAGACACAGTCTGTCTTTTGCTTACAGAACTTTGATTTAAGCAAAGCTCTTCTCATCTTAACCTTTTGGTTCATGTTATTTTAATGAGTGGTGAATGCGTGCGGCTCACTTTCATATGGTTTTAGCACATCTGTGCATCTCTGTTGGTTTATGAGCATGTGTATTGAATGTTAATTAGTGCTTGTCTGTGTTTTGTTCTTCTATAGGGAGTATATCTTACAAGGACGGGGAAAAACAGCCTTTTGTTGCCAGTGTTGTTAGTTTAGCATTAAGCCTTGGATTACAATTAGGGTCCGGATTAGTGATAGCCAAATGTCCTCATATGCAAGTGTTTTGTTTTGGATGGATTAATGAACGGGCCTAACAGGCGAGGGCCCAGGGGCCCAATGTGTCAGGGTCCCCCCTGGCCTTCACCTACAAAAGGTCACTTGAAGATACAATCAAGGAAGTCATATAAAGAACAAAAAGAGACATAAAATGACTGCATGGAGACAAAAAAAACTGCAAAAAAGTGCAGAACAGCTGGAAAGAGACACAAAGAGACTCACAACAACAATCAAAAGACACAAAGTAACTACAAAGAAACACAGTTTTTACGAAAAGAGATATAATATGAAATAAAATGACCACAGAGACACAAGGCGACTCAAAATAACAACAAATTCATACTAATTGATGACCAAGAGACACAAACAACAACAAACAGATACAAAACAACTGCAAAGAGAGACACAAAATGACTACAAAGAGACAAACAACAACAAACAGACATAAAATGACTAAAGGAGACACGGAACGACCACCAAGAGACACATAATGACAAAAAGAAAATCACAAAACAACTACAAAGAGACTCAAAACAACTGCAAAGAGATTCAAAACAACTACAAAGTGACAAAATTATTACGAAAAGAGATATAATATGAAATGAAATGACCACAGAGACACAAGGCGACTCAAAATAACAACAAATTCACACTAAATGATGACAACGAGACACAAAAAACAACAAACAGATACAAAACAACTACAAAGTGACACAACATGAACACTTAGAGACACAAAACCACTGAGAGATATGCAATGACTATGAAGAGGAGCCAAACAGTAATAAAGTGTGTGTTGCTCCTATAGGAGAGGTGGGGGAGTCTGTTGCATGTTTGTGCCCCTGGCTGTGTGTGCGTGTGTGTGTGTGTGTGTGTGTGTGTGTGTGTGTGTGTGTGTGTGTGTGTGTATGGAGTTTAGCAGTTATGCATTACATATGTGTGGCTCTTCATGTAATAGCAGAGGGCACTGTGGGTACAGCAGGGTTACAGCTGGGGCGTGTGTTTCAGGCTCTCCACCAGACCGCTGCACAGAGCGTAAACACATCACAGGGCTGAAGTCACCACAGGGCCTCCGTAAGGACGTCAGCACCCCAGGGTGCTATGAAGTCACTGCCAGCTCCACTGCATGCTCACAGCGCTGTCGGAGAGAAAGAAACTGCGAGGCTCTTGAGGCTGCATAAACTCAGTGACTCACTCCTTTCTACCTTGAGTTATGATGCCAGAACTTTTTGAAAGTTTTTTGTGCATTTCTACTTCTCCTAAAAAGTATTTCACTGCACCAAAATGTGAGTTATATGGAGCTATATATAACTATTGAAAGGCATATTTTTTCCAACTTCCACTTTAGATGTCAAGACGATAATTCAGGTATCCGATTAGAGGAGAAGTTGCAAAGAAGGGGTGTCCAAAAACAAGATAAAAACACTAAAAACACTAATCTTGCTGCATGGACAGATAATTTCACTTGACAAGATTTCTAAAATTAAGACTATTAAATCTAGAAATAAGCATGTTGTACACTTAAAATAAGATATTAACTCTTAAAAAAAGATAAATTAAAGCTGCAAGCAGTGATGAACTGGCCGGAGCAGAGAGACCTGACAATTATTTGTTTCTTACCAAGATAAAAAAAAAACTTGTGTTACATAATTGATCTTGTTTTAAGAGTTAATTTCTTATTTTAAGCGTTCAACATGCTTTTTTCTAGATTTAAAAAACAACTTAATTTCAGAAATCTTGTCCAGTGAAATCATCTGTCCATGCAGCAAGATCATTTCCCTCAGATTTTGTGTTTTTATCTTGTTTTTAGACGCACCTTTTTTTGCAGTGCACTTTAGATGTCAAGACGATAATTCAGGCATCCGATTAGAGGAGAAGTTGTACCCCAGAATGTTGCAAGATGTTTTCCCCTAAATCATTATGGTCGCGTGCCCCTGCTGATACAAACAGCTACTCATTAATAAAAAGATCCACCGCCCTGTTGTGTGTAAATACGCCATGGTGTATAAATATCTCTGATGAACCACTGATGCTCCACCCAAACCCTAAAAGCGGCATACACCGCCATGTATCACCATCTACACGCTTACAGTCCGCAAACACACACACATGTTTGTTCCTCTGGGTGTGTCATTGCGTGCATGCCATCTCTGAAGCGTCTGTGATCACAGCTGAAGTCGATTAAGACTTCCAGATGACCCGGGGAGTTCACCCAAGTGTCTAAACTCAGATCAGACACACACACAATCATGCACACATATACCTTGCTCTCATATCCTCCCACTTCAAAGGCGATCAGTGTGCAGTGCTTTAACTTTGCGCGACCAGAGACTGGGATCAATCTCAAGCAGATCTTGGCCAAAGACGAAAGAAAGAAGGTAGAAAAACCCAGAAAACTATCGAGCGGCCTCGCCAAGCGTTTGTTCCTTGAGCTCAGATTCTCTAGAATGCAGGACCGGAGATTCGTCTCACGGGTTTGCATCGGAGCTGTTTTTGATAACCAGAGAGAGAAGTCTGAATGAAGCCTTGTTCTCCCAAGTCTTCACTCCTTTTTTCCCAGATGCAGCTATGCTATTGAGTCCTGCAGCGGTACAGTGCACACTTTGTCTCATAGAGACAGAAGATGTAATAATGCTGGGATTTATCCCTCCGTGGGAGCCAGATAGTAAATATGTTATTGCTTACCACAGGTCCCCGACTCGGTGTCTTGGGATTAAGGGTAAGGAAGAGGCAGAAAGGAAGATTTAGCCCTAATACAAGCTGCTGAGTGTCACAACTCTAGTGGCAATTACATCATGAAGAAACTTTCGTGAGCTCCAGTGTATTCTGCTTGGCTTCCAAACTCACTGTTACACCCACAGAACACAGGAACTGTGATGTTTTACAGAATGCTAATACTAATAAAAAGTAACATATATATATATATATATATATATATATATATATATATATATATGCACAAATAAAGGATGCACTGCAAAAAAGGGGTGTCTAAAAGCAAGATAAAAACACTAAATTTGAGGGAAAAGATACACAAAACAAGTGAAATTATCTGTCCATGCAGCAAGATATTTTCACTTGACAAGATTTCTTGAATTAATTGTTAAATCTAGAAATAAGCATGTCTACAGATGCATTAAGAAGGCTTAAAATAAGCTGAAAATGCTGGTTTTAAGATCAGCTTACTTAAAAAGTAACGTTTTACTGCCCCAAAATAAGTGAAATATACTAAACATAAGCATAAAATAAGCCTAAAATGCTGGTTTTAAGATGAGATTACTTAATTTTTTTACTTTTTACAGCCTCAATAGTCAGACAATAGCCGATGGCTTTAGTGAAACATTGCATTTCCACCAATGCGTTCCACCTGTTTTGCTCTCCACATTGACTATTTACTTGTAGTCTACCAAAGCCCACTCAAACATGACAGGTCAATACTACCCAGACTCCAAATGGACTACAAACAGACATTACTTCCATTACCTAGATTTGTTGCCTTCAGAATATGCATTCATATGCAGATATCTGTTCATAGAGCAGTCGTGGTGCGCATGCCAGTAGAAATGTTATTCATTTACAATTAAAGTTCCAGTGGAATGCTTTCTAAGCTCTTCTCCTATCTAATGAAATGTTATTACAGTAATACGAAGGTGACAGCATGGGGAAAGTTAACAAATGCAGGTTTAAACAAGTAAATGCTTCTGAGCAGCAGCAACAGGTTGTTATCCTGTTCAGCTTTTGATGTGGAAGGACTGCATGAAGAAAAAAGGAAACAGCTGTCTCCTTTTTGAAACAAACAGCAAACACATCCAAAGATGCTAAAACCTACAGAGAGTTAGAATAGGGTGAGATCAGAGAAGTAGAATAAAAAGAAAAACGAGAAGAAAGTTTGAAATTGTGGACAGGAAACAACGAGGTGTTAAAAGACATCGTCCCACAGATGTTGACAGCTGTGGAGCAGAAGGTAGATGAGTACAGCAGCAGATAAAACACAAAGAGAATGTGTTTTTGTGTGTTAGTATATGTGAGTCTATAGAGGGAGGAGGGGGTGGAAGAGGGAGATGAAAAGAAAAAGCACTCCCAGAATGCAGGACGTGGAAGCACCAACCGAGAGGAGGCTTTTAATTGGCTGCCTGGAGACAACCGCTTCAGGCAGAGGAATTAGTATGCATGAGATCTGCAGAGAGAAAAAGAAAGAGAATAGAGGGAGAGATCACAGCAACATCACAAAGAGTTTGGGGAATTGTCCTCCTCACTTTGACTTTCACTATCCCCGTTGCCCCTATATGAACCTCAAACTCACCAAACCAGACTTGTGGCATGCTACATGATGTTGAACATCCAGCCTTTTGGATATAGATCAAGTCTTTTGTTGCCCATCATCTCTGCAGGTTGTCATTAGTAAAGCTAAGCACCTTTTGTTTTGCCTTTTGTCTTTCAGAGTACCCTTGCTCGGGCATGCTGGGCATGGTATCAGGTTTGATCACCGACAACCAGATCACTGCATCCTCTCACACGGACCGGAGCTGGGTACCAGAGAACGCCCGCCTGCTGACCAGCAGGACGGGGTGGACCCTGCTGCCTCAGCCACAGCCCTTCACCAGCGAATGGCTGCAGGTGGATCTGGGTGAGGAGAAGCTGGTGAAGGGGATGATCATCCAGGGGGGGAAGCACCGTGAGAACAAAGTCTTCATGAAGAAGTTCCGCCTCGGCTACAGCAACAATGGCTCCGACTGGAGGATGGTGTTGGACACCAGCGGGAACAAGCCAAAGGTGAGTTTTTCTTTGCATGTTTTCTCTTGATCTTAAGCTACAGTGCCCTAAAACTCTGAATATTTGGAGTTTTGCTACCATATCAGAGTATAGATCTAACCAAAGGAGCCTCAAGCAGTTTCAAGGTTTTTTTATTTTTTTATTTCTATCACATTTTACTCATTGTGGCCTCTTTTTCACTGCAATATATAAATCCTGCATCTCTATGGAAACAGAAAAATCCTGGGCAGAAGTAGGGAAGGTATTGCACAGTTATATTTCCATAAATCAAATGAAGAAAAAAACTCAAGTTGAATTTCTTCGATAATTTATTTTACAAAAAATGGGAAAAGATCAAATAAAATCTGTATATGCATCTTTTATTTAACCAGGTTCTCACTTTTCCAAGTGAGACCTGGCCAAGAAAGCAGTATAAAAAGAGACAAGTTACAACATTTTAACACAGTTATCATAACAATTAAATATACATTCACAAGTGTTAGCAATATTAAGGGGAAAATGGGACTCATCATGATATTAATTGTGAATTATTTACTTTACTGACATCATATTTTGTCCTTTCCTCTCTGCTCTGTGTAAACAGCCTGTAGTACAGTTGAATATTTGCTGATTTTTTTGTCATGTGTTGTTTGTCTCAACCGAGTCACTCATGACCTCCCAGATGCATGGAAGAGCACAGAGTTGTTTTTTTTATAGAATCTAGTGCGTGCAAATTCTTCATTTTTGGTGACATTTTAAAGTAAACACAGTTTAAAGTAAAACATGGATGAAATTTGATGAAATATCACTGTTAAGCTAAAATTTGGTTCTTTTTCCCAATCGAAGCATTCATCACACATGACTCATTCATAGACTGTTTCTGGCTATGAAAAATTATGTAACCATGTTCATTTTTTAAAGAAAACATGCCTTTTCAAACCTGCCAATAAGTCGTGGGGTGCAGAGAGTTAAAGTTTTCTTTTTTTGAGGCAAAGTTATTTCAAGTAAATGCGTTGGAATTGGTTTGATTTCTTAAACAAACGAAAAGATAGTTTTTACCTTCGGCATAGTTGAAAATGATTTGAACACATGCTCCTAAAAAATGTCTCTCAGATACATCAGAGCATCGATTCCGATTATGACGCATTTAGTCAATTTTCACCAGAGCGTTGCGTCTGGCAGTTGTGAGTCATTCAGAAGTCGTTGCGAGTCAATTTCAGCAGCGCTTTGAATCACATTAGGATAAGCATCTCAAGTCTCTCAGAGCCTTTTCCCAGTTCTCTTCCCCTGCTTTGTATTCTGCACGACACACACCGTTCAACCCTTTCAGTGGATAGTGAAACCTCTCCAGAGAGTAAGGAGGGGTGAAGGAAGCCGGGGGGAAACAGAGGAGGAAAGACGAGAGAGGAAAGAACGTAAAGAAGTGACCCAAGATTTATCTGCCAGTGTCACCGCACGCACCCAAGACACACGCCAACACTTTCCTCAATGCATACACACGCTTACACACAAAGAATCTATATATTTATATATATATATACAAGCACGTACACAAGCACACGCACCTCCAGGAAGAGCTGCAACACCCCGTCCCCAATTACAAACGTCCCTGACAGGGCATAAATCTGATCCAGATGGGCTGATGGTTGATTTATGAAGGGAGTATAGAGGATCCATATCCTCCCTGTCCTAGTTAGCCGCCTCTCTCCCCTCGCCTGAGAGCTTCCCAGCATCTAAGGTGCACCAGCCTCCTTCACGTGATCACACCCATTTATCCACTTCCATCAGTCTTCTATCGCCTCCTTTGCTCGCTACTCTTGCATCCCACACAGTGGCAGTTTTAGACCAATTTTACTGTGGGGACCAAGGAGGGGCCAGTGTTTAATCAGAGGGGCACGTTAAAAATCGTCAAAAATGATATTTAAGCATTCAAAACCTTTATTTTAGCTAAAAGTCTCATATTTGGAATAGGGTTGTCACGATACTAAAATGTTCAACTCGATACCGATACTTGATACCATTTTCGATACCACCAGGATAAAAACAAAGACCCCAAAATTTAACAGACATATATTTATTAACAAGAAAAATGCAACATGTTAAAATGAACAGAACCACAGGTTAAATATTTATAATAAAAAACAGTTGTGCAAAAAGAAACTGCAACTATGATAACAAGCTTCAGGTCTGAGGTAGTGCAATAAATAAATGAATACAATAAACAATAACAATTAGAACAATATTTTGAGGTTGTATGCTGTGCACAATATTAGGAAAGCTTGATAAAAAAAGAGGTAGAGTCGGCTGTGTGTGTTGCTGTTTGGTTGCAGGTCGGCGGGGGTATCGCTACTTTTGAAAATGAGTATCGATACTTTTTTGAGTATCGATACTTTTGACAACCCTAATTTGGAAGAACTACATTGATTGAAGCAATGAGACTTACCAACATTAACAGTTATTTTTGTACGACAATGACATTTCTCTCTTTTTTGCACAATCACTTGCGGTACAGTGAGAATTATCTTTATATTTAGCTTTTATTGCACAATTAAACTATTATACAATGTACACATTCTGGGTTCCTTTTGTGTACAATGAGATATTGTTTGAACAAAAAATAGGTAAGAATTGTTCCGTCGTTCATCGTTATAAATTTATCATTTTATTATTAATTTGACATAGGGGCAGTGGCCCCTGTAGGCCCCTGTGTAGAACCGCCACTGCTCCCACATCATCTGCTTCTCCCTCATTTATTCCTTTGCTGGAGGACGATCTGAGGCAGAGTTGAAGGGGCCTGAAGTTGCCTGTGTTTCATGCTGTCTTTGCCACCGGCCCCCCGCTGTACTTGCCCGAGCTGAGCTTTAGACATCAGCGAGATGTGAGAGATCTTCTGTTCTTTCTTAGCACGTAGCCGACACATGCCACCCATCCACCCCACTTTTGGTTTTCAGAAGACAGGGATGAGTCTGCCTCAGGGTATCTGCATTTGAAGAGCTGTATCAGTCAAACGTACAGCAGTGACATTATCAGGTAGTTTGTCTTTTTTCACTCACTTACCTCTCTGTCTCTGTCCCTCTGCCTTCCACCTCCTCTCTTTCTGTCTGCCAGATATTTGAAGGGAACAGCAACTATGACACACCTGAGCTGAGGACGGTGGAGCCCCTGCTGACTCGTTTCATCAGGATTTACCCAGAGAGGGCCACTCCTGCTGGCATGGGCTTGCGACTCGAGCTCCTGGGCTGCGAGATTGAAGGTAAACTGGAACTTCTATTCACATCTATCGCATTGTCCATGTCCTTTCTTTCATGATACTGCTTGTGACTGTGATTCAGATGCAATTATAAAGCTGCAATTCTATGAGTAGCACCATCCGTGTCCTGTAAAGGCATATTGTGAATGATGATCTAGCTAGCCACATAGCTACATGTGAACTTAAATAAGTCACAGTTGCACGACTCACTGGCCAATGACCAGGGTTACTATAGTTAACGAAAACTAACGAAATAAGTTTTAAGTAAGTAAGTATTTCAAAAAACGACAACAAACTGAAACTCTATTATGTGGTTATGAAACTAACTAAAAATTATAGTGAAAATGTCCTTCGTTTTCGTCAACTTTTTTCATACATAAACCTTTTTGGTTGATATGAAATCTATTTCATCTATCTGGTTTTATGACCTAATAAACTTATTGGGGCTGAGATGGATCAGACAAAGGAAATAAAGGCAACATTTATTGTGACTTTTTTTAATCTGGCACCTAACAAATACCCAAAAAATTAATTACAAAAAAAACAAAAAAACCCCACTAAAACTAATAAAAACTAAACTAAAACTAAGCATTTTCCAAAATTAAAAACGAATTAAAACTAGCAAACTCACTCTAAAAAACGAATTAAAACTAACTGAATCTGAAAAATCCCAAACTATTATAACCTTGCCAATGCCCCACCCTAAACTTAAGCATTTAAGAGCTATGCCTAACCTCAACCATACTGCGAGAGTTTCACAAATTTAGCCTCAGACATTAGCCTCAGGCATGAGGGTGAGTAGTGCTTTAAGATTTGTTGGGAAATATGCAAAGAAGACAATGTTAGCTGCCTTTGGTGGTGACATTTCTACCTGTGGTGCTGATCTCTCTACCAATCACATTTCTACCCAAGGTGGCATAGTTATGACCCAGAGTGAAACCTTTTTTCCCCATGCTGATGACATTTCCAGCTGTGGTAACATTTTTAACCATGAAATTTTCACTTTTGGTTTTGACATTTTTAGACAGAATGTTCACTTTCTACCCACATCTTGACTGTGCGTTCCTTCACAGACCGAATTTACACGTGTTAACATCTCACATGTCTAGATGTTCACACAGGTGAGCCGTCTATCATCCTAGCTAATGACATGGCTTGTGCTTCATGTCTTTGCCACATTCGGGGTTATTTAAAGATGTGGGGGCTCACACACAGCTGTCCAGCTCCTGCTCTTTATCCCGACGAGGGACAGTTGTCTTGTCTCCCAGTTACATCAAAGCTGCCCCCATAGCTAGCCACTTCTAGAGGGGATCAAATGAAAGCCCACCTGGCCCAGTAGGATTATTGCAGCCTGGCCCCCATCACACTCTTCCCCACCCTGCATGTCTTTCGTCTTTCAAAGGACTGCACACACTTTGCTATCTTTAAAATTACCCTTTTTTTCCAGCTCTTTATCTGACTCTCTCAAAGCTGATGTAGCACAGAACAGCTCAGCGATATAGGAGTGTGTAGCGCGCTAGCCCTAAGTGGATTTACATATTGGATTTCAGGGAGGCCCATTCCGTTGTAAGCCTCATAGACTCCCACCGGGAGCTTTAGTCAGATGATAATGCTTGTTTTCAGTGTTAATGCCAAACACACATACTTACACAGACGCATACACACACACAGCAACCGCAATCGCCCTGCCAAATATGTGGTTACAGGCATGTACACACAATCAGGCGCATACACAGGTGCTTGTGCTACTGTGTGTGAGCATGTGTGTGTGTGTGTGTGTGTGTAGCAGGCCATAGCAGGAGGGCTAAATCCTCATTTCTGTGAGAGGCTCCCCTGACGCAGCTCTGACCCCATCCCTGACCTTCCCCACCCTGAATCTGACAGAGGCTGATCTGCCTCATATTTCATCTGGCAGAGGGAGAGAGCATGGCTAACACACACACACACAAACACACACATAGATACTGTACATTTTTCAGGCGGTTTTCCTCTAACTCAGGGATGGGCAACCTAAATGCTGGAGGGGGCCACAATTTTTCATCAACACTACCACAGGGCCACATATAGGACAGTGCACTTAACCAGATATGATGAAACTGCAATTTTAATATGTTTATAGTGCAGTAACTTAACATATTTCATGCTCAAATGCATGTATAACAGTAAAAATAGGAATACAAAAGGTTTGAAGCAAATAAAAAATAACCACTTACTGTGATTATTTTTTTTCAGTGCAAGAACAGCAGACCAACATTCATTGCAAGAAGTAATTTTGTGCATTTTCACACTGCACTTTTAAGATTTCATGCTCAAATGCATGTAGTTGTACTGAGGGCCAATTCAAGTGAGGGTGCGGGCCGTATGTGGCCCCCGGGCCTCCAGTTGCCTATCCCTGATCTAACTGCCCAAGCCTCTCTACCTCCACCTCTCTCCTCTACCCCGTTCATTACTCAGTCAGCGTAAACACACACAAATGCACACACACACACACACACACACACACACACCGCAGGACGGCTGTGCAGCAGCGGAGCGTGGACTGGATCTGGGGCCATGCCCACATCCAAGTGTAGCAGGGCCATAATGATAGGCCACTGTGGCAGCCAGGGGCCCTGCCTATAGCCAATCTTAAGCCCTGTTTCTGCATCTTTAAAGTTTCCGCCGCCCAAGCCTTAAGAACCACGCTTTAGCTCCGACTCTATTTATACACCCACACCTCCACAGCATGATAAAAAGAGGGATGCTAATAGCTCAGGCCTAGATTGAAGCCCAGTGTGTAACTGTGGGCAGAACATGCTGAGCTTCTGAATACATATTTCAGCTTTTCTTTCCTTTTTTCTTCTATTTCCAATTTTAGCTATGAAGCAGGCTGAAAATCCACCTATTCAGACTACATCTACACCCCACGCTACCACTCCTTACATATTTCTTTTTTAAAAACAGTATGTTTAGTATGGCACTCTGAATACCCTTTCAGTGTTTGTTTGTCTGACACATATTCACTCCCAGTTTCCGGCTCCGTGTTTGATTGCACTTATTATAATCATGAATGGATTATTGAAAGGACCGGACACAGACTCAAGTGCCCAAAGTGTCGGGTCCGCCCCCTGACATTCACTTGCAAAATGTCACCCAACAGGAAGACATTCAGAATAACCCAGAAGAAAAATAATATGATATGATATAAATAAATAATATCTTTGTGACTACAAAGAGACTAAAAGACTAACTAAAGATGCAAAATGACTACAAAAAGGATCTTAACAACCAAAGACAAAAACATAACTACAAATAGACCAAAAATAATAATAAAAGTGACACAAAACAACTACAAAGAGACACAAAACAACAACAAAAAGAGGCTCCTATGTGGGAGAGGTAATGGGGTCTTTTGCATGGTGGTGCCCATTTTCCCATAATCTGCCCATGATTTTAAGTCGCTGTGGACGAAAGTGTCTTCCATATGAATGTAATGTGATTTCAAAGCCTTCAGCATTTTGTAATTCTCAGTGCTTCATGTGAAATGAGAACATGATGTGACAGTGATCAGACCAAACAACAGGCATGTAATGTTCTGCAACAGCTAATGCTCCACATTATCTTACCGTCTCTGAACAATAAGGAAAAGCATAGAAATGATGGCTTGTTTAGTATCTTTAACCCATTTAATACTACCGGTCGCAATAGTGACCGTGAACATATTTCTTAGTTATAAGGCTCTATTCCTGCAGAATATGTCAAACAAAGCTGCCCTGAGCCAATGGATGTTCTCCTCCTCCCACTCTAAGGGAGATCACATGGGAAATGTCCAAAAGTAATAATGATATGTCTGTTACAATAAAGTAACAATGTTGGGTTAGGCCTAAAAAAATGGGTTTTAATGGGTTAATGTTTAACCTGAAATCTAATCAATGTGTTTTGCTTCTTTACAGCCCCAACACTCCCACCTACCACGCTAGCTCCGAGCACTACCCCTTCGGACGAGTGTGACGACGACCAGGCGAGCTGCCACAGCGGCACAGGTGATGACTACGACGTGACAGGTGCTAACATCGCCCTCATGAGACTGCAACCAAACCCCCTCTGCCCCCCTCTTGCTCTTCCGTCTGCCATGGCTCGCACTCGATCTGCTTTCTCACCTTTCTCTGTTACAGTTAATTTTGATCCCGCAGCTAATCTTCTACTTCCACAATCTTATTGTGCACACTTGCAAGCACGCATGCATGCACTGCAAAAAAGGTGCGTCTAAAAACAAGACACAACACTATGGATAGATGGACAGATAATTTCACTTGACAAGATTTCTTAAATTAAGATTGTTAAATCTAGAAATAAGCATGTTGAACGCTTAAAATATGATAAATTATCTAACACTTCTAAATCTAATGTTTTCTTTTATTGAAACAAATAACTGTCAGTGCTCTCTGCTCGGGCCAGTTCATCGCTGCTTGCAGCTTTAATTTATCTTGTTTTAAGAGTTAATTTCTTATTTTAAGCGTACAACATGCTTATTTCTAGATTTAATCATCTTAATTTAAGAAATCTTGTCAAGTGAAATCATCTGTCCATGCAGCAAGATAATTTCCCTCAGATTTAGGTTTTTATCTTGTTTTTAGACAGCCCTTTTTTGCAGTGTGCTCCACTTTTCTCATCTTCACCTGTCTCTGTTACAGTTAATTTTGATCCCGCAGCTAATCTTCCACCTATTGTGCACACTTGCAAGCATGCATGCATGCACATGGGTGCATGCATGCGACTCTAATCATCTGCACCTGCAGCTCCCACCTCCCTCCTCAGGCGATCCCCTCTTACCTCCACCTCTGCAAACTCACATTAGAGGATCGTCACACTCGCTGCAGAGATCCCCAACCGTGTATAACCAAGCACACCTGCCTCTAAACCTGCCAGCAGCCGGCTCTGCCTCTCTCTATCTTTTCATCTCTCACCTGCCTTGTCCTCCTGCACCTTCTTTTCCACTCACTCCTCTTGGCCTCATTTCCCACTAACCCAGTAACTTTCTGAGCCTGCACTGCTGCCTGCACTCCCCATTAACCAGCAGTCTCCCATGATGAGCATGGCACCGTCTCAGTCACGTGTTTTCGAAGTGTTACATAAGTGTGCCATAGCAGATATACAGAGACAGAGTCTTTATGAGAATGAAGAGCAAGGCAAGGCATGTGTTGATTAGCTAGATTTATCCAGCATGGATATATTTGGTGCATGAGTGCAGTTATTTGGAAAGAAATTGAACTCTTGTGAGGCTAGGCTAACCATGCTAATGTTTTGTGTTGTGACAGGTGCCACCACAATGCCAGAAACCACTACTACTGAAGTAGATACAATCCCAGGTGAGCAAATAATGCATATTTTATTTTTTCGTCAATGTGTGCAAAGGCTTTAAGATGTGTAATCTATATTTTTCATTTGCATTTTTTTTAAATTCATCATCCAATAAAAATTGTTACACACAGAAAAATAAAAATAATTTCACCTGCAGCCAAAAGAGCTGCAGTCCCAGTAATTTCAAGAACCTTTTTAGGACTTTATTTACAGATTCTGGACAAATCTTATTCAAGAGAAACATGTTTTTTGTCCAGTGCAACTCTAACGCAGCTCCCTGCTCTGCTATTGTGCTGGATCTATCTTTGCCGGAGCAGCTCAAAAGTGTAAAATTCACTTGTAAATGTATATTCGTAGATATATTTACATTTTTGATTAATGACATTTGCATGTATGGTGGCTCCGAAATCGTATGTTGCAATTTTGAATGAAAAACATGGACTTTGTGTTCAAAGGCCTTTAATAACCTCTGAATGTAATATCTTAAAGGATTACACACTAAATATTTAACTGCTCAAGGTTTTTTTTAATGAATTTCCAAAAAGCGTACCTTTAGCTTATGATTGCCAGCTCAAGGCAGCCTCTCTCCTCTGATGTGTGTCTGTTATTAAAGCTGATGATATGGCCCTGAGAGGCTCCTGCTGACAGGGTGAGGGAGGTTGTGTGATGCGAGGCTAGCTGATGATTAGCACTGGTGCTCTGTTGCTGCCTTCTCAGCATAATCACTAATCACTGGGCCGACATTGCCACACACTAAACACACACACACACTCAAAAACAGAGCAGCACAATGCAAATGACCGCAGGAAATTAGGTGTGCTTTGGGGTCATATGCACAGACACACACACACAAAGTGTAGTTTCCTATAGCAGGTTGATGAGGCAGCAGCCAGCTGAGAGGCTGTGCCCCAGACTGACCTTGGCTAATGGGCCATAGGCTCCACCCAGCCCCCCTCCACTCCATCAGCTGGCTCTGTGGTCTGTCTGCAGTCAGCTGGGGCACCAGCTATGATAATATATGAGAGCTGAGGTGCAGGTGTAGGCATATTTGCGTGTGTATGAACATAACTACATTTCTGTGGGTAAACACTTATCGGTCTGACTTTTCATTTCAAGAGTCTCAAACCATGCATGCTAATCAGTTCTGCGTATTTGTGTGTGTCTGTTTGGGTGGGTGCGTGCCGTGCACTCTAATCTCAGAGGATGTAGTTTCCGTAGGCATTCGTCAAGAAAAAAAGTCTTGTTTTCTTTTCATCAAATGGCCAAGTGAGTCATGAGGCTGCTCATCTTATCCAGAGCTTGTCGGTAGCCTTCGTCAAAGACTCCCAAGAATGGAAAAAAAAAGCCATTTTAATTGGGAATGGGATGTCGCGACGTAAAAAGTGGCTTGGCGTCTTAAATGCGGTTCCACATGGGAATTCCATCCTTTGTGTTTAATGGGTAAATAGAGTCGTTGCCTGTAGAAGCTAGTTAAAACCTTCCCATTATTAAAGGGAATATTGGCTCATATGATCTGTCATTTGGAGAGCCGCCTCACTGTATCTCTAAAGGCATCTCAAGCTGCAGTTTAAGTCCGTGGCTTACATCCCAAACATCCCTCTCCCTTGTGTTCCTTGGAAGTCTTTCTTTATCCAATTTGAAAAACACCAAAGCCTGAGCTCCCACATATTTTCTTGCCTCTACTGAGGCTCCTTCAGCACGGCGTGTGTCTGTGGGGGATTGTATTGTTGGAATGGGGCCCCGGCACTGTTACCATAGCTCTCTTCAAACCTCAAGTCCCTGCTCTCATTAAAAATCCCGAACTCTCTGCGGGTTGCTATGAATGTTGCTTTCTCAACTGGACACCATGTCCAGACCCCATCTTCCTCTTCCCCTGTCCCTGTCTTTATACTGTGCCTCTCCTCAGTGTTCCTCCATACCTCTTTTATATACCCTGTTACATTCATTAAAAGAGATCATTAACTGAAGCCAAGAAATAAGGGCTACATGTGGTCTATGCTGTCGACTCACTCTTCTCTCATGTTAGAGCCATAACTGTCCCAGTCTGTTTCTCCCTCCTGAGTTAGCTGTTTTTATCTCCCCCAGCTATGGGACTCCATGCTTACATCTCATAGTTCTTTGGTGCCCTCTAGTGCTGGTAGCCGATCAGGATGAGTGAAGTCCCCAAGTGTCGCCTGCAGTCATATCATGAGAGGGCCCAGGGTCATTGTTCGGTTAAAGCCCAGAGCTTTTGGCAATTTCTCCTTTTTTATTAAGGAGGATGATGAAGTGCAAACTCCTGACACATGATCTTGACCTTTCCTTCAACACATTTGCAGCTTTTCTGTGGTTTGCCTGTGACTTTGGCTGGGCCAATGACCCGTCCTTCTGCAGCTGGACGTCAGAGGACACTGGTTCTAGATGGCAGATCCAGTCCAGTGGCACCCCCACCCTCAACACTGGACCTAACATGGACCACACAGGTAAGGACCCTGCAGGGTACCACTTAATCAGGCCAACCTCCCGATGTAGCACATGCTGAAAATCATATTTCCTTTCAGAGCTTCTGTCTGTCAGTGAAACAAGTTCTTTTCCAACAGGTGGATCAGGGAACTTCATCTACACATTAGCGACAAGCCCCCAGGAGACGGAGGTGGCTCGGCTGGTCAGCCCCGTGGTCAGCTCCCCGGACTCAGACCTGTGTGTGTCCTTTTGGTACCACATGTTTGGGCCACACATTGGCACACTGCATATCAAACAGCGCAAACAGACAGTTGACGGACCGGCTGACATCCTGCTGTGGACGATCAGTGGTCACCAAGGCAACCGCTGGAGGGAAGGTCGAGTCCTTGTGCCTCGCGCCAACAAACCCTTTCAGGTAAATCAAAATTGCTCTGAGACTTGTTTGGGAATTTATACTTGTGATATTTCCACTGTGGCATTCAAGGAACAGATGCCAAAAAGTCACTCTGTGCTTTTTTCAAGGTGGTGATCGAAGGTCTGGTGGAGAGAAAGAGCTGGGGAGACATTGCTGTGGATGACATTAAGGTTCTCAATGGACTCAGCATGGCAGACTGTAAAGGTGAGGCTTTTAGTGGTCATAGTTACAATGCCTGCACCCTGTTCTTCATCTGAAATATGACTCCACAGTTTTCTTTCGACATTGGATTTCATTAGAATTTGTGTTTGAACAGATCCTGACGTACCCACTGAGCCGATGCTACCGGAGGATCGCCTCAATGAAATCCGTAAGTCATTTCACATGGAAAGTTTATTTAGTTGTAATCCTCTTTGAGAACTATTTGCTCACCTTCAGACGCTTCATAGTTTATGCCAGTATTTCCATACCAGGGGTAGTTCTGCTGCATCCAAGGGGTATGTGAAAAGATTATAGAGTAGCTCAACTAGTTTGAAAAAGTAGAACTTTGATTAAATGAGCATATAAACATTAAGCCAGCTGTACCACCTGAACACTACATGTTTCAGTTATGTGAGTGTGTGAAAATGAGTTAGCAAGCAAGCACAAGTTTACACAGATAGCTAAAATTAATGAATAAATGGTAAAAACAACTAGCTGAAAGTCAAATTATTAGCTAGTATTAGCTAGTATTGGATACATGGTTGAAATAATAATGCATAAATGGTTGAAGTGGGCTTTTTTTGCTAAATGTACTTACTAAACAGTTGAAATTATTAGCTTAAAGTAGGATTTACTAAAAATTTAGTGGAGAAAGAGTTAAATTGGTTGGCTTAAAGTATCATTATTGGATAAATGGTTTAAATAGTTTGCTAAAACAAATGCTAATTTTATTAGTTAGCTAAAAGTATTATTAGTTAAAACAGTTAGCTGATGGTAATGAATAAACGGTTCAGATATTTAGCTTGGATTAATGTTTGAAATAGCTTAAAGTAACTAAAAGTATTGTTCATGGATAAATGGTTGAAACAGTAAACTACTGCTAGTGGAGACAAGTTTTTAACAGTTAACTTAAAGTATTTGGTAAATAGTTAAAATAGTAAGCTAAAGGTAATGTTGGTGGATAAACGGTTTAGTTAGCTTCAAGGGTTGGATAAACGGTAGCTTGGATTACTGTTTAGAATGTTGTAGTTAGCTTAAAGGAAGGTTAATGGACAAACATGTTGCAATAGTTAGCTAAAAGTAATGAATAAAACATTAAACATTTCCCTTCTGTCCTGGGAATAGTAGTAGTAGTAGTATCAGTAGGAGTACTAGTAATATGATTGCTGACCAAACCAAATTAAATTATGAAAGTACAAGTGTATAAAAAATGAACAGTCCACATTTAGAACAGTCATGACACAACACTATGAAGGGTGTGTGAGTTTGTCTGACAGGGCTATGGGGTTTCTCTGATGAAAAAGGTTGAGAACTACTTGTTATGTTGTACCTCACATCTCATTCTCCTCTTCTGCTTGTCTTTTCCCTCCAGTTGAGGAAATCACTGAATACCCAGACTTTGTGGAGACCAATCAGATTAGTGGAGCAGGCAACATGCTGAAGACGCTCGACCCCATCCTCATCACCATCATCGCCATGTCTGCCCTGGGGGTCTTCCTGGGTGCCATCTGCGGCGTGGTCTTGTACTGCGCCTGCTCACACGGAGGCATGTCGGACAGGAACTTATCAGCCCTGGAGAACTATAACTTTGAGCTAGTGGATGGTGTGAAGCTAAAGAAGGACAAACTCAATGTACAGAGCTCATACTCAGAGGCGTGAGCTGGGACTGAGTGAATTCTTGTGACTTTATGACGTGCAGAGCTCGCAGAGCCTGCACAAGACTGGCATATCCTCTCGTATATCCACGAGTAGGCAGGCTCAAAGGACTGCCAACACCCTCAACTCGCTGGATGAGGGTCAGGTTCAGGAACCAATGGGAGGTTTGGACTGATCCACGCTTTTCTCAGGAGCTGCAGTAAAAAGAACCTACCAGTAGGGGACACTGTGTACAAATAAAATACAGAAAAAAATATGTACAGATGATTTAGATGATATTTTAATTTTCTATTTTGATTTTCATTCATTTTTACAATCGGATGCTGGTGTTGAGACCAATTTATTAATAATGTTTAAAGTATTTATCGTTTTCTGGGAAGATTTTTTTTTTTATTATCAGTTCATGAAGGCTGTTGTTTATTTGAAGTTTTGAAAGAGACGTATCAAAATCCTAAATGAACCATATCCGGCAAAACTGTAGATTTGCCCCGTGGTGAGGCATACAGGGTGTGCCCATAACCCATGACCCTGAAACATGTACCCTTTCCCCTTTGACCTCTATCACTCTAAAGTGAGGGTCCCATTCATGGCAATGTATGGTTCTGACAGTGCCTTTAGTACATTTTGGTTGGCCTCCTCTGTTGATCTGGGTGTTTTTTACTGTACTTGGCTTAAGTTATGATGACAGGAAACAGGGGAACATTATCGTATAAATACCTGCAGAACAGGACAACAGTCTATCACAGCGCTTTGTTTTTGTTTTTGTTGTTTTCTGTCGAAAAACCACACACTGTAAATAAGTTTTAATATATTTTATTGCCCTTTTTAAAGAAAGTAAAAAGGAAAAAAGCTGCAGTATCCCTTTTTTCACGGGTTTGTGTGTGTGTAAATACAATCTTCTGACTGTTTTGTGGAAGGTGCAGTGTTATGGAATTTTAATTTTAGATTACTTTGCTCAGATGAGTAATGTCTGTGTGATAATACGGCGATTTCAATGTGCATTCAAGCCATCTGTCGTCAAAACACCCACTGAACCACCGAAGGACGAATGAATCAAAAGGTAACAAAAAAAACAGCTGACATTCTGAACTCTTTCTCAACAAATATCTTCACCATATCTCTGCTGTGAGTTCGACTGGTCACCGGAACATTTTTCACATAAAACATGCTCATGTTGATGGCAGAGGAGGTGGTAAAATATGTTAAATGTCTGCCAGCATACCAAAAAAACAACGATCATCATAGTTTTGCTTTAGCTTGTCACCTCCAAACGTCACTGTGGATTGTTCACTCAAGAAGTGCTCTCTGGACAATGCAGCTTGAATGCACTTTGTTACTGATTCCCTCATGATAGGAGCCTATTAAAAAGAGGGGTAAACACACTAACTGAAGAATGGTGCTATCATTACTTTAGCCAGACACATTTGTCTCATGATAAAATAAAAAAAACCCAGTTTGTATTGTTCACATGCTGTATTGTAGCTTAAGGCCTCTTGGAACGCAAAGAGTTTTTACGTGTTTCACGTGTAGCAGCCATAACGTTGTGATGTCAGAGCTGATGTCATTAGGGCGGGACACTGGTACAGCGGGGGATCGAACGGCGCCACCTGAATCAGGTCACCTGGCCTCCCCTCCGTGGCTTTACCAAAGGATGGTTTCCCCCCTTCTTGTTCACTGGGGGTCTCACTTAACACACAAAATACTATAAGATCACCAATGGTCATCACTCACAAAAGAACTGACTACTTGCTTGTCCTATCGGAGAGAAAATCAGGAGGGGGACGGTAGGACGCTTGTAGAGAACAGAAATGTATGATGGTCTTTTTTATCTCTTTTTAAGCTTAAAAGAAGTGCAAATGTCACCTCAATGTGAACTCTTGGAATCTCTACTGAGACTCTTGTTTGCAGACGGATGGATGGGACAAGGACTCTGTGTGAACTCCTTGTGAGAGTGACAGTATCAGGACACAAGGGCCCATGGGACTTGGTGTTTTTTCCGCACCACTATCAAACAATCAAAAACTTGATCCTGAGAAGGGTGACGTCTTTTACATCTGTGTGCTTTGTATGTCGTGCCGTGGTGAACACATCCTCAGCTTGTTCATTTCAGATTTGACCTCCCACTCCTCTCTCCACCTTTCCGTCTGCGCTCACAGCTGCGGGGGACTGTAGCTCCAGCGAAACTAGAGAAAAAGGATACTGTAGCGTGGACTCAAAACAAACAATGTTGCACTGATAAATATATTTAAGAGGTTTATGTGTTTATAGCGTTCATTTGCAAAAAAAACAGAAGAAAGTCAAAAACACAAAAAACACGTGTTCATTTCTTTTTATATATATATATAAATATATATAAATATAGTTTCAGATTATGTGATATAATTCTGAAATGTAAAAATATTGAGATGTTTTCATTATCGAAAAAGGCATAAAAGATTTTCCAACAGTAATGTCCCTCCCCCTCCATTTACATGGCATATTAACGCTTCGTTTTGTACTGTCATTAAAATTTTGTGCAGATTTTTTTTTTTTACAAGAACAAGAAAATAAGACTTTTATTTTCAATACTGCTTCTGTAATTTGCTGTTGTAGAAAAAATGAATAAACAGCAAGGCCTTAAAAAGGATTATTTGTGTTGTGATGCAGAATTGGAAACTTTAACTTTTTACCTATTCCACTGAGATCTATTCGGAAGTTCTGAGAGGCAAGTGAGAGAAAAAACTTCAGGTGATCTATTTTCTCAGTCTTATCTAAATTGTTTTCTCTCCTGTGTTTATGACTTAGAGGTTTGGCCAAATTACATTTTTATCTGTGATAAAGGTGGGTAAAAAGTTTTGTCAAGTGAAAAAAGGATACATTTTTCTTGCTCATTTTGGCCACAAGAGGCTGAAGCATGACAACCTCATGTTCTACACATACTGTATAGAAATAGGTTCTAAATAATAGGTTCTCATATTTTAATTAGGACTAAAGCAGGGCAACCTTTACTAACAAAAGAGCCACAGTTGGCCAAAAAAAGAGAATAAATGTTCTAATGGAGCCACAAATCTTAATTTTAGCCTTAAAATGAAGATAAAACAGCTTACCAATTTTACCATCAATTAGCCTACCAGCATCTCTAGAAGGTCATAATTAGCATTTATTAATATGATTTTGTCAGAATGCAGTAACTCAAAACTAGACTTGAAGTTGGCAATATTTAAAGTTTAAGGCGCCGGGCCGTGGACTTTGGTCAGCAATTTAGTTAACTAAAATGTTTAAAAAAATTTAATGTCATAGAAAAGTGACATATTTTTATAACTGAAGAGTTTAAATTGCTTTGGGCCTACGCCAACGATAAATTAACATTAAAATGTAAAAAAAATGACTGTCTTATTTCATATAACTTTGTTGTCACAGCAACGGAGCCTCAGGTTGCCTACCCCTGGACTAAAGGTATTCGTGTTTTTTTCTAGATAAGTTTGCATTGATCTGTGCACTCTAAATACAAGGTACGTATGTTGTGTGCATTTTAACATTTAGATGTTTCATCATTTATATATAGTCATGGATAAAAATATTAGACCATCCTTGTTCATTTTAATGCCTGGTACAACTAAAGGTACATTTGCTTGGACAAATATAATGATAACAACAAAAATAGCTCATAAGAGTTTAATTTTAGAGCTGATATCTAGACATTTTCCATGGTTTTATTGATAATTATCTTGGTTATTATCAAATCAAAATTAGTTTATTTATCCCCGAGGGCAAATTCAGTAACTCTGTTATCTCTGTTAGAGAGAAGGATCTTTTGTATCTCATCATCCTGAAGCAGAGATAGAGAGGAGCCGTCTACTGTTGTTTTTTTGGTCCATAAAGGTTTTGTGTAGAAGATGATCTGGGTATTTCAGGATGGCCTGGAACATGTTGACAGGTCATCTCTCCTTCACCTCCTCCAGTGTGTCCAACCTGGCTCCAACCACAGAACCAGCTCTTTAGACCAGTCTGTCCAACCGCCTTCATCTCTGTATGTGATGCTGCCTCCCCAGCAGACTGCAGCATAAAACAACACAGTACCACCACAGACTGATAAAACATCTGCAGAAAACAAGAAAACCGTTTATTTTATTCATGACTGTATATACAGTGTATACACCTGCAAAAATTATGAAAAATAAATAAATTCAGGGACTCTCAATTATACTAAAACCTTGCAAAAACATTTATTTTCCCCGGTTCTTAATTCTTACAAACGGGAGAGAAAACAATTTTGATCAAACTCACTTTAGCAGGGCAAAATGAATAGACACGTACAGATGTTTTCCCCTGACCAAACTCTTTCTTGTTTTCATGTTCTAAAGTCACAAACACAGGAGAGAAAACAATTTAGATCAGACTCAGAAAATTGTTTTTTTTCCCCCTCACTTGCATCTTAGGGCTATCACAACCGTGGTGTAAAGGGTTAACCAGCAGCCTCACAAGCAGCTCTTTGAAGGAACATCTGTTTTTTTCATCAAAGTTCTGTGAAAGCATTACAGCAAGACAGTAATGTAAACCAGAGTGTTTTATCTAGTCTTTGCCTCAGCAACTGCTCTAATGAAAGGCAACTTCATATGTAGGAAGTTGATCATTTATTTGGTTATTCATCAATTACAGTGCAATTAAGTTGTTGTGGTAGATTTGATAGCAGAGAAAATGCAGCTGATTAACTAATTTACTCCGACACTGAGTAATAAATGGTGAATATTTATGCCCTGATCTCAGAGCAGATGGAAACAACTCCAGTGAAGTGTCTAATATGAGGGCTCTCCACTTATTAGAGTAGTAAACAGCGGTGAAAATCATGGCAAGCAGCGAAGGGCGGGTACTGACCACTAATGACAAGCTGATGTGAGCTCCACTCTGTTTCTTTTTGCTCTATCATTAGCAGAAATTAGGTTTAGTCTTCATTTTCATTGATTTATTTATCATCCAAGGAGTTGAGGCTACATCCTAAAGTATTGGTGTGTTATTTTGGCAGGACATTAACAGGAAATGACTTTGCGTATGGGTGAATATGAGCCTGAATTCATTTTATAGTTTAATTTTGTGTGCTTGCTTGCAAAAGCACACTAATTGTTATTCCGTGGGCTTATTTTTATGTTTCTTCCGTAGTGTTTTTAGTCGACAACTCCTCCCAGAGTTTTGGCCACACATACACAAAAAAGGTATCAAATCAACCAGCTCACCCATGACAAGTGTGCTATGACTTTTCTAAGGGTTTCGACAAACGGTTTTCAAATTATTGGGCAAAAACACGTCAAAAAAATCCCCCCAATGTATGAGGTCATCACACAGAGTGTAGAGGGAGATAAAAAAGAATTGTCAAAAAATAAATTTGAAAACTGCGCTCCAGGCCGCAAATTCCACTCTACAGAAATAATTTATACATAGAAACGTAGGAAAATTTGTCTTCTTACTCACAATCCTCTGGTAAAGCTGTCAGAGTTATAGTTTGGGCGTAGGACATACAGATGATCCACCAACACGCACCAACAGCCTCATTGGCTCCCATATTAAAAACGCAGGAAGATTTCGCATTTGAATTAACCTGAACACAGTTTCAATATAATGCAACAAAGTTATGCGCAAGCTTACACTTTTAAGAGCAAATAGGATGATGACAGGCTCAGGATCAGAGGCAGAAAGCAGATAAGTTGGGAAAATGTTATAATATTTTGAGCCGCGTTGAACAAAAATTGCAGCAAGTTTAAATGAGCGTGGAGCTAAACAACCCGTCATCATAACACAGGTTGGAAAAATGGAAGAAGATAACTTCTTCTATGCTTTATTTTAAGATGAAGTGCATTTTGAATGGCCTGCATTTATTTATAATTACAGTTTTTGATTTTACATTTTACAAAGGAAATGTTTATTTACACTTCTTTATTGTGTGGGGGAAAAAAATGTAATTGTGTAATTATCAGACCGCCATTACATTTTTCATCTTGCGCACCCCCAAGTAGCAGCTCGCACGCCCCCAGGGGTGCATGCACCACACTTTGGGAATCCCTGCCCTAGACAATAACAGGTTGTCTTACATAGTTTTTGCTGCTTCTTCTAGGGTGGGTAGATAGATATCTTACCTTATTAGGTGGAGGGCCAGGGACCTACGGAAGCCCTAAACGGCCATGCATTCATATATTTTTTTCTCATGATCACAAGTTAATTTCATTCGTTTTCTCGAGATAACAAGATGATTTTCTGGAGATCTGTAGTCCAGACACGTAGCCAGTAAAGGGCCCGCCCATTTTACTCACTGGCCCACCCAGCCAAGTATGATAAAAACATATTTTGTTACAAAAAAATATAAACATGTGTGTAAGAAAGGAAATAAATGTATAATTGTATTTGTAACCCAGCCCATGTGGGATGAGCCTCTCCACACCCTGGAACTCTGCGTTGTGTTGTTTATGATGATGTAGGGCGGAGGAGGGACCAGTCGGACATGGGTGGTCGTTATATTTGCGGCTCAACTATAGCGCATGACACAGAAATGCAGTGCCACCCACCTTCCTACAAGTGCTGATTGCACTTAGATTTTTATGATTTTCGTGCTTTATTTCTTACAGTATTAAACGGTAGATAAGGTGTCAACGCACAGCATAACATAGGCCTGCATCAGACAGAATTCTCACATTAACAGCAAGTGGTTTCAGTACCACGGACAGCTCAAGCGTAACAGAAAATGCGCAGATCATAGCCTATGGCAACCAGTTAGTGTGGAAACCAGTAAGGACACAACACCGGCCTTTAGACTTTCTGTTGTCTCACGCCAGTGTTAACTTGTACTGTTTAAGATTAAGCTGCCAGCCATTGTGAGAAATATGTTTTTATGAAACTTGGCTGGGTGGGCCAGTGAGTAAGCAGTGAGTAGGCCCATTACTGGCTACGCGTCTGGACTACAGATCTCGAGAAAATTCTCTCATTATCTCTGGAAAACCACTGTCTTGAGATAACGAGATAATAACGAGGTAATTATCTTGTTATCTCCGGAAAAAAATATATGAATGCATGGCCATTTAGGGCTTCCGTAAGGGACACTTATGCTGTTGTCTGATTTAAAAAGCTGCCTTTTCATAAAATCTAAGTGCAATCAGCACTTGTAGGAAGGTGGGCGGCACTGCATTTCTGTGTCATGTGCTATAGTTGATGGGACAGCTCATGGCCATAACTACATTATTTAATAAATGTGGTTCATATCAGACTGCGTGTGAACTTACAGTCCTGAATTGTGACCACTGTGAAATGCGACATGACTGTTCAGCCTGAGGTCGCATTGGAAAACATTGCATTAGGATCACAAAGAGACCCAATTCTGATTTGAAAAAAAATTGTATTCCATGTGATCTGTGCTGCATACTGTACAAAACACAACAAAAACAGATACATATAAGCAAAAAAACAAAACAGATTTGGGCCACTTTTGCTTGCAGTAGCCCATGTTGTGTGGCAATCTGCCATAAAAATTGTCTGCTTTATTTGAGTCTATATTTTAATGTTCAAAATCCACACCCCAGTCAACTCTCCCTTGTTCAGCTAATAGGAATCTGGCATTCATTGACTTTCTTCTTTAAATACTCAGCAAAAAAAGATAGCTGTGTAATTTACCATACCCTGGACCAGTTCTCAACCTTTTTGAGTCGCAACCCCAAATTTAACATGCATGTTGTCTGTGACCCCCCCTCATTGAACAGAATCTCACAGATTTTGGACAAATAATGAAGCAGAGAAGAAACAGCATTTTTTAACCTTTTTATTACCACTGATGAAGCGTAGAGTTGTGGTCGTGAACGTCATGAAACAACCGTTGTTGTTTAGATGATGCCGCCGCTACCAGCTGTCAGCAGTTAACTGAAAAGGCACCCACGTGGAGGGCTGGAAAAGGACCAATCATAAGAGGCCCGGGGTCAGCCTTGGCCCCGCCCCCAATGTGTCAAAAGTCCTCGCTCCGTGCGATCAGAGCTCCATCGCGAGTGAGGACGCGGGAGAATCTGCTTCACTCGGTTGCTGAATATGTGCGCGAAGATCAAACAATGACTCAATTATGACGCTATAGTCCACCTCTGCCTGCTCACTGTGGCGGAACTGTCTCCACCAGCAGTTAATTTCAGTTGATTGCTCTGCTCTGATTGGTCAACTCCACCTGGCCGCCTATTGCTTAGCTACTAAAGAACCCCCCCCCTGCTGTGGCCCCTGTGTCAAATGAATAATAAAATGATCAAATTATAACAATGAACAATGGAACAATTTCTTAAACCTTTTTTTTGTTCTAACAATATCTCATTGTACACAAAAGGAACCCAGAATGTTACATTTATTATTGGTGAGTCACATTATTTAAATCAATGTATTTGTATCTTCCAAATATACTTAAATGAGATGTTTAAATGAGCTGAAATAAAGATTTTGAATGCTTAAATATCATCTTTGCCATTTGTTAATGTGCTAATGTGGCCCTCTGATTAAACACTGGCCCCTGTTTGGCCCCCACAGTAAAACTGGTCTAGAACCGCCACTGGGTGTCAGATTACTCCGCATAGAGTTCCTGTTTAATTGGTGGTTGATGACCCCGCCCCTTTTGATTAGCCACGCCCCTTTTTACTAACTAATGAACCGTTTGTCCTAGAAACTTGTATGAGGTGTCTGTGAACTCTGACAGAGTCCCTGTTTAACTGCTGATTTAATCAACGAGAATCAAGGGCCAGAGGCAAGCACACAATCAAAATTTCTTTAGAAATTTTCTAGTTTAAATTATAGTTCCTAATGTGGGACAAAAATAAGAATATTAGCAATTATCTGTGCTGTTTAATGTCTTTAAACATTAGCACATCTTGGATAAATAGCAGCAATTCTTAGCACCCATTATCATAAACAAGCAAATTAGACTGGTAACATCATTTGGCTGTATACTCTTCACACACAATTAACCGCAAGAGATTTGTAACCCAGCAACCCCACTAGATCCTTTTTATCGCTTCTAAAACTGTTTGAACCAAGGATCTTTCACAGCAACACTCACACTGACTTAATTAATTAGCCAAGCATACAAGAGCCACAGCATTAATCATTTATTTCTGGTACATAAGTACATAAAGTGTTCTAAAGAACAATCAAAGAATTCAAATAAAATGATACATTCAGCTGTTTAAATAAACTGCTTAGGTATTGTCATTGATGTTGACTGGATATACACTAGAACATATACATATTATAGCAAAAAATTGTTACCACTGGATTATCACTGATTAAAGGGGACATACTGTGCTCATTTTCAGGTTCATAGTTGTGTTTTGGGTTTCTTTTAGAACATGTTTACATGATTTAATGTTCCAACAAATCTTTATTTTTCTCGTACTGTCATTTTAAATGTACCTGTATTCAATACTTCTATCATAAACGCCCCATTTTAGTGCTTGTGTCTTCATGCTCTGATTGGTCAGGGCACGATAGCCGTGTTAGAAGCAAAATTTGGATTTATTTTCTGTTTTCCTCAACTGGTTTAGATTGAATAAATGAAGCTGTAAAAACATACTTTTGTCAGAAAATGGCAATGTAATGTATTGTTGTAGGCTAATCCGTCAGTAAACAGTAGAAGAAGAAGAGATTGAGCAAGAGGGGGAAAAAAACTGGTTGCTCATCGGACAACTTTGGCCACCCATGAGAGAAAATATGTCTTCAGGAATTAGATTCAATTGGGCTTCTTTAATGTGAGAATGGAAACAGCTGATCAGTCATGTGAGGTAAATGTTCATTACATCAGAACTTATTCTCAAAAATCGTTTCCATCTCCAGATTGGCACATTAACTATTTTTCGAAAAAAAAAAAAAAAAGACACCACAAGCTCTCGACATATCTGCATCATCTTATAGCCATGAAATGATTGTGACAGCCCTAGCTATTTCACAGGAATCCGTGAAATAGCCATGGATTTGCTTAACTCAAAATCAGTGGAATAGCCACGGAATCACTCAAATTTCCGTGAAACTGACACGGATTTCGCTACAATGCAAGTTAATGACAGTCATATCCCGTTGCTATTCCAACATACAAAGTGATTATGTACATTGAGTGAATATTGCGAAAATAAAATATATATTTCTCGCTAGAAATGTGATCAAAATCCATTTTTATGCAGAAACTAAGTCAAAATATTGATTTTTTTCACTAAAAAGAGTACTGTCCGCCATGTTTTTTATTCTGACCGCCGGGACCTTGAAAGTCACGTGACTTGGAACAAACCAATAGGAAATAATATCCATGGAATAGCCACGGGATATGACTGTCATTAACTTGCATTGTAGCAAAATCTGTGTCAGTTTCATGAAAATTTGAGTTATTCCGTGGCTATTCCACGGATTTTGCGTTAAGGGAATCCGTGGCTATTTCACAGATTCCTGTGAGACCAGGTTCTAAAAAAAAAATGTTTTCACATATTTTGAGGTGCATATGAAAGTCTATTAAACAGCATTTTATTTTCATCCAACTTTTAGAGTTAGGTGGTTGGATTGAGGAACTTTTAGATGGAGACTCTCGTGGATGTCGACATCTAGATTGTGCAGTGCAACTCAAAGGGTGGCACCTCCTCTGAACATTTCAGTGAGCAATGAAGTAAAGACTTCGGAGCTGATATTTCAGATGAAGTTTAGCCATTTCCAATCAAATGATCCATTTAGCATATATCTATGTACTACATGGGACTGTTACGGATCAGGGCGGACCCAAATGCAGAATCACAGGCAGAAGTTAAGCAAAGGAGGCTTTACTTAAGACAAAAGCAAAGCTCCAGGCAAAGGTACAGATACATCAGGCAGGTCGATAACAGGCAGCAGGCAAAGGTCAAAAAAACAAAAAAAACAACGAGTAATCAAATGCTGGATATAGAGCAGGCAGGAGTTCTAAGATCTGGCAATGAGGCAGAGGAACTGACAGTCTTAAATAGAGGGGTAGTAATGAGCTTCAGGTGTGGAGCTGAATGAGTTTCAGGTGTGTAGCTGAATGAGCAGGAGGAGTGAGTGCAGGGGGAGGAGTTAAGGGAGCAGAAAACTCCCATAGGGACCATGATAGGGACATTTTAATTCAATATAATTCATAGATTCTTATTCTCAAAGAGCAAACCTGCTAAGATTTCCCAGAAATGGACCGGACTTTCAACCTTTTGCTATCATATGATTTAGACTTGCACAGACCTGGTTCCATTCTGGCCTGATATCTTTGAAACATTTTCATTTCATTTCATTTCATTTCTTTTCAAGAAATACAAGCAGACAGTTGTAATATCTGTGGTTGCCCCTTCTAAAGTCTCACTGTCGGGGTTCAGGCTCATGCACTGGCTTTTCCTCACTTTGACCATGAAGCCTCATACTGTTACAGTGGACATCCCACAATAATAATAATAATAATAACAATAATACAGTTTTTCTCAGTCGCTTTGGTGCATTTCTCACATCACTCTTTACATTTGCACAACAGTTAATGCATTTCTCAAAACAATTAGTAAAAACTGCAAAACCTAGTTGATAACCTGTAAAAGCAAAATGGATCATAGCTCATTCCTCAAAAGCAAGTATTCATGTCAATGAAAGTGTCAGTGACATCAAGATGAAAAGTCCTGACACCATGTTTATGAACAAGATTATTATGACAGTTTACTCTGGAAATGTTTTCAATGCTAAAAAGTCAGATCTTGGTGACACTACCTGAAAATGCTCCAGACAGACTATATATTATTTACACAACCATTTGAAAACTACAGTAAAGTTACACATTACTGTATTTAGTGAGGTAACTGAGTACAATGCACTGAATTTGTATGTTTCATATTTTTACTGCATATGCTCTTTGCAATCCTAATTTGTTTACAGCATTGTGCAAAAGGAAAAAGCACCCTTATTTACAACAAACATGACGTCCCTTTGGGTCGAGCTGTGACAGTCCAGTGTCACAGTGTTGTAGAAATGCTCCACACTATGTCCTGCTGGTTCATATATGTTGTAAAGTGTTTATGGTTTATGGATTCAGCTCTGAGTGATTGTAGAGAAGTGGCTTATCATTGGTTCAACTAATGCTTCACACAACCCTTCTCATCAGTGAAAGCTGAGGTTCCCCTGAGAGAAATTATTCAATTCCAGAGACATTTTCAGTAAAAAATAAAGATTTTTAATTTTTTTTATCAAATTAGCTTGACACATTTTGACAACTAGTTCAACATTTTTGCATGTAATGACTCAAGCAATGAAATGATGACTATTAGTTATATATGGAATGACTATTCAGCATTCACAAGTATAGTTAATTTTGACCGACATGACATGAGCAATGATAAAGTTATAAAACAGCAGAGAGTTGTATGAAAGCAATTAATGCATGTCTAAAAACATTTATAATGTGTTGTAAGGAGAAACTGTTACTATGATGAGCACAAATGACTAAATGTTGTGGAGGTTCAACTAACTGTTGTGTAAATGTTTAAATGCACCAAAGCAACTGAGAAAAACTTTAATATATGTGTTTGAAAAGGTTGGTTTTTTTTTTGTTTTTTTTACATATGAAAACAAGACGTTTACTTGTAATGGAGTATTTTACACTGACTGCAGTGTAGTTTCTCCATTTGACCACTGGATGGCTCAGTGGAGTAACTTTAGTACAAATATGTTATGGATGTATAGTGAGTAGTTCCACATCACTAAATTAATTTCATATTTCTCCCACTTACAGGGCAGGTAGTTTGATAAATGATTAACAGTTCTCATGACACATAAGGAAGTACATGTCATCTATAGTTTGGTCAACCAGTGTTTTCTTATTCATCGTATATCAACAATAATGAAAAGATTTCAGAAGGTATTTATTAGACTAATTATAGTTACCAGATGAAATGAACAAAGCATAGTAACCAATACTAACACAGTAAACAGGCCTTTTTAACCCTTTGATGCACAACAAGTTTTTATATTCTATACATTTGCAATAAATTAATTACATCATTCAGTATTGCAGGTTTTCCTCAAATAACTTGTTTTTGATCATCATACATTCTAATTTTTTGTTTTCATTTCTTACTTTTTGAATAAAACCCTTTTTTTCCCCGCTACGCTTCTAATGCACAAGGTCATTTTAGACCCATGTAGAAGGTGTTTTATATGTTGTCATTAATTCACCAATCACCAATTTAAAACCTGACAAAGAAGACACAAATATTAACTATCCTATTTTGCTAAATTGGTGTTTTTCCAATGGAAATTATTATTTGGTGGCTCTAATAAGTCTCAAATGTTAAAATGTGTGATTTTCCAATGTAATCTAGTGGTTCTAACAACTCTTTTAATGTAAAACTTAAAAAATAAGACAAACCTAGTTACACATATACTCAAATTGTTAATTAAGTGTATCACTTTTTGTATCACTACGCTTCTAATGCACAAGGTCATTTTTGATCCATGTGTGTAAACTTGATGTAATAATCAAATTTTTCTGAATAAAGTATGAAAGGAAAAGTGGAAATAATGTTCTGTTGTAATAAAAAATAAAAACAGATATTCAAACACACAGCCATGAAATAACATGGGGAATGAATGCAGGTCATTTTGGACCCATGTTGTGTATTAGAAGGTGTTTATATGTTGTGCATCAAAGGGTTAGCAGACAACATGGTGTCATGTGACACAGCACAGGGTGAAAATAACACAATGAATGTTTTCAGGCTCCTGTTATTGTCCATCTGTCTCACTGTCATCCTGTCATGACTGGGAGACTTTATACAGCAGAGCTTTTGTTAATGGTGTTAGTTGAATTTGTTCTTTGTTCTTTTTCTTTTTATTAATATGTCATATTTGCTTGCAGTTTAAAAAAAGCCCTGGTATTATATTGTCAAGAAAGTAACATGTTTCTTCAGAGTCTGATCTTAATGACAGGAAGTCAAGACGCTATTAAAGGAAAAACAAGAAAGGAGCGGTGAGTGTTAATAAGCACATTTACTAAAGTACTGTACCTAAGTACAATTTTAAGGTACTTGAGGAATTTAATTTAATATAACTTTATACTTCTACTTCATTTAGCTTTAGTTATTTTTCAGGTCGAGGTCGAGAGGTAAATGGTACTGCACTTATATAGCATTTTTCTAGTCGCTTTTGCGACCACTCAAAGCACTTTACACTACAGACTGCACTCATTCACCCTTTCACACACACATTCATACTGGTGGCAGAGGCTACCCTAAATGGTCCCACCTGCCACCATTGGGAATTCATTCACACACCGATGAACGCAGCATCGGGAGCAATTTGGGGTTCAGTATCTTGCTCAAGGATACTTTGACATGTAGGCTGTGACGGTCAGGGATCGAACCACCAACCCTTCGGTTAGAGAGGCCAACCAACTCTACCAACTGAGCCACAGCCGATTGAACAAAAACATGATCAATTTAAAGCAATTAGACATTTTTAAACCTCACAACAGTATATTAAGAAGTTAAAATTAGCCCTACCTTGAGAAAATCCAGTCCATTCTTACAACACAAGACACACTGATAAACTTCATCTACACAGACTCAGTTTTATTTTGCTTACAGAGGCTCCATACAGCAGGAATTATCATATTCATGTAGTTAAATAATCTTCATCCCTCAATGATTTTAAGTTAAGACTGGAAGCTTACCTGTTAAATCAAGACTCCTAATAGTTTCTTTTCCAGTCTAGTTGTCATTGGATCATTACCTCTTATACATGCACTCATACACTCAAATGCAATTATTTTACATTTATACACATGTTTTTATTTCCGACTTTTTTGTGTGTGTGCTATAAAATGGCACTTGTATTGCTTTATTTTTTGTTGCTTTCTCTCATTGTTGTATATTTCTTGGGGAGGTGCTTTTTATGAGCCCATATAGCGTTTTTTAACCTCTCCCGCATTTATTATTCTTGTCTCATTTCTGTTTTTTGTAATTGTCTTTTCTTAGGGTGCAAATAAATAAATAAATACAAATACAAAATTAGAACACTGCATACATAAATGCATCAATAATTATAACGATACAATAATATATTTTGGATATGTAAAACAATCTGAGTGGGTCCATTCTGCATAACAAGTACTTTTAGTTTTAATTCTTTAAGTACATTTTGATACTGATGCTTTTGTACTTTTATTTCAGTAAGTTTTGAATGCAGGACTTTTACTTGTAGTGAAGTAACTTCACAGTGTGGCATTAGTACTTTTACTGAAGTAAAGGATCTGAATACTTTTCACACCACTGCAAGAAAGTATGAATAAACTGTAGTTGCATTTTGGGGAAATGAGTCTCTGTTTTTATGCAGTGACCAAAAAAGACCACAGGGAGGCTCCAGAAACCACAGAAGTACGAATATGTATTAAACTGCATATACATCAACACTATATATACATACATAACATGAACACTACAGGCCAAAAGTTTGGAAGCAACTTACATTTTCTGTTCACAATGGCTTAAAATCCAGTCTGGATTCTTTGGATGTGTTTACTACATGATCAGACTTTTATTGAATTGAATCATTTTCCTCCATTGACCTTTAGGTATACATTGATGTTACCAGAACATTGCTGAATAAATGCTGACAAAAGAAAATAAGGGCTTAGTTTTAGGGTTGAGAAGATTTGGAAGAGTCACAACTTCAGTGCAAAAGTAAAAAACAATCACAGTTTTTTCTTTTCTTTTGTGGCTTTTGAGAGTTTGGATCCAAAAACCCCAATAAATCTCAACTGTGTTCATATCTCTGACAAACTACCACAGAAATGGATCAAATTGAAGCAGCTGAGTAAAGAAACAAGAGTACAGATTTATACATTAAGGAAAGAAGGATACACAAAGTCTAAGCAATAAAAACCCAAAGATAATTATAGTAAAAATGTGTCCTAATAAGTGACTCTTTATATAATAATCATGTTTATTTTGTTGCAAAGTATAGCAATGAAACTGATCTTTTATTGTACAAATTTGATCTTGCTTCCAAACTTTTGGCCTGTAGTGTATAAACACTGACACTGACTTCTTCATGATTAAGATATACAGTCTACATATAAACTTAATGAATGATTTAATCTCTCATAATCTTGATAACACAAGGAGAAACAGATACATTATATACGGTTTCATGTGTAAAGGTGATGTTCCAGTCACTTTACAGTTTTTACATTCCACTAAGTGTAAGTTGGAGGAGATCAGATGGTGAAGCCAGGAGACAGACGTTTAATCAGATGAAGTTCATTTCCGTGAAGTCTACATCTGGCTCACATACAGTGAGTCTCCTCTGCTCTGAGTGCTTGTTGGATATGCTGTGCTACAGCCTTTATCCTTATCACATCCACTTCCTGTCACTGACTCACTGTTAATCTCTTTTCTTTTTTGGTCATTT